>NC_086445.1:987161272-987489191 GCF_028390025.1 Pseudophryne corroboree
CTGTAATTACCAAGCCATTTTAATATGCGGTGTGGAAGGGTATTTGGCAGAATGTATTTGGATGAGTGCGGCCTATCCCTCTCTGATTTGTGCTCCCTGGCTGAGCGTGGCTGGAGGTACAAGTAAGGCAGGTGATCATTGTGACTGTGAGACGATTGTCTTATAGTTACTGTACACTTGTTCACCTGTTACACAACCTGTAGTAATAATTTATAAGCTGTAATTGATGCTCTGGATTGATGTCAGTATTAATAAAACAAAAGTCCGCCACCCCAGGTGAAGCAAGAAGAGAACAGGCATAGGCGATGTGTGTGTATTGATTTGTGCAATGTTATTCTCATTCCTGGAACACATAGACGCGGCTGACAAAGCCTTGCAGCTCTCCTGGTCACTGACGTTAGTGTTACGGGGCTGGGAGAGTGTTTAGTGCCCCCTGGATAATGATGGGCTGTATGTTCTACACTTTCCTTCCTGGTGCCGGTGATCCATCATGTGGAGGATTCTCCATTGACCACAATTGATTTGGGATTCAGTGATGGAAACATGCATTGTGGTGAGAGTGAATGTCTATTGCTCACAGAAGCCTCTTCTAGATAATGTGTGTGTGATGGACGCTACAGAGCTAACCAACCATACTAACACATTGTCTATGGGACATTAAGTCTGGGAGCACTGTAACCCAAAGCACAGGACTGCTGCCCTATCTTCAGCCTCCTCTGTTGGTCTCCTCTGGTAGAGTCCATACGCTGTAAGCGGATGATATAGAGTCACATGCATATCGGCTGAAGATGCGGCTGCATTGGCTGCCATGAAATTAAATAAATGTGGATCTCAGTTTAGCTCATACCCTCCTAAAGGGGCAAGCAGAGATCCCCCCACCAAATTTCGGCTTTTGAGTGCGACAAGTGTTATAAGTAAATGGGCGGCCACAGCACCCTCCCTTCTCTGCAGAACAATTCAGTGTCGCCGGCCGAGTCCCCATTAGTTTTCTCAAAAAATGTTAAATCCCCCCCCCCCTCCTTAAGGTTAATTTTTCTATTGCAAAGGAATAGGTATGGAGTCTCAGATTAAGCACAATGATATGTGGCACAAGCCGCTCATGTGGAATGGGTTTGTTGGGTCGACCCTATTTAGGTAGACACTCATTAGGTCGACCACTATTGGTCAACAGGCACTAGGTCGACACCTTGAAGAGGTTGACATTGTCGTCAGGTCGAGATGAGTTTTTTTGGGTGGTTTTGGTGTCGTTTTCTTCGTAAAGTGCCCGGGAATCCCAGTTAGTGCACCATGTCCCCTCGCCATGCTGCGGGCAAGGTGTCTTGCGCCGTTACTACTGCGCTCGGCACAGGTTACTATTACCAATCGTAATCCATGTTGATCATAAAGTATGAAAAAGTTAAAAAAATGAAAACAATTGTGAAAAACTCATGTCGACCTTTTCATGTGTCAACCATTGCCAGGTGTCTACTTAATGCCTGTCGACCAATAGTGCTCGACCTAATGCCTGTCGACCAATAGTGCTCGACCTAATGCCTGTCAACCAATAGTACTCGACCTAATGCCTATTGACCAATAGAGCTCGACCTCATGCCTGTCAACCAATAGTACTCGACCTAATGCCTATCGACCAATAGTGCTCGACCTAATGCCTATCGACCAATAGTGCTCGACCTAAAGCCTGTCGACCAATAGTGCTCGATCTATAGCCTGTCGACCAATAGTGCTCGATCTAAAGCCTGTCGACCAATAGTGCTCGACCTAATGCCTGTCAACCAATAGTGCTCGCCTAATGCCTGTCAACCAATAGTGCTCGCCTAATGCCTGTCAACCAATAGTGCTCGCCTAATGCCTGTCAACCAATAGTGCTCGCCTAATGCCTGTCGACCAATAGTGCTCGCCTAATGCCTGTCGACCAATAGTGCTCGACCTAATGCCTGTCGACCAATAGTGCTCGACCTAATGCCTGTCGACCAATAGTGCTCGACCTAATGCCTGTCGACCAATAGTGCTCGACCAATAGTGCTCGACCTATTGCCTGTCGACCAATAGTGCTCGACCTAAAGCCTGTCGACCAATAGTGCTCGACTTAATGCCTGTCGACCAATAGTGCTCGACCTAATGACTGTATCCCATCCTGGGTACCCGTGCCTTGTACTTCATTGCATTAGTGATGAGAATAAGATACTTATTTTAAGAAAGGCTTTGGCAGGACACATGGCGTGGCTAAGTCACAAAGTCCGTGGTCCACCAAATTGGGCAATTTGGGTCGATTTGAGGATAGATGAACGTGTATTCACCTGTGGTGGACACGGCCTGTGCAAGCAGTGGAGCTGATCACCGTGCAGAGATGTGGGTGAAGTCTCTCTACAGTATTTACCATAATTGTACATGAACAAATGTAAGATGTAGGACAATATGTAATAGCCGCGAGCTGCATGCTGTGCGGGAATTTCTGTGGGTCTGCCTGTATTTTTAAAGCAGCAATCATTTACAAAGCAAAACTGACCTGGTTTTATGATTGCCGCTTTAAATATACGGGCAGAGTCGCAGAAATCCCAAACAGTCTGCATCTCACAGACTATTACAGAATGCCCCCAGTGTTATGGGTCCCAATACATATGTTTCTCCAATCAAGTATGTTTCAGTAATGCTTTGAATGTTATCTCGGGGACTGTCCTCTTGTCTGTCTCGTTTCCCATGGAATCCTGCATCTTCTAGGAAAGGAGACTATTTAGAATGTAAGCTCTCGCGAGTAGGGCCCTCTTCCCTCATGTGCTTATCCTTTTCTTACTTTAATAGTCCTCAACTGCCCAAATCACACAGTTTTCTCTAACGTCCTAGAGGATGCTGGGACTCCGTAAGGACCATGGGGATAGACGGGCTCTGCAGGAGACATGGGCACTTTAAGAAAGTCTTTGACTCTGGGTGTGCACTGGCTCCTCCCTCTATGCCCCTCCTCCAGACCTCAGTTTGATACAGTGCCCAGTGGAGACTGGGTGCATTTCAGGAGCTCTCCTGAGTTTCCTGTAAAGAAAGCATTTTAGTTAGTTTTTTTTATTTTCAGGGAGCCTGCTGGCAACAGACTCCCTGCATCGAGGGACTGAGGAGAGAGAAACAGACCCACTTCTCTGAGTTTCAGGGCTCTGTTTCTTAGGCTATTGGACACCATTAGCTCCAGAGGGATCGGTACGCAGGTCTCACCCTCGCCGTCCGTCCCAGAGCCGCGCCGCCGTCCTCTTCGCAGAGCCGGAAGAAAGAAGCCGGGTGAGTATGTGAGGAAAAGATAATCACAGGCGGCAGAAGACATCAGAATCTTCACTGAGGTAACGCACAGCACTGCAGCTGTGCGCCATTGTTCCCATTCACCTCACACACCTCGGTCACTGTAAAGGTGAGGGGCGCAGGGGGGCGCCCTGGGCAGCAATAAAAACCTCTTCTATGGCATATATGTGGATATACATGTACAGCTGGGCACTGTACATGTATATTAAGAGCCCCTGCCATATTATTAGTTATTTTGAGCGGGACAGGAGGCCGCCGCCAAGGGGGCGGGGCTTCTCCCTCAGCACTCACCAGCGCCATTTTTCTCCACAGCTCCGCTGAGAGGAAGCTCCCCGGACTCTCCCCTGCTTGACACACGGTGAAAGAGGGTTTTAAAGTAGAGGGGGGGGGGGGGGCGGCACATAATTGGCGCATATACATATTACAAAAGCACTACTGGGTAAACATACTGTGTTTTTCCTGGGTCATATAGCGCTGGGGTGTGTGCTGGCATACTCTCTCTCTGTCTCTCCAAAGGGCCTGGTGGGGAACCTGTCTTCAGAAGAGAGCTTCCCTGTGTGTGTACGGTGGGTCGGTACACGTGTGTCGACATGTCTGAGATTGAAGGCTCATCTAAGGAGGAGGGGGAGTGTATGAATGCTGGGTCTCCGTCGGCAGTGCCGACACCTGACTGGATGGATATGTGGAATGTTTTAAGTGCTAATGTTAATTTATTGCACAAAAGATTAGACAAAGCTGAAGCTGGGTTACAGTCAGGGAGTCAACCCATGCCTGTCCCAATGTCGCCTGGACCTTCGGGGTCTCAGAAGCGCCCACTATCCCAAATAGCTGACACAGATACCGACACGGACTCAGACTCCAGTGTCGACTACGAAGATGCAAAATTGCAGCCAAAGGTGGCAAAATGTATTCGATATATGATTATCGCTATAAAAGATGTTTTGCATATCACTGAGGAACCCCCTGTCCCTGACACGAGGGTACACATGTATAAGGGAAAGAAACCTGAGGTCACCTTTCCCTCCTCACATGAGCTGAACGAATTATGCGAAAAAGCGTGGGAAACTCCAGACAAAAAACTGCAGATTCCCAAAAGGATTCTTATAGCGTATCCTTTCCCGTCACAGGACAGAATACGGTGGGAATCCTCCCCTAGGGTGGACAAAGCTTTGACACGCTTATCAAAAAAGATAGCGCTTCCATCCCAAGATACGGCTACCCTCAAGGATCCTGCTGACCGCAAGCAGGAGGTTACCTTGAAGTCCATTTACACACATTCTGGTACGTTACTCAGACCGGCTATTGCGTCGGCCTGGGTTTGTAGTGCTGTAGCAGCATGGACAGATACCTTATCAGCGGACATTGAGACTCTTGATAAGGATACCATTTTAATGACCCTAGGGCATATAAAAGATGCTGTCTTATATATGAGAGATGCTCAAAGAGACATTAGTTTACTGGGTTCCAGGATAAACGCTATGTCTATTTCTGCTAGGCGTGGCTTATGGACCCGGCAGTGTACAGGTGATGCCGACTCCAAGAGGAATATGGAGTTGTTGCCTTACAAGGATGAGGAATTGTTCGGAGAGGGCCTCTCTGATCTCGTCTCCACGGCTACGGCAGGTAAATCGAATTTTTTGCCATATATTCCCTCACAATCTAAGAAAGCGCCTCATTATCAAATGCAGTCCTTTCGTCCCAATAAAAGAGGTAGAGGCAAAGGGAAAAAGCTGCACAACACAGCTAGTTCCCAGGAACAGAAGTCCTCCCCGGCCTCTGCAAAAGCCACCGCATGACGCTGGGGCTCCCCTGGGGGAGTCCGCTCCAGTGGGGGCGCGTCTTCGACTGTTCAGCCACGTCTGGGTTCACTCGCAGGTGGATCCCTGGGCAATAGAAATTGTTTCCCAGGGTTACAAGCTGGAATTCGAAGAGGTGCCTCCTCGCCGGTTCTTCAAATCGGCCCTACCGACTTCTTCCCTGGAAAGGGAGATAGTGTTACAGGCGATTCACAAATTATGTCTGCAACAAGTGGTGGTAGAGGTTCCCCTACTTCAAAGAGGGAAGGTGTACTACTCAACTCTGTTTGTGGTCCCGAAACCGGATGGTTCGGTCAGACCCATTTTGAATTTAAAATCCCTGAACCTTTACTTAAAACGGTTCAAGTTCAAGATGGAATCACTTAGAGCGGTCATCGCCAGCCTGGAAGGGAGGGATTTTATGGTATCTCTGGACATAAAGGATGCATACCTGCATGTTCCCATATTTCCTTCTCATCAGGCGTACCTGAGATTTGCTGTACAGGATTGTCATTACCAATTTCAGACGTTGCCGTTTGGACTTTCCACGTCCCCGAGAATTTTCACCAAGGTAATGACGGAAATGATGGTGCTACTGCGCAAGCAGGGTGTCACAATTATCCCGTACTTGGAAAATCTCCTCATAAAAGCGAGATCACGGGAGAAGTTGCTGAACAGCGTATCACTTTCACTGAATGTGTTACAGCGACACGGCTGGATTCTCAATATTCCAAAGTCACAGCTGAATCCTACGACTCGTCTGCCCTTCTTGGGCTGGATTCTGGACACAGACCAGAAGAAGGTTTTTCTTCCGACAGAAAAAGCGCAGGAACTCATGACTCTGGTCATGAACTTGTTGAAGCCAAAACAAGTGTCAGTACATCATTGCACTCAAGTCCTGGGAAAAATGATGATGACATACGAAGCCATTCCCTACGGCAGATTCCATGCAAGGACCTTCCAATGGGACCTATTGAACAAATGCTCCGGGTCACATCTGCAAATGCATCAGCGGATCACCCTGTCCCCCAGGGCCAGAGTGTCTCTCCTGTGGTGGCTGAAAAGTGCTCACCTTCTAGAGGGCCGCAGGTTCGGCATTCAGGACTGGATCCTGGTGACCACGGACGCGAGCCTCCGAGGTTGGGGAGCAGTCACACAAGGAAGAAATTTCCAAGGCCTTTGGTCAAGTCAAGAAGCTTGTCTTCACATCAACATCCTGGAACTAAGGGCCATATACAACGCCCTACGTCAAGCGGAGATCTTACTTCGCGATCGACCAGTTCTGATCCAGATAGACAACGTCACCGCAGTAGCTCATGTAAACCGCTAAGGCGGCACAAGGAGCAGAGTGGCGATGGTGAAAGCTACCAGAATTCTTCACTGGGCGGAGAATCATGTCAGCGCTCTGGCAGCAGTGTTCATTCCAGGAGTGGACAACTGGGAAGCAGACTTCCTCAGCAGACACGACCTGCATCCGGGAGAGTGGGGACTTCATCAGGAAGTCTTCGCGCAGATTGGAAGTCGGTGGGGATTGCCCCAAATAGACATGATGGCATCCCGTCTAAACAAAAAGCTACAAAGGTATTGCGCCAGGTCAAGAGACCCTCAGGCGGTAGCTGTGGACGCCCTAGTGACACCGTGGGTGTTCCAGTTGGTCTATGTGTTTCCTCCTCTTCCTCTCATACCCAAGGTGTTGAGGATAATAAGAAAAAGAGGAGTGAGAACAATACTCATTGTTCCGGATTGGCCACGAAGGACCTGGTATCCAGATCTGCAGGAAATGCTCACAGAGGATCTGTGGCCTCTGCCTCTAAGGCAGGACCTGTTGCAACAAGGTCCCTGTCTGTTCCAAGCCTTACCGCGGCTGCGTTTGACGGCATGGCGGTTGAACGCCGGATCCTAGCGGAAAAAGGTATTCCGGATGAGGTCATTCCTACGCTAATAAAGGCTAGGAAGGACGTGACATCTAAACATTATCACCGAGTATGGAGAAAATATGTTTCTTGGTGTGGGGCCAGGAATGCTCCTACGGAAGAATTCCACCTGGGCCGTTTTCTTCACTTCCTACAAACTGGAGTGAATTTGGGCCTAAAATTAGGCTCCATTTCGGCCCTATCCATTTTCTTTCAAAAGGAATTGGCCTCATTACCTGAAGTACAGACTTTTGTAAAGGGAGTACTGCATATTCAGCCTCCTTTTGTTCCTCCGGTGGCGCCTTGGGACCTTAACGTGGTGTTAAGTTTCCTTAAGTCACATTGGTTTGAACCACTTAAGACAGTTGAGTTAAAATATCTCACTTGGAAGGTGGTCAGGCGAGTTTCGGAATTGGCGGCTTTATCACATAAAAGCCCCTATCTGGTTTTCCATATGGATAGAGCAGAATTGCGGACCCGTCCTCAATTCCTACCTAAGGTGGTCTCATCCTTTCATATGAACCAACCTATTGTCGTGCCTGTGGCTACACGTGACTTGGAGGATTCCGAGTCCCTTGATGTGGTCAGGGCTTTGAAAATTTACGTGGCCAGAACGGCTAGGATCAGAAAAACAGAAGCACTGTTTGTCCTTTGTGAGGCCAACAAGGTTGGCGCCCCTGCTTCAAAGCAGACTATTGCTCGCTGGATCTGTAACATGATTTAGCAGGCGCATTCTACGGCAGGATTGCCGTTACCAAAATCGGTTAAGGCCCATTCCACTAGGAAGGTGGGCTCTTCTTGGGCGGCTGTCCGAGGGGTCTCGGCACTACAGCTATGCCGAGCTGCTACTTGGGGTCAAACACCTTTGCAAAGTTCTAGAAGTTTGATACCCTGGCTGAGGAGGACCTCCTGTTTGCTCAATCGGTGCTGCAGAGTCATCCGCACTCTCCCGCCCGTTTGGGAGCTTTGGTATAATCCCCATGGTCCTTACGGAGTCCCCAGCATCCTCTAGGACGTTAGAGAAAATAAGATTTTAAACCTACCGGTAAATCTTTTTCTCGTAGTCCGTAGAGGATGCTGGGCGCCCGTCCCAAGTGCGGACTACTTCTGCAAGACTTGTATATAGTTATTGCTTACATAAGGGTTGTTGGAGTTTCATCGGGTTTGGACCGATGATAAGTTGTTTTTCATACTGTTAACTAGATAGTATATCACATGTTATACGGTGTGGCTGGTATGAATCTTGCCCTTAGATTAACAAAAATCCTTTCCTCGTACTGTCCGTCTCCTCTGGGCACAGTTTCTCTAACTGAGGTCTGGAGGAGGGGCATAGAGGGAGGAGCCAGTGCACACCCAGAGTCAAAGTCTTAAAGTGCCCATGTCTCCTGCGGAGCCCGTCTATCCCCATGGTCCTTACGGAGTCCCAGCATCCTTTATGGACTATGAGAAAAAGATTTACCGGGTAGGTTTAAAATCTTATTTTTTGGCCACCTGGAACTTATCTCTGTCATTTACTGGTGTAGTTCTGCTTAGTTACCCTGTACTTGTCCTATATTGTCTTCAACTGTAAGTCACTGTTTTCCTGTTTTAATTATGTGCATATGTACTCTGTAATTGGGCGCTGCGGAACCCTTGTGGCACCATATAAATAAAGGAGGATAATAATAATAAATATATAGTTGAGTGACTTCTCCTCTTTCCAGTCCACGTTCCTATAGCGCAGTGGTTCTCAGCTTCTGCTGGAGCTGTTCTGTAATTATATCGCATTATGGAAACATGGCCAATAAAATCTAGGTCACTTGCTCTCAGCCTGCTCGGCTCTCGGTGGGGGAATGGTAAACTTGCTATGTGTTCGGCGTAGCTAAGCCACAACGTTCCTCCTTATTGTTTGCTCTGATAGGTATTGTTCTCTCGGATATTGCAGATTGTTTGCGCCCACTGAGTAGAATTTTACCCCATCCTGCTTGTCAGCACTACCCATCTCGTAAGAGATTACGCAGAAGGCGGTGGTCTGTGATCGTCTCATATTTATTTATGAAGCTGTGAGGAACATAAGTCAATGTTGGCTGCTGCGTTGTCCCTGCATCTCTGCTGCGACGTGTGATTGTGTAGTCTCTCCATCTGCATTGAAAAGGACAGCTGACCATGGCCTGAAAGGTTTTAGATGGGGTAAAATAAACACCAAAGTCGCACGTGTCCAAGTGTTTAGCGTTGTGGTAATGCTGTTTTATTTTCATCGGCAAATTTGTTCAGAACATACAGATGTATCCACACACAACTGTGATCAGATCGCACCAAATAGCCCCTTGTGGCACGCCAAGGACTGGGGGGAGTGGTGGGATTTCAGTTGATTTTGGGTGCCTGTAAGTAACTAGTTTCCAGCGGGCGATATTCAGTTGTTTTGCCATTGGGCACGAGTGCCGCAGATGTCCATCGTTTATCACGCAGTTGGCTTAAAATCAAAGAAACAAAGTTACATTCTGACGCACACTTACCTTTATACCCAACCAACCCACTTGCTGAAATGAAAAAATGAAAAGTTTAATTATCTGTCCTGTCTCCCTCTAGGTGGAAGCCGGTGGGGGGGTGGCGCTCATCCGGCTTCCGCTGCATGCTCATTGAGGAGACTGGATAGACCTTGGGATATTTATTATATAGATTAGTTACCAGCCCGTCAAAATGACGGAACAATTACATTTCTCTGTTGGGCACCATCTATTGGTCGGCGGTGTGCAAAACACTTGAGTTCCCCCCATAGAGGTGTGGCGCAGGGTTGGCCTTCTATGATATAGTGTATACGTTTAAGTTGCCGGTTGTCGGGATACCGACACCAGAATCCCGACAGCTGACAATGCCGGCAGCTGGAATCCCGGCCGAACAGGACTATTCCCACTTTGTGCTTGCCCCACTGCCGGCATACTGTCGGCTGGGATGCTGTTGTCGTTCTACTGACGGCTGGCGTCAGTAAATCACACCGAACTCTTATATAGGAATAGGGCCCAGGACGTACAAGCAAACTAGACACTAACCTCAGTTGTACCACAGAATTTCAGCCCCAGCCCCCCCCCACATTTGTTTGCTCCCCTCCACCAATTTTCCTCCAACAAATGTTTAATTTCACTTTAGTCCTCCATAGGCATTACCACTTTTGTTTTTTGTCTCCCTTGTAGATGGAGTGACCGCAGTATAATCCAATGAAGTCCCGGCAGTGCGCTGGTATGTCATTTCCTTATCAAATAAAGAAAATATCCAGTGAATGTTACTTAATTTGTCAGTCTGCCAGTTCCTTGTTCTTGCACAATTATGTTCCCATAGGTCGTCCTTGTGCCCTCATTAATACGTGCTAATATAATATAATAAAATCGCTATTGCGCAGCCTGTTTGAGTTATAAGCAGAATTGGAGCACCGTTCATTCCTCTTTTGTGATCAAAGCACTTGTAGAATGCAATTAATAGAATTAATAAACTTGTTTTGTGCAGGGTTGAATTTCAGTTCACTAACGAGATGCTGGCGGGGATAAGCGCAGATCTCTTGAAATATTTAGCCAAGTTCTAAAGTATCTCAGAAATCCCCTTTTCAGTGCTGATGATAAAGTGACTTGGCTGCTATCCAGGATGTGGCAATGTTGCTGGTAGTGTTATTGGGGTATTGCGCAGAGCTGCTGTCTCCGGAGGCTGTGCCTGTATTACTGCCTGTTCTCTGTAGCAGAAAGTTACTTGTTGTAGCGAAGTCTGTGTTCTACATGCACTGCTTCAGGTGTTCCCGGAGACACTGGCACGCAAATTGTGTATCGGAAGGGGTTACACTGGGGTTGCAGCATTAAATACACGTCAGGGTGGGCATATAATGTAGCTATATGGGCAAATTGACCTTGTGTGGTTGTAAGTAGAGTCAGATGCCGGAGAATCATCCTATCGTCGCTGATCTGATCATTGCTGGCCTTGTCTGAAAATTCTGGATCACATGACGGGCACTTGGTATGGTTGGCAGGTGGTCGCTGCACCTACAGAACACCATGTCATCCCACAGCTCCGCCTGGACTCTGAATGGGCGCACTTGCCAGAATCGGCTAATATGTGCTCTGCATAAATGTCAGCGAGCTTGCCCCATACTGCAGTTTTTTTTTACTATAATACACTATATTTCGCCTTCATCCGCTAGGGGACACTGGAGCATATAGAAAATGGGGTATAGACGAGTGGATAATTGGAGCCTGGCACTTTCATTTTTTTCAGGATGTGCAGCTGGCTCCTCCCTCTCTATATTCCTCCAGCCCATTTTAATTTAAAACATTTTTTTTTTTTTTTTTAATATTACTTTATTTGCACCTAGAAATAGTCCAAAACCCATTATTTCTCCTTCTTTTAGGTGATAGTTAAACAGAGCATTGAGAAATCTAAATTTTAAATGATTTGAAGATAGGACGTGGTAGAGTAAGTTGCTGTATTGTGATCTTGCCTCCTACTTCTGCTGTTACTACTTGTAGCCTTCACTTTGGTCCATGGGTCAACCTGCGGCACTCCAGCTGCTGTAGAACTATACATCCCAGCATGCCCTGCTTCAGTTTTAGCATGCCTTAATAGCAAAACTTTTGCAGAGCATGCTGGGATGTGTAGTTGCACAGCAGCTGAAGGGCCGCAGGTTGAAGACCCATGCTCTGGTGTGTAGATTCTGACCAAACCACCAAAATAAGAATCATTGATCCTTACTGTGTACAGAATATCCTTGCACATGGACCTGAGAGATTGATCTAGACAGAGAATCAATTCTGCTTATGCTGTATTCTCTTTCCGTGTACATAATTAGATATTTAGGGCTTCCTTGTTAGCGTGCATTTAGGGGCAGCACTTGCACCGGATCATAAGCAACAATCCACAAAAGGCTGGTTACAGTAGTATAAGTTAGACCATGGTGGGCTGCTGTGGTTTGAGGTCCGTTTTGCCCCTATTAGAAGGGCGTATTGCAGTGGATGTAGTCTGGCTACTAGTGACTGTATTTGTGCCATACTACAGCAAAGCTTGTTTGTTTCTGCGCTGCAGTCTTCTCATGTAAGCCTCTCTTACACCGGTGTATTCTCCTCCTCACTGTGCTGCGCCTTTTACACGGGATTTGCATTATCTTGTACAGTCAGATCCTCATTCACCCGAGCATGTTGTTTGTCAGTGATGCAGACTTAATGCGACAGCCTTTCCTGACATTGCACTGATCTGGCTAATAATGCAGCGCCAGAGGCTTTACAGCAGATGCAGTGGTTGCCGTCTATATCAGGGCTTCTGGGAATGCACCTGCATGATGTTAACTCTTTGTAGGACTGTACATGCGGGTTGAAAAAGGGGAACCACCGACTTCCTTTTTATCTCTCTCTCTCTCTCTCTCTGAGCGGTGATGCAACCAGGAATGTATAGATGGCGTGTGTCACCAGACATGTGACCGTGTACCGTTCCACTGGTGTTATATCCTGGTGTTTAGTGAGTTGCTGGCGGTGCATTTATATCGCCTGTATGCATTCTGTATGAATGCTGCGATCTATGCTTAGCATTATGTGAGTGTGTGTGTGTGTGTGTGTGTGTGTGTGTATCCAGAGGTTGCTCTATGCATGATGCCATATTTGTCTTTCCTGACAAGTCACTGACCTAGATCTAAATACAGTACATTGCTCTGTTAGTATTCATATATAATACAGTAGACTGTGTATTTAGGTTCCGTTATCGCACAATTCTCTTAGCTTTTGGTATGTACGGCCATAGCCGCCTCACTGAGACCCTATGTCAGGGCAGCCACTGGTCCACAAGAGCTGAGACTATAGAACTGATATTAGCCAGTGAAGAACAGCTACAGTACTTATTAGTTTCTTATGTATGGACGGATGGCATGGAGTATGTACAGTTCATTGTAGGTTCATCTGTAAAAGGTCAGTGAAACATTTGGTCATTAGGTGTTTATTACATAGAACCCTATGTACTGTGAGCAGTCATACGGCTTCCGTTACTGTGAGTGCAGTAATTATAGATATAAGTATCAGACAGACCCTATACTGTACAGGTACCAAGTAACCATTGTACCATGTAACTAACGGCTCGCCATTTCCCAGTGATGTCATCATTGTGAGCGAGAGGGAACTACTCCTGTGCTGTAGGGGCAGCCGTGTCTATCTATATATGAAATAACATTTCTCTCCGTGGAAAATGGTGTTAGCTGCTTAAGTCAATGATGTGATAATGTGCGGTCTGTGTCATTAACAGTACCTACTGAGAACAAGCAGCGGATACAGTAGGAGGATGTAGCACGTGGCTACATACAGCTATATGCAAATGTATTCAGTAGAGTTTACATAATAAAATGTAATGTTTCCAGGACAGCGAGTCTGCTCGTTGGAGGATTTGTTACAGTACCGCTGTTTGTTTTGCTGATGACATGGTGGTTTGGTGCTGACCTCCTGGATAGAGCGCTGCAGGCGGAATTCGCAGCCAGGGACCCACGTGTACAGTGCCGACAACTCAATGCTCTGAAATTCATTTATCCAAACCAGCTAGGACAACCTTATACGGATGGTCATGCTGCAGTATTGGGCATGTGGCTCTGACAGCACCCCATTTCAGGCCCCCAAAATGCTGGATAATGATGGATAATCAACACAGTGATTATTGATTATTAGTAGATGTATTTGGAAGATGACTGCAGTCTGCCGGTGAAGGTAATTTTTTCCGTTGCATTAACAGACCCCAGTAATGTCTGTATGGATGCGGCTGCTCAGTGCCGCATTGTGGTTAGTTTGGTTAGTGCGTGGACATATGACCAGATTTAAGAATTCTTTTGGCTCTCTGACTGCCACAGAGTACAGACCAAGTTAGTATACAGTTAGGTATAACGTGATCACTGTTGCATTCACAGATATGAAATGTAATACAGGAGACCAATATAGGGGTTACCCTCAGCATTCATGGCTAGTAAATGTGAAAGCACCATCCTTACAGCACCTGCAACCCTTTTCTTATTCGGGTGAACAGAAATACAAGAAGCTAATTCAGATGTTGAGTGTGCCGTCAATAAACTAGATGATTTTCATGCATTAAGGGGATAAGCCCCATGCTTATATGCTTATAGATCTATGGAAAATGATCCTTCATTTAGTGCTACACTAACGCCTGGGAAATTGTATTTCCTTATGGTTGCCACTACTCCTAGCCAGAGACTTGGGCCTGCGGTATGCTGGTTTTACCAGAACTCTGCCGATTCCCCACAGATGTGAGAGACATGGTGGAACCCCAGTTAAGCGTTTTAGATTATCTTGCTGGACACAGGGGTATTCATTGACTAACATTATACTGTAGATCTACAGTTTGCATACATTGAGGATACCTTGAAAACACGCACTGTTAGGGTCACATGAGGACGCAGTTTGAGTACATGAGGACCATAAATGGCCATGTCTCCCAGAACCATGGGGATTTTTGTAAATAACCAGCAGCGATTTTATTGGTTAAGCCAGGCATGTCCAAACTGCGGCCCTCCAGCTGTTGAGAAACTACACATCCCAGCATGCCCTGACACAGCTTTAGCATTCTCTGACAGCAAAACTGTGTCAGGGCATGCTGGGATATGTAGTTTCACAACATCTGGAGGGCCGCAGTTTGGACATGACTGGGTTAAGCCAATGTTGATGTCCGTTTGATATGAGCATGTGACATCACCAAAGCTTTAGCTCCTCGTGATGTCACTAGTTGGTAGTGAATTGATTGGCTGCAGAATATTGGCCCACTCCACAAACTTGTAAATTGATCCACTTTAATATTTTAGTGAATGTGTGCAGTACAGTATATGAAGTTAATATATTTATTTTATTATGCAGGTGTTTTTTCTTCTGGAGTTGAATGAGACTTAATACACTCACAGTTGTCTAGCGTATAACACCCACCCTTATGTGGTATGGGCGCCGCAAAGTCACAGTTCATAGATTTTGTTCCTTTGTCTGTGATTTTGTTCCTTGTACCCTGTGAGAGCTGGAGCTAAATTTATATATCTGAGCAAGGGACATACATATAATGGAATGTTGTAACACCTTTTAGGAAAACATATTGACTTTTCATACCCCCCCTCCCATCTATCCATGCGTTAGGACTGCACAGAGCTCCTTGTATAACTGGCTGACAAAGGGCTGCTTTCTGTACGTTCCACGGCCGTTACACCAGGATATCTGAACGTTGGAAAGTTAACGGTCTGCCCGAGACACAAAACAGCTATGGTTAAGCAGACAGGCCCTCCCTTAAAGCAGCCCCATGTCTCTGGGGTAATAAAGTGTGTTTTAATGGATTTATAGAGTATTACGCAAAATGTGGAGTTTTCATAGAATAGCTTAGGCATAAATCAGGTATTTAAAAAGCAAAATAAAAAAATACTCTGTGCATCGTAGTTGTGTAGGGGTTTAATTCAAGTTGTATTATCCCCCTGCTGAAACATCTGGGAGCTCTGGCTGGGCCAGTTCCTTCCACATATAAAGGGAATTTGATATTTGCATCATGTGTGTTTTACATTTAAGTTATAAAAGGGGTAAGCATCGGGAAGAGGGATTTGCAGGTGTCAGAACTGTATGCATTTTGGTGGAGAACCGAGCCTCGACCCTCAAATCATAACTGTGTCGCCGCTCTTCTGAAAGTACAAACTTCAGAATACTCTTTAACGGGTTACTCATTGTGATGGAAACACCCGACTTTCACCATACCAGACTCAAGGGGTAAGTGGAGCGGTTAGCCAGAACATTAAAAACACTGACAGGTGAAGTGGATAACGTACATTATCTTGCTACGATGGTATCTGTACAGTTGTGGGATATATTAGACAGCAAGCGAACACTCAGTTCATGAGGTTGATGTGGAAGTGGGAAAAATGAGCAAGCGTAAGGGTCAGAGTGACTTTGACAACTTGCTGGACGACTGGGTCAGAACATCTCCAAAAAGGCAGCTCTTGTGGGGTGTTCCCGGTATGCAGTGTTAGTGCCTTCCAAAAAGTGGTGCAAGGAAGGTCGCCGAAGGGCCACTATAGCCCTAATTGTTGAAAAGTGAATGCTGCCTGTGATAGAAAGGTGTCAGAACACACAGTGCATCTCAGCATGGGTTGGGTACGAAATCCCCTCAGTCAGAATACTAATAGTAGACGTATTTGTACCCTAACACACCCCTCCCACAGCCTATAACTCTAACTGCATAATGTGTGTGCTATACAACTGTCAATAAATACCTTTTGGTAAGTCTGTGCTGAGTCAGTAGCACCCAGTGTATGACCCCCTGTTGCCTAACCTCAGTAGGGGCAGCTATTTTGTGAATAAATGTGGCCTGTCTAATTTGTTAGGCTCCAGAGACCTCACTATTACGCTCCCTGATCCATTAATCATGAAGTATGATTGATATTCATTATTTATTACTTCTCTGACAGCTGATAGGCTGCATTCTCATGAATATTAATATATGAGAGATGATGTAAGTTATGCAGTTTTGGTGTGTGTGTGTGTGTGGGGATGGTCGCACTTGCCAGGAGGAAGTTTCAGTGGTGGAAGGTCATTGCTAGGACCAGTCACCTACCAGATGTGCTGTCTTGGCTTAATGTTTTTGTCTGCGTGCGGCCAAATTATGCCTGAATCCAGCTGTTTGGCGGTATGTTCTTGTGGAGTCATGGATGACCCACGCCAGTTTCCTCTTAGGAGTGTGCAGCCAGGAACAGCAGGCGTTTTTTATCTTTGCTCCTCCGAAATAGTCTATAGGGTTAAGGGGCTTGGTTATGACGCTGGGGTAAATGCAGGAGCCCAGTGAGCTGCAGTCATCTGTGAAGTCCCTGGGAGTCTAGCTGATGTTTTAAAGGGGCAATCATTTAAAAGACAAAACCAACCTGCGTTTGCCTTTTAAATGATTGCTCCTTTAAATCCTTATTCTCCTTATGTACTGGGCGACGGCAGGAATTTGTACGATGATCGATCTCACTATTGTCCAAATTGACTTGCATTGCAAAATGACGGAAAACCAGCGATGAACGACCGTGGGGCCACACATTTAGGGAGGCCAATCCCAGGCCATTTTTTTCAATCCCGGGTATCGGGATTGAAAAATGGTCAATCCTGGGATACCCGGGATTGGTTATTCCTTGTGTGGCTGCCCTCCTTGCCCCTCCCCACCCCGCCCGCCAGGCGCACGTAACTCGCAATAGCACCGGGGCGGGTGGGATACATCGGCTGCACTCTCACGGCAGTGTGTGACAGTGCAGCGTGACCTCTCACTGCATGCTGCGCTGGGGAGCTGGGAGGAAGGAGCCGGGCAGCGTCTGAGTGTCCTAAGGACGCTCAACGCTGATCCCCTCAATCCCCGGGACTGGATCTTCCAATCCCGAGATTGAATCCCGGGCCAAAATTCCGGGATCCCACCGATCCTGGGATTATGTATCATTCATCGTTGGTGCATACACACTGAGCGATTTCTCATTCATATCGCCCGCACATATCGGTAAGTGTGTAGGGCACATAAGTCATACTGTCAGGGATCTCGCTGACGGCTGCAATTCGCAGGATATTAACATTTACCCCGCTATCTTACACCTCTCAATGATGAGTTACTTTCTATCAAATCTTTTGAATTACATTTTCTCCAAAAAGGATTGCCGAAATATGTTAAAGAAATTTTTTTACCTGGTGTGTTAGGTGCTGGTAAGTAGATTATAGAAGGAGTACGTATAAACTCTCCGTTGATGTAGTATTACCAGGTATTAGAGAAACTCCCCTGGTGGTGGTTGTGTGACTAACGTGGACATTGTGTTGTCCAATATTGTCTTCTTATGCCACAGGAATTCCAGAGGAAGAGAAATAAAGTTCCAGCATAGGGGTAAATTTGCTAAAGCTTCTAAAACAGAGAATTGATGTCATTGCCCATAGCAACCAATCAGAGATGGTCTTTCATTTTCTAAAAGGCAATAGAGAAATTATAGACAGCATCTGATTGGTTGGTTGCTATGGGCAGCATCAGAAATTCTGTGTTTTAGAAGCTTTAGTAAATGTACCCCATAGGGGGCAGTTCAGTGTATTCCGTTTCTGTGTTGTCAGTGTTACACAATATACCGTGCTCGCCCTCATTCACTTAAGAATGTTGCTTTTGACATTCATTTAAAAACCTGTTGGTTTTTGTAGCATGGTGTCTGATAGTATGTACACAAAATTAATTTCTGCAGCAGGGTACACTGGGATTCCACAGGGAATACATCGGGCTGTAGAATTGGATCTTGATCCGAGGCACCAACAGGCTAAAGCTTTGACTGTTCCCAGGATGCACTGCACTGCCTCCTCTATAGCCCCGCCTCCGGGCACTTGAGCTCAGTTTGTAAGTTGGTGCCTGCAGTGTAGGTCACTAACAGGTGGGGCTGAGCTAGGCAGCCCTGAAAAGAGCTTTTTAAGAAGACTTCAAGGGCTGCAGCACTTTCTATGTAATTGTGACATACTGTGCTGCGGCTCCATCACCTCCCCAGCAGCGCTGTATACTCCCGCGGCCGGGTTCCCGGGTACTTGCAGCGGAGGCGCACCGGTCATCAGGCACACCACCGCTGATGCTCTCCAGGATCGTGTGGCTGCACTAAAGGGAGGAGTTAAGAGTGTCCCCCAGGTGGGACCCGCCAGTAAATAGCGGCCCCAGGAGACGGACCACGCCGCTGGCGTGGACACTGTACTGCACAGGGACCCCACTATATCCACCAGGGCAGGGAGCACAGGTCGGATTTACTAAAATCCGTTTTACATAGGCTCCACAGTACCCGGTGGTGAGGGCCAGCACTGGAAAAGGTTCGACATGGAGAAAAGGTTGATCGATTCAAAGATCGGCATGACAATGGTCAACATAAAAATGATCGACACACCTTCCTTTTTAATTTTAGATTTTTGGGGGTTAGTGTGGATAGTTTTTCCATCTGGGACCACCATTGGTAGAAATGGGTCCTCTCGCCACGCTTTGGGTGCGGTGTGTCACTTCGCTCGACACAAGGTTACTGAAGGTTATGATTTGTGACATGGATAGTCAAGGATGGGAAAAAATACCCTCCAAAAAAAACGTGTCGACCATTTAAACATGTTGATCTTTTGTCCATATCGACCTTTTCCAGTGTCGATATTTTGTCAGTGTTGACCTAATGCATGTTGACCTGTTGACTGTCAACCTAGACATTGTCTATCTAAAGTCCGGATCCTGTTTTGTTGACACTCTATTCATGTCGACATTTAATCAGTTATTCTGACTGTTGACTGGAAGCAGTCAGGATCCAGGCTTTCGGTAACCCGGCAGTCAGAATACCGACCAGAATACCAGTCGGAATGCCGACATCGGCCTCCAGAAAGGGAGCGAAATTCTGGCTCCGGGATCCCGACTGAAGATGCACCGCTGCAGATGTAAGCCGCTGGGGTGGGGAGGGGAGGTTAGGGTTGGGCTGCGTCCCGGGGGTATAGGCTGCGGGAAGTGTGGTTGAGGTGGGAGGGGGGGGGGTTAGGCACCCCTTCAGAGGGTTGGACTACGTGATGGAAGGGGTTAGGTTTAGGCTGCGGTGAGGGGGTGGGGGGATTAGGTTTAGACACCTCCGGAGAGTGGTTTGGGTTAGGCACAAAGGGGGGAGGTTAGGGTTAGGCTGCGTGGTGGGAGGGGTTAGGCTGCGGGCAGGGAGGGTTAGGGGGGTGGGGAGAGGGTAGAAAACCCTTAACTCACCCCTGTCAGTCTCTCTAAGTTGGGTATTGCGGCATTGGTATTTCGACTACCGGGATACCACACGCCGGTATCTCATACTGATCCCCTGTAGACAACATGACTCTACACAATAAAACCAAACCTGTCCTTGTAGTTCTTTATACGCAGTATTAGTGACGTGCTGTGGCTGTAGTGAGGTGTTACACATCTGTGGCAGTGTGTGTGCTACGCTTACAGGTTTCTCCATGGAACAGTCTCTCATACATCACAGCTGCATGCTGTCATCCGTCTCTCTATATAATGTATGCGTGTGCTGCCATCGTTACTTTATTATATGCATACTTCTGACTAATTTCTGGCAGGATGAAGGAGAAGAACTAGGTCATCTCCTGCGGCTTAATTGTCAGCGAATAGGTGTGAAGGTGGTAAGTGGGCAGATCTGCATTTATTAACCTTCAAATGTTGCCCAAATCCTGCCAGCCACACCTCGGGTGGTGTATTTGTTATCTTGATTGAGGACACATTATTTCTGCTCTGCAGCCTCTTCATTGGACACAAAGCAAGTCTATGGTATGAAGCTGCAATGGTTTCCATCCGTGTCAGAATTCCCCCATCGTCCTGGAAATGCCAGAACCCACTGATGTAATAAGCGACGCACGGTCAGGTCTGCGGCAGGGCTAAGTGTAATCACTTCCAGTGTGGGAATGTAACGATGAACATGGGAGGAAGATGACGATGTTGAGGGGCAGAGGGCAGTGGGTGGCCAGTGCTGACAGCAACCTAAAAGTTTTAATGGGTTATACAATAATACTGACAAATGACATCAGAATCAGTAAGGCGAAGGTATGCAGAGACTGATACGCTAAGTGGATCTCTCATAAAATAATGGGTAAACGATGAGATCTGACGGACTTTGAACGTGCAATGACTTTTGGTGCTCGCAGCTGCGGTGTCCGCATTAGGAAAACGGCGAAGGCAGCAGTTGTTATACAAAGTGGATCAGCAGACAGAAAACTGGGACTGCGTGCAAGGCCTGTGCTCAAGCGGAACGGAGAGCGGGCAAAATTGTACAGTCCCACAGACACTGCACCAGATTACGGATAATCTGAACCTGGAAACCGTTCATATGGGCTCACTATGAACAGCACGCCGCACATTACCTCGGATTCGGTCTGAAGTACTGGTGGTCAGGAAACCGACACCGGCATCCAGGCAGCGAGTCCCCTCGCAGGCTTGCTGCTCTTGCCATGCTTTTGGTCAGGTGTCTCGCTTCGCTCTCCACACTATTATGTTCCCCCTCCGGCATTGGTCTCCTGACCACCGGCCACTAGTCACTGGCCACTGGTATCCTGACCACTTCTGCTTGTGGGCTACAGAAGGCCTGCCTCTGCGCCATTGGTATCCGCTGCAAACCAGGCGAAATGCCTCCAGCTTGGTCAGGGACACTAAAAACACAGTAACGTATAATGTTGTATGCAGATCAGTGACGTACGTGCAGTGAGGTCAGTGGTGGAGGAGACACTGGCTGATTTACACCCCCCCCCCCTCTTAAAAATAAATAAATAAAAGCTTAGGGTTTCCCTTTATGTAACCAAAACCAGCACCAGGCAAAAAAAAGCCAGGGAGATAATCCCGTAGCAGGGGGAACACTCTGAAACCCAGGGCTGTGCCCTGCACTCCTGGTGGCGGTGGGAGCCGGGGTTCATTATACTGGTCCCAGCAAGCCTGCCACAGCATACCGGCACTTGGAGAACCACAAGTGCCTGCATGCCCAGACATTAAGGGCCCGCTGGCACCTGTAGTCCATTTGTAATGAAAATATTTAAATAAATACAAGACACAATGTTCTAATTCTTTTATCATACAGGGTCTTCACCTGGGGGATGGTGACCTTTAAGCAGCTCTTTTGCATGGCCAGGGCTTCTGGCGTCTTCTTTCTTCAGGAGCTCTTCCATGCTCCCTCCCCGCTGACTGGCTGCCAGCTGCTGCCTCGTACTGGCTTATATAAGCCAGCCGAAGGGGCGGGACGATAACGTGACGAGCTCGAGGTGGCCATTTTGAATTTCAAAAATGATGCTAAGGCGTCATTTTTTTAAATTGGAACCTCTGCCAAACTCTGCGGAATGGCTGGCAGGGACTGGATCCTTTTGGATCCAAGCCTGCTGCCATGCCAGCTATCCTCACCGGATCCTGCCGCCGCTAATGGACGTACCTCTGCTGTGTCCCCGCCGCATAAACCCTCTACTCACCCAGTGATGACAGCAGATCCATCATACAGTTGTATCCAGTGATGGATCTGCTGTCTAATCACACCTGCCTCACTGACGGGGGCGCAGTTTTATGTGGACCGAAATCACGTCCCTGTCAACGAGGCGATTCTATAGGTGCCACTTTTATAGCTTTTTTTTCAGTGGGCTTTTACTGCCTGTGGCTTGGCCCTGCCCTCCCTCCCTCTTCCCCCTCACCCCTCCCCCTTCCCCCTCACCCCTTCCCTTCCCCCTCACCCCTCCCCTTCCCATTACCAAAATCTGTTTTACAGTTAAATAAGGTTTGGGAGGCACCGACAGTGGAATAGTGGACCTGGAAGGACTGTAATATATGGTTTGTGTTTGTCTTGTTCTTATCCTGCAGAACTACATTCTGTAGAAGGGATTTAGTCGCAAGGCAGTTTGCCTACCTTGCTGTAGAACGCTCATGCATTATTTATTTATTGTGGTTGACTAATTTACGGGCAATTAAAAGCTGAGCACTCTGCAGTTGTGTAAAGGCATTTGCCACTGGATTAATGTTGTTTTTTCCCCTTTCTTTTGCATTGCCGTCTACAGGCGTTCTGTAGTGCAGGGTTTACATCCAGGGGTGTAGCCAGAACTTTGTGGGCCCCATAGCAACATTTCGAAGGTGCCCCTGTCCCAATGCTTCTAGAGAGACACTTCTCCGCAGCAGGTGTTAATATTATGCCCTATAGTAGTGCCTTGGGTCACTTTCTGAACCATAGTAGTGACCTGGTTAATGTTATGTCACATTGTAGGGCTGCCAGTACACATTATGTGACACAGTATCTCCAATACACATTACATGCAGTGTCCCCAGTTTATATTATGCCACACTATATAGTGCCCCCACGTCATATTGTGCTTCATTATATATAACATTCTAATGTCTGCCATTTCATTTTGTACCACATGACAAGTAAACAGTTCCAAATATATTGTAGCCCTCAAGGCAAAAGTATGTAAGGGCCTCTATGTATCGCCCAATAGTGAAAATGTACATAACACATGTAACTGTGACAGGGAAGGGGGCCCCATAGCAGCTGCACTCCCTCCACCTATGGTAGCTACGCCCTTGGGTACATCTAGAAGGTGCCATCTTGCACAGTCGTACATCCATGTTGCACTGCAGGGAGTGGGGGCAAAATAAGCATGCAAGAGATACACTGACTTTCTCCCCCCACACTGGTTTCCTATCACATCTATAGCTGGGGCTCTTTTCCTGATTCTTACTAAAAGTGAGGCTCTCTGAGAGAGGACCTAGTTGGCAACATGTGAAGTTAATTAGGGATTTCCCTCAGTCAGAGCGGGATCCTTGACTCGCTGCTGAACAGTGTGGCATCATAAATCCCAGTCAGAGACACTTGCCCTCTGACCCCTATCATCTTAACGTCTGATAATCCTCTTACATTGGAGACTTCAAAAATATCGTCTCACAAAACGAAGCCTTTCATGTCTGCCGACGTTGGACATAGTGACCCACTGACAGCGCCTCATTGTTACAGTAAATCAGATGGAATGCTGGGAAAGGGTATTTCAGTTTTGAAGGAAATCACACGTTTGGGAAGTGCAGTATTTTCAGCGTGTACAACACACATTATTGCACAGACATACAGGGGGATGAAGATTCCCTCACAGGGCCGTAATCCTGTGCCCCAGCTGCCAGGGCCCCTAACTACATAACTCCGTCCCAGCAGCACATCACTATGAGAGCTCCTGTCTGGCTATTTGTGCCCTCATTTCAAGCGTTTATCCCCTTGTCCTATTTACAGTGGCCAGAGGCTTTCTCATAACAGACCAGGGCTTGACATATTTTTCTAACCTCCTTTCCACAGCCTCCCCTCGAGCAAACAATACCTCCTATCCTGTGGCCACATCACTACCCCTCCGAAGCCGCAATCCCTGGTCATGCATAGATCCTCTTATTGGAGATCTCTATGCGGCACATGCACTCCTATGTAAGTAATGGCCGCCGCAATACAGGCACGCTTCCAAAAATCTCAGCTGGGGTTGAAGATGATATGCTTCCTCCCTCCAAAACCTAGTAGCCAGGAAGCAAATTCTAAGGGCCATGGCTACCTGGCCCGTGGGATTTATTGAGACCTGTAATAGACCATCATTGTATTGCCAGTTTCCCCACCTCTGACTATACATTATGTATATGCAAAGCTTTAATCGATGGCAACTTACTGTGATGATTCCTAGAAGAACGTTGTTGACTGCCTCCAAAAAGAATGTAGGGAGCTTGGTCCTGGCGCCAGGTCATGTGTTCATTATATAGGGGTAGATGCATCAAGCCTTCCAAAGAGTGGATATGTTGCCCTTAGTATCCCATCAGCTATTGCATACTGTATCCTATTACAGAGTGTATTTGATCAATTGTAGCTAGAATATTTTCTATGGGCAATTGCTCAACTTGTGTACTACTCCACTCCTTAGACGGGGCACCAATATTCTCCCACTATTACCCCATGGGAGCAGAAAATGTGATACGTGAAGAAAAGTGCACTTATTTTTGGGCGCCTCCCGCTCTATTTATAACTACCCCCCAAAAAAATTAAATAAATAAATAAAAAAAAAATATATATATATATATCTATCCACGTGGTGGCTGGTAAGGGCCCTTGTGGTTCTGTCATTAAACAACTTGCAAAAATGCCAACTGCATCAAAATACATCAAATGTGTATGAAAGGGATGCTGGCCATGCTGACTATAGCTGGTGGGTTCGGGTTAGGGGTGGGGGGTAGGTTTAGATTGTAAGCACTTGGGAACAAAGGCCCATTTCTCTAACGTCCTAGTGGATGCTGGGGACTCCGTCAGGACCATGGGGAATAGCGGCTCCGCAGGAGACAGGGCACAAAAGCAAGCTTTTAGGATCACATGGTGTGTACTGGCTCCTCCCCCTATGACCCTCCTCCAAGCCTCAGTTAGGTTTTTGTGCCCGTCCGAGCAGGGTGCAATCTAGGTGGCTCTCCTAAAGAGCTGCTTAGAAAAAGTTTTTAGGTTTATTATTTTCAGTGAGTCCTGCTGGCAACAGGCTCACTGCATCGAGGGACTTAGGGGAGAGATTTTCAACTCACCTGCGTGCAGGATGGATTGGAGTCTTAGGCTACTGGACATAGCTTCAGAGGGAGTCGGAACACAGGTCACCCTGGGGTTCGTCCCGGAGCCGCGCCGCCGATCCCCCTTACAGATGCTGAAGATCGAGGGTCCGGAAACAGGCGGCAGAAGGCTCTTCAGCCTTCATGAAGGTAGCGCACAGCACTGCAGCTGTGCGCCATTGTTGCTACACACTTCACACACACTGGGCAGCAATATTAAATACCTTTGATGGCAAAGAATACATCACATATAGCCATTGAGGCTATATGTATGTATTTAACCCAGGCCAGATATCTCAAAACCCGGGAGAAAAGCCCGCCGGATAGGGGGCGGGGCTTATTCTCCTCAGCACACAGCGCCATTTTCCTGCTCAGCTCCGCTGTGAGGAAGGCTCCCAGGACTCTCCCCTGCACTGCACTACAGAAACAGGGTAACAAAGAGAAGGGGGGCATATTTTGGCGATATTTATATATTTAAAGCGCATATAACAAAAACAACACCTTTTAGGGTTGTTTATATACATTTTATAGCGCTTTTGGTGTGTGCTGGCAAACTCTCCCTCTGTCTCCCCAAAGGGCTAGTGGGGTCCTGTCTTCGATAAGAGCATTCCCTGTGTGTCTGCTGTGTGTCGGTACGTGTGTGTCGACATGTATGAGGACGATGTTGGTGTGGAGGCGGAGCAATTGCCGGTAATGGTGATGTCACCCCCTAGGGAGTCGACACCGGAATGGATGGCTTTAATTATGGAATTACGTGATAATGTTAGTACATTACAAAAGTCAGTTGACGAAATGAGACGGCCGGAAAACCAGTTAGTACCTGCTCAGGCGTCTCAGACACCGTCAGGGGCTGTAAAACGTCCCTTACCTCAGTCAGTCGACACAGGTACCGACACAGATGAATCTAGTGTCGACGGTGAAGAAACAAACGTATTTTCCAATAGGGCCACACGTTATATGATCACGGCAATGAAGGAGGCTTTGCAGATCTCTGATACTGCAGGTACCTCAAAAAGGGGTATTATGTGGGGGGTGAAAAAACTACCTGTAGCTTTTCCAGAATCAGAGGAATTGAATGACGTGTGTGATGAAGCGTGGGTTAACCCAGATAGAAAACTGCTAATTTCTAAGAAGTTATTGGCATTATACCCTTTCCCACCAGAGGTTAGGGCGCGCTGGGAAACACCCCCTAGGGTGGATAAAGCGCTCACACGTTTATCAAAACAAGTGGCGTTGCCGTCTCCAGATACGGCCGCCCTCAAGGATCCAGCAGATAGGAGGCTGGAAACTACCCTGAAGAGTATATACACGCATACTGGTGTTATACTCCGACCAGCAATAGCCTCAGCCTGGATGTGCAGTGCTGGGGTAGTGTGGTTGGATTCCCTGACTGAAAATATTGATACCCTGGATAGGGACAGTATTTTATTGACTCTAGAGCAATTAAAGGATGCGTTTCTTTATATGCGAGATGCTCAGAGGGATGTTTGCACTCTGGCATCGAGAGTAAGTGCGATGTCCATATCTGCCAGAAGAAGTTTATGGACGCGACAGTGGTCAGGTGATGCGGATTCCAAAAGGCATATGGAAGTATTGCCATATAAAGGAGAGGAATTATTTGGGGTTGGTCTATCGGATCTGGTGGCCACGGCAACTGCCGGCAAATCCACTTTTTTACCTCAGACCCCCTCCCAACAGAAAAAGACACCGTCTTTTCAGCCGCAGTCCTTTCGCTCCTATAAAAACAAGCGGGCAAAAGGACAGTCTTATCTGCCACGAGGCAGAGGAAAGGGTAAGAGAGGGCAGCAAGCAGCCCCTGCCCAGGACCAGAAGCCCGCCCCGGGTTCTACAAAGCCTTCAGCATGGCGCTGGGGCTTTACAAGCGGACTCAGGAGCGGTGGGGGGTCGACTAAAGATTTTCAGCAATCAGTGGGCTCGCTCACAGGTGGACCCGTGGATCCTGCAGATAGTATCTCAGGGTTACATGTTGGAATTCGAAAGATCTCCCCCTTGCCGTTTCCTAAAGTCTGCTTTACCAGCGTCTCCCTCAGAAAGGGCAACGGTATTGGAAGCCATTCACAAGCTGTATTCTCAGCAGGTGATAGTCAAGGTACCCCTCCTACAACAGGGAAAGGGGTATTATTCCACACTATTTGTGGTACCGAAGCCGGACGGTTCGGTAAGACCTATTCTAAATCTGAAATCCTTGAACCTGTACATACAGAAATTCAAGTTCAAGATGGAGTCACTAAGAGCAGTGATAGCGAATCTGGAAGAAGGGGACTTCATGGTGTCCCTGGACATAAAAGATGCTTATCTGCATGTCCCAATTTACCCCTCACACCAAGGGTATCTCAGGTTCGTGATACAAGACTGTCATTATCAGTTTCAAACGCTGCCGTTTGGTTTGTCCACGGCACCTCGGGTCTTTACCAAGGTAATGACCGAAATGATGGTTCTTCTACGAAGAAAAGGCGTATTAATTATCCCTTACTTGGACGATCTCCTGATAAGGGCAAAGTCCAGAGAACAGCTGGAAGTCGGTGTAGCACTAACCCAAGTAGTGCTTCAACAACACGGGTGGATTCTGAATCTTCCAAAATCTCAATTGTCCCCGACAACACGTCTGCTGTTCCTGGGAATGATTCTGGACACGGTTCAGAAAAAGGTGTTTCTCCCGGAGGAGAAAGCAAGGGAGTTATCCGAACTTGTCAGGAACCTCCTAAAACCAGGAAATGTGTCAGTACATCAATGCACAAGAGTCCTGGGAAAGATGGTGGCTTCTTACGAAGCAATTCCATTCGGCAGATTCCATGCACGAATATTTCAGTGGGATCTGCTGGACAAATGGTCCGGATCGCATCTGCACATGCATCAGCGGATAACACTGTCACCAAGGACAAGGTTGTCTCTCCTGTGGTGGTTGCAGAGTGCCCATCTGTTAGAGGGCCGCAGGTTCGGCATACAGGACTGGGTCCTGGTGACTACGGATGCCAGCTTACGGGGCTGGGGAGCAGTCACACAGGGAAGAAACTTCCAGGGTGTATGGTCAAACCTGGAGACGTCTCTTCACATAAATATACTAGAGCTAAGAGCGATCTACAATGCTCTAAGCTTGGCGAAACCGCTGCTTCAGGGTCAGCCGGTGTTGATCCAGTCGGACAACATCACGGCAGGCGCCCACGTAAACAGACAAGGCGGCACGAGAAGCAGAAGAGCAATGACAGAAGCTGCAAGGATTCTTCGCTGGGCGGAAAATCATGTCATAGCACTGTCAGCAGTGTTCATCCCGGGAGTGGACAACTGGGAAGCAGACTTCCTCAGCAGACACGACCTTCACCCGGGAGAGTGGGGACTTCATCCGGAAGTTTTCCACATGATTGTGAACCATTGGGAAAAACCAAAGGTGGACATGATGGCGTCTCGCCTCAACAAAAAACTGGACAGATATTGCGCCAGGTCAAGAGACCCTCAGGCAATAGCTGTGGACGCTCTGGTAACACCGTGGGTGTACCAGTCAGTGTATGTGTTTCCTCCTCTGCCTCTCATACCAAAGGTACTGAGAATTATACGGAAAAGGGGAGTAAGAACAATACTAGTGGCTCCGGATTGGCCAAGAAGAACTTGGTATCCGGAACTTCAAGAGATGCTCACGGAAGATCCGTGGCCTCTACCTCTAAGAAGGGATCTGCTTCAGCAGGGACCTTGTATGTTCCAAGACTTACCGCGACTGCGTTTGACGGCATGGCGGTTGAACGCCGGATTCTAAAAGAAAAGGGCATTCCAGAGGAAGTTATTCCTACCTTGATTAAAGCTAGGAAGGAAGTGACCGCACAACATTATCACCGCATTTGGAGAAAATATGTTGCGTGGTGTGAGGCCAAGAAGGCCCCAACGGAAGAATTTCAATTGGGTCGATTCCTACATTTCCTGCAGGCAGGATTGTCTATGGGCCTCAAATTGGGGTCTATTAAAGTTCAAATTTTGGCCTTATCAATCTTCTTCCAGAAAGAATTGGCTTCAGTGCCTGAAGTACAAACTTTTGTCAAGGGTGTACTACATATACAACCCCCAATTGTGCCTCCAGTGGCACCGTGGGATCTAAACGTAGTTTTAGAATTTCTCAAATCTCATTGGTTTGAGCCTCTCAAATCGGTAGATTTGAAGTATCTTACATGGAAAGTAACCATGCTATTGGCCCTGGCTTCAGCCAGGAGAGTTTCAGAGTTGGCGGCTTTATCGTACAAAAGCCCATATCTGATTTTCCATTCGGACAGGGCAGAACTGCGGACACGTCCTCATTTTCTCCCTAAGGTGGTTTTCGGCTTTTCACTTGAACCAGCCTATTGTGGTGCCTGCGGCTACTAGCGACTTGGAGGACTCCAAGTTACTGGACGTTGTCAGAGCATTGAAAATATATATTTCAAGGACAGCTGGAGTCAGAAAATCTGACTCGTTGTTTATCTTGTATGCACCCAACAAGATGGGTGCTCCTGCGTCTAAGCAGACGATTGCTCGTTGGATCTGTAGCACAATTCAACTTGCACATTCTGTGGCAGGCCTGCCACAGCCTAAAACTGTAAAAGCCCACTCCACAAGGAAGGTGGGCTCATCTTGGGCGGCTGCCCGAGGGGTCTCGGCATTACAACTTTGCCGAGCAGCTACGTGGTCAGGGGAGAACACGTTTGTAAAATTTTACAAATTTGATACTCTGGCTAAAGAGGACTTGGAGTTCTCTCATTCGGTGCTGCAAAGTCATCCGCACTCTCCCGCCCGTTTGGGAGCTTTGGTATAATCCCCATGGTCCTGACGGAGTCCCCAGCATCCACTAGGACGTTAGAGAAAATAAGAATTTACTTACCGATAATTCTATTTCTCGTAGTCCGTAGTGGATGCTGGGCGCCCATCCCAAGTGCGAATTGTCTGCATTACTTGTACATAGTTATTGTTACAAAAATCGGGTTATTATTGTTGTGAGCCATCTTTTTTAAGAGGCTACTTCTTTGTTATCATACTGTTAACTGGGTTCAGATCACAAGTTGTACGGTGTGATTGGTGTGGCTGGTATGAGTCTTACCCGGGATTCAAGATCCTTCCTTATTGTGTACGCTCGTCCGGGCACAGTACCTAACTGAGGCTTGGAGGAGGGTCATAGGGGGAGGAGCCAGTACACACCATGTGATCCTAAAAGCTTGCTTTTGTGCCCTGTCTCCTGCGGAGCCGCTATTCCCCATGGTCCTGACGGAGTCCCCAGCATCCACTACGGACTACGAGAAATAGAATTATCGGTAAGTAAATTCTTATTTTCCCTGAAGTTGCTTTTCCCCGTTTGCTTTGGCATACATACATTACAAAGAGCAGTTTATTTGGCATGAACAGAAGTAGATTTCTATGACAATAATGCAACTAAATAGATAAGTACTTCTGCGTATGAGCCTCTTGGTGAATGGGGTGGTCCCATTGAGCCGCCAAAGGGTTAAATCCTTTAAGAATCCCACAGATCCTCTGCAGATTGTTGGAGTAGAAATCGTCTCTGTAACAATGTATCAGGTTCCCCCCCCCCCCAATCTTTTCCCCTTGATGTAGCGTGAAGATATGAATAATGTATGGCGTCTGGTGTTCTCATGCCCATACAGCATGAAACGCTGAGCATACTGGCAGAACAGAATGAATAAATGAATGCTGAATGCCATTGATGGAATTAACAATCTCTTTGTACATACCGGTATTTACATTTTAATTTTTTTATTTTTTAAATATTCCCGATCTACTCTAAATCTGGGGTGTCTTTTACAAGACATCCTTGGTCCCTGATCTTGTTGCAGGACTTTCTGGGTGCCTAGGCTTAGGGGTAGGTTTATTAATGCTGGAATAGATTTGGGCAGAACAATAATCTGGTTTCTGAGACCTGGAGGGAAGGATCATTTGCTCGTTAGCTCCCTCTACTGGAGGTCAAATAAATACAATTGTGATTGCAGGAATTTTGCAGTGCTTTGAAAAGCAAATAAAAAAAAAATCAATCAAGAAACAACTTGTTAGAAAGATATTTCCATTAAAATCCCAATTTCCCTGCAGCTATTTTTTCCCTCTACTGCGAGCCTCCACTCTTCTGCTTATAGCTTTTGTCTCTCTTGGTTTTCTTTCTTTATACTGTATAGTCTAGTTATGAGGTCACTCTACCAGTGCTTTTCCTGTCACCCTTTATATGGCTGTAGGGACTGAGGGACGGAGGACTTGCTGCGTGTTTTGGCTGGTGGAATGAAGCTTAACAACATTCTTCACACTTACAGCCTGAGACACCATTGTGGTTCCTTTGTCAGTGTCCTCTGGTTACACACCGGATGCAGGAACGCTGTATGCATAATGTACACATCACACAGCCTGAGACACCATTGTGGTTCCTTTGTCAGTGACCTCTAGTTACACACCAGATGCAGGAACGCTGTATGCACAATGTACACATCACACAGCCTGAGACACCATTGTGGTTCCTTTGTCAGTGTCCTCTGGTTACACACCAGATGCAGGAATGCTGTATGCACAATGTACACATCACACAGCCTGAGACACCATTGTGGTTCCTTTGTCAGTGTCCTCCGGTTACACACCAGATGCCGGAACGCTGTATGCACAATGTACACATCACACAGCCTGAGACACCATTGTGGTTCCTTTGTCAGTGTCCTCTGGTTATACACCAGATGCAGGAACGCTGTATGCACAATGTACACATCACACAGCCTGAGACACCATTGTGGTTCCTTTGTCAGTGACCTCTAGTTACACACCAGATGCAGGAACGCTGTATGCACAATGTACACATCACACAGCCTGAGACACCATTGTGGTTCCTTTGTCAGTGTCCTCTGGTTATACACCAGATGCAGGAACGCTGTATGCACAATGTACACATCACACAGCCTGAGACACCATTGTGGTTCCTTTGTCAGTGACCTCTAGTTACACACCAGATGCAGGAACGCTGTATGCACAATGTACACATCACACAGCCTGAGACACCATTGTGGTTCCTTTGTCAGTGTCCTCTGGTTACACACCAGATGCAGGAACGCTGTATGCACAATGTACACATCACACAGCCTGAGACACCATTGTGGTTCCTTTGTCAGTGTCCTCCGGTTACACACCGGATGCAGGAACGCTGTATGCACAATGTACACATCACACAGCCTGAGACACCATTGTGGTTCCAGTGTCAGTGTCCTCTGGTTACACACCAGATGCAGGAACGCTGTATGCACAATGTACACATCACACAGCCTGAGACACCATTGTGGTTCCTTTGTCAGTGTCCTCCGGTTACACACCGGATGCAGGAACGCTGTATGCACAATGTACACATCACACAGCCTGAGACACCATTGTGGTTCCTTTGTCAGTGTCCTCCTGGTTACACACCAGATGCAGAAACGCTGTATGCACAATGTACACATCACACAGCCTGAGACACCATTGTGGTTCCTTTGTCAGTGTCCTCCTGGTTACACACCAGATGCCGGAACGCTGTATGCACAATGTACACATCACACAGCCTGAGACACCATTGTGGTTCCTTTGTCAGTGACCTCTAGTTACACACCAGATGCAGGAACGCTGTATGCACAATGTACACATCACACAGCCTGAGACACCATTGTGGTTCCTTTGTCAGTGTCCTCTGGTTACACACCAGATGCAGAAACGCTGTATGCACAATGTACACATCACACAGCCTGAGACACCATTGTGGTTCCTTTGTCAGTGTCCTCTGGTTACACACCAGATGCAGGAATGCTGTATGCACAATGTACACATCACACAGCCTGAGACACCATTGTGGTTCCTTTGTCAGTGTCCTCTGGTTACACACCAGATGCAGAAACGCTGTATGCACAATGTACACATCACACAGCCTGAGACACCATTGTGGTTCCTTTGTCAGTGACCTCTAGTTACACACCAGATGCAGGAACGCTGTATGCACAATGTACACATCACACAGCCTGAGACACCATTGTGGTTCCTTTGTCAGTGTCCTCTGGTTACACACCAGATGCAGAAACGCTGTATGCACAATGTACACATCACACAGCCTGAGACACCATTGTGGTTCCTTTGTCAGTGTCCTCTAGTTACACACCAGATGCAGGAATGCTGTATGCACAATGTACACATCACACAGCCTGAGACACCATTGTGGTTCCTTTGTCAGTGTCCTCTGGTTACACACCAGATGCAGAAACGCTGTATGCACAATGTACACATCACACAGCCTGAGACACCATTGTGGTTCCTTTGTCAGTGACCTCTAGTTACACACCAGATGCAGGAACGCTGTATGCACAATGTACACATCACACAGCCTGAGACACCATTGTGGTTCCTTTGTCAGTGTCCTCTGGTTACACACCAGATGCAGAAACGCTGTATGCACAATGTACACATCACACAGCCTGAGACACCATTGTGGTTCCTTTGTCAGTGTCTTCTGGTTACACACCAGATGCAGAAACGCTGTATGCACTGTGTATACAGCAAGTACTGTAGATAGCGGAGTCTGGGAAGGGTTACTGATCTCTGTTTACGAAATACACATGTTGTAATTTTGTTGCTATGTTGATTGTTTGATAAGTTGTGTAATAGAACCATTGTTTTGTGTAAACAGTACCATTTCCTTTTACACCTGGCTGGTGATTAGTACATTATGCCAGCGGACGATGCCAGAGCAAAGCCGTCCTTCTGTATTGTCCAGACTGCCTTCTGGACAAACCCAATTGGTCTGCCCATCCGCAGTCTCACCAGCGTAGATGCCAGGTAGCGCTGTGTTGCAGGAGTTTGGCAGAGGTGTGTTGCAGGAGTTTGGCAGAGATGTGTTGCAGGAGTTTGGCAGAGGTATATTGGGCCATAACAGCTATTAGTTGGGGAGCTATGTAATAGTTGTGTCTAGTGTTAGGGTGCTGTATTTATTTTGGGGCTGAGATTATAATTCTCTAGTTATGTCGCATCTGGAGGCCTGGAACACACATTTTATAAAGCTCCTGTATAATCTGCATCACTTCTAAAGAGGCTGTTCATTCATTCACACCCATCCCTGTCCCAGTGGGTCACTGTAACTTACGCCTTCATTGGCAGTCACAAGGGGGTGCATACATGCGTGTTCTGAGATATCCAGCTGCCATACTGAGGTAGCAATATCAAAGGAAGGATTGCGGCAATATGTGTACCACTGAGAGCTCTGTTACATAGGCTTGTTGTTATCTCCTGTGCTTACCTCCGGGGTTAGCAGGCAGCCGCTGGTGTTAATGCCTTGATAAATTGGGCATCATGGATGGTATAATGGTTAGCAATACTGCCCCAGAGCACTGAGGTCGTGAATTTGATTACCACCATGGCCCTAACTGTGTGGAGTTTGTTTCCTCCCACAATCCCAAAACATACTGTTCGCTTAATTGGCTCCCTACAAAAAATGCCCTTATTGTATATGTGTGTGTGCACACATGGTAGGGAATATAGATTGTAAGCTCCACTGGGGCACATATTCTCTGTAAAGGGCTACGGAATATTTGTGTGCTATATAGAGAACTGACAGTAAAAAAAAAAAAAATTTTTTTCCTCCCTTATAACGGGTGTTTTGTACCTTTTTATTAAATGCACCCTTACTGAGATGAGCATACAATTGTGCTGGTTCAGCATGTAAACCAGACAGACTAAAATCCGATGACCTAAATTGTATTATGTGAATCTATAACCTAGCGCCACTTTATTTTCTATTATAAACACTCTTGTCCGTTTTAAGAAACCAAAAGACCATTAAGTGAAATAAGGAAGATGCGATAACCCCACATTGTGTTACAGTTTTATTCTGTGTAGTGCAGTTTATTTCTATGTTTGCTAGTTCCCCTCTGCAGAACACTGAAGCATCCACCAACTGTTGTTGAACTATAAGTCTCAGCATGCCCCGCCAGCCTCTAATAACCAACTTCAACTTTTATGGAGCAGATCCCAGGTGGGGAGCCAAGAGGTAATAGAGCAGGACGTGACACTAAGCAGTATTTATGTAATTTCCATGCCAGTGAAGTTGTTGGGTGCCGTTGTATATGAAGTGACCTATACTGTACGTGGGTAAGGGGCACAAAGGCTAACAATCTGTTTGGCCTCTGTTCCTCAGAGAAGTGACCACGAACTGTGAGATCTATGGGCACGGTGACGGAAGCCTTGGAGACTACACGTTCTCTGGCAGAGCTGAAAGCTGTAACACATGTCTTTCCTCTCATTGTACTGGAAGGTATGTCAGGAGTAATGAGTTACTGGTGACAAGCTCTGATATAGTAAGAGCAGGGTCTTCTGGTACTATATGTGCCTGTCTTTGTCTCTGCCGCAGCTCCCTCCCCCTCCATCCCCAGTGAAAGCGATACCTGTCTTTTCATGCTCTCCTGGAGGAGAGGAGGGGTGGGGAGGTTTGCCATAGGCTCTGCGATTATGTTTACTTGGCTCCAAGGAAGTGAGCAGAATGGCAGACTTATATATAGCACGCTGTGCTATTAGCCCAGTAAGCTAGGCCTGAGAGAGTGTTCCAGGGACACCGTGGCTGTTCTATGGAGGTGTACCTGCTGGACCAGGAGGTTGAACCTCACAAGCAATGTTACAATGAGCCCCACTGAGGAAGGTAAGGCTCAGCTCCTCTCCCACACGCTGTACATCTGGCTCCAGTGCCTGGTAATAGTATACACGCCTTTGTGCTGTGTGGTGGAAGGGATCTGCTGCTTGGGACTTTGTTCTGGGTAAATGCGCTATTATGCTGAGGGCATGGAGTGTGACTGCAGGAGCCGGACTTTCTGCATTGGCTGTATGGAGTTTAGCCGCCTTCTATATACTGTATGCTGCATTGTTAGAGCTGTGCGCCCCTCTGTCTATGTCTTAGACATTTTTGGTTTGTGCAAGCAGTGGTAATCTTTCATTTACTCGTTTATGGAATATTATTCACGGACTGCAAATGTTTGTTTTCTAACATTGCATGAAGTGATCTAGGACACTAGTCAGCATTAATAGAAGATCATACAGCACACGTCAGGCTAGTGCTCACAGAATCGTCTGACATGCATATACTAGCAGTCGTGGGTAATAAGTTCCAGAACTGTGTAACACTTGTTATTACATAGCAAAGACTTCTGTGCAGGAGGACCAGGAGAACTACGGATACAGTAATACTGACCAGACGGCTTCCCTGGGGTTCTCCGTGTAACATCTGCCCTGGGAGTACTGATAAGTACAGTGGGGCAGATGTATTAAGCCTGGAGAAGTGATAAAGCAGTGATAAGTGAAAGGTGAAAACGCACCAGCCAATCATTTTTCAAATCCGTAATGATTGGCTGGTGCGTTATCACCTTCCATTTATCCCTTCTCCAGGTTAATTCATCTGCCCCATTGTGTGTATGGGAGGAAGGAAGAAGTCCAGTGAGACCAGACAATCGCTGGGTGTCAGGGTTCTAGGGCAGAGAAGTTACTGACTGTGCCCGTGCTGTGAGCTGCTGCTCATGAGGGAACAGGTATGGGAGCACTGGTTAGGAATGAGGAGCACTCTGACTGTGTGTCTAGGGAGCACAGGCTATGGCTCTGAGGGGATTCTTTGCTTTGTAATTGAACCAGAAGGCGTTTTATTCTGTAAGACAGAGGTCCTCAAGGTACCCCAATGGTCCAGGTTTTAAGTATATGCATGCTTGCCCACAGGTGACTTAACAAGTACCTCAGTCAAATTTGATTTAACCATGTGTGCTGCGCCTGGGATATACTTAAACCTGGACCATTGGGGTGCCTTGAGGAACACGTCTGGGAACCTCTGCTGTAGGAGTTCGATTTTTTTTTTAATGATTTTCTCTATCGTCCTAAGTGGATGCTGGGGTTCCTGAAAGGACCATGGGGAATAGCGGCTCCGCAGGAGACAGGGCACAAAAAAGTAAAGCTTTACTAGGTCAGGTGGTGTGCACTGGCTCCTCCCCCTATGACCCTCCTCCAGACTCCAGTTAGATTTTGTGCCCGAACGAGAAGGGTGCAATCTAGGTGGCTCTCCTAAAGAGCTGCTTAGAGAAAGTTTAGTTTAGGTTTTTTTTTTTTTCTTTACAGTGAGTCCTGCTGGCAACAGGATCACTGCAACGTGGGACTTAGGGGGAAAGTAGTAAACTCACCTGCATGCAGAGTGGATTTGCTGCTTGGCTACTGGACACCATTAGCTCCAGAGGGATCGAACACAGGCCCAGCCGTGGAGTCCGGTCCCGGAGCCGCGCCGCCGACCCCCTTGCAGATGCTGAAGCGTGAAGAGGTCCGGAAACCGGCGGCTGAAGACTCCTCAGTCTTCATAAGGTAGCGCACAGCACTGCAGCTGTGCGCCATTTTCCTCTCAGCACACTTCACTGGGCAGTCACTGAGGGTGCAGAGCGCTGGGGGGGGGCGCTCTGAGAGGCAAATATAAACCTTATACAAGGCTAAAAATACCTCACATATAGCCCATAGGGGCTATATGGAGATATTTAACCCCTGCCTGACTGGAAAAATAGCGGGAGAAGAACCCGCCGAAAAAGGGGCGGGGCCTATCTCCTCAGCACACGGCGCCATTTTCTGTCACAGCTCCGCTGGTCAGAACGGCTCCCAGGTCTCTCCCCTGCACTGCACTACAGAAACAGGGTAAAACAGAGAGGGGGGGCACATTAATGGCTATATATATATATATTAAAGCAGCTATAAGGGAGCACTTAATATAAGGATATCCCTTGTATATATAGCGCTTTGTGGTGTGTGCTGGCAGACTCTCCCTCTGTCTCCCCAAAAGGGCTAGTGGGTCCTGTCTTCATTAGAGCATTCCCTGTGAGTTTGCGGTGTGTGTCGGTACGTGGTGTCGACATGTATGAGGACGATATTGGTGTGGAGGCGGAGCAATTGCCAAATATGCAGATGTCACCCCCCAGGGGGTCGACACCAGAATGGATGCCTTTATTTGTGGAATTACGTGATGGTTTATCTTCCCTTAAACAGTCAGTTGAGGACATGAGGCGGCCGGACAATCAATTAATGCCTGTCCAGGCGCCTCAAACACCGTCAGGGGCTGTAAAACGCCCTTTGCCTCAGTCGGTCGACACAGACCCAGACACGGGCACTGATTCCAGTGACGACGGTAGAAATTCAAACGTATTTTCCAGTAGGGCCACACGTTATATGATTTTGGCAATGAAGGAGACGTTACATTTAGCTGATACTACAGATACCGTAAAACAGGGTATTATGTATGGTGTGAAAAAACTACAAACAGTTTTTCCTGAATCAGAAGAATTAAATGACGTGTGTGATGAAGCGTGGGTTGCTCCTGATAAAAAGTTGATAATTTCAAAAAAGTTATTGGCATTATACCCTTTCCCGCCAGAGGTTAGGGCGCGCTGGGAAACACCCCCTAAGGTGGACAAGGCGCTCACACGCTTATCCAAACAAGTGGCGTTACCCTCTCCTGAGACGGCCGCACTTAAGGATCCATCAGATAGAAAGATGGAAGTTATTCAAAAGAATATATACACACATGCAGGTGTTATACTACGACCAGCTATAGCAACTGCCTGGATGTGCAGTGCTGGAGTAGTTTGGTCAGAATCCCTGATTGAAAATATTGATACCCTAGATAGGGACAATGTTTTACTGTCGTTAGAACAAATAAAGGATGCATTTATCTATATGCGTGATGCACAGAGGGATATTTGCACACTGGCATCTCGGGTGAGTGCTATGTCCATTTCAGCCAGAAGAGCCTTATGGACACGACAGTGGACAGGCGATGCGGATTCAAAACGTCACATGGAGGTTTTGCCGTATAAAGGGGAGGAGTTATTTGGAGTTGGTCTATCAGACTTGGTGGCCACGGCTACTGCCGGGAAATCCACTTTTTTACCTCAAGTCACTCCCCAACAGAGAAAGGCACCGACCTTTCAACCGCAGCCTTTTCGCTCCTACAAAAATAAGAGAGCAAAGGGCTTGTCGTACCTGCCACGAGGCAGAGGAAGAGGGAAGAGACACCAACAGGCAGCTCCTTCCCAGGAACAGAAGCCCTCCCCGGCTCCTGCAAAAACCTCAGCATGACGCTGGGGCCTCTCAAGCGGACTCGGGGACAGTGGGGGGCCGTCTCAAAAATTACAGCGCGCAGTGGGCTCACTCGCAGGTAGACCCCTGGATCCTGCAGATAATATCTCAGGGGTACAGGTTGGAATTAGAGACGGATCCTCCTCATCGTTTCCTGAAGTCTGCCTTACCAACCGTCTCTTCCGAAAGGGAGAGGGTGTTGGAAGCCATTCACAAGCTGTACGCTCAGCAGGTGATAGTCAAAGTACCCCTATTACAACAAGGAAAGGGGTATTATTCCACTCTATTTGTGGTACCGAAGCCGGATGGCTCGGTAAGGCCTATTCTAAATCTGAAGTCCTTGAACCTCTACATAAAAAAGTTCAAGTTCAAGATGGAGTCACTCAGAGCAGTGATAGCGAACCTGGAAGAAGGGGACTTTATGGTATCCTTGGACATCAAGGATGCGTATCTACACGTTCCGATTTACCCCGCACACCAGGGGTACCTCAGGTTCATTGTTCAAAACTGTCACTATCAGTTTCAGACGCTGCCGTTCGGATTGTCCACGGCGCCTCGGGTCTTTACCAAGGTAATGGCCGAGATGATGATTCTTCTTCGAAGAAAAGGCGTATTAGTTATCCCATACTTGGACGATCTCCTAATAAGGGCAAGGTCCAGAGAACAGCTGGAGACAGCTTTAGCACTATCTCAAGAGGTGCTAAGACAACACGGGTGGATTCTGAATATTCCAAAATCCCATTTAATCCCGACAACTCGTCTGCTGTTCCTAGGAATGATTCTGGACACGGTTCAGAAAAAGGTTTTCCTTCCAGAGGAAAAAGCCAAGGAGTTATCCGATCTGGTCAGGAACCTCCTAAAACCAGGAAAAGTGTCAGTACATCAATGCACAAGAGTCCTGGGAAAAATGGTGGCTTCTTACGAAGCAATTCCATTCGGCAGATTCCATGCAAGAATATTCCAAAGGGATCTGTTGGACAAATGGTCAGGGTCGCATCTGCAGATGCACCTGCGAATAACCCTGTCACCAAAGACAAGGGTGTCACTTCTGTGGTGGTTGCAGAAGGCTCACCTATTAGAAGGCCGCAGATTCGGCATTCAGGATTGGATCCTGGTGACCACGGACGCCAGCCTGAGAGGCTGGGGAGCAGTCACACAAGGAAGAAACTTCCAGGGAGTATGGACGAGTCTGGAAAAGTCTCTTCACATAAACATTCTGGAACTAAGAGCAATCTACAATGCTCTAAGCCAGGCGGAACTTCTCCTGCAAGGAAAGCCGGTGTTGATTCAGTCGGACAACATCACGGCGGTCGCCCATGTAAACAGGCAGGGCGGCACAAGAAGCAGGAGTGCAATGGCAGAAGCTGCCAAGATTCTTCGCTGGGCGGAGAATCACGTGATAGCACTGTCAGCAGTGTTCATCCCGGGCGTGGACAACTGGGAAGCAGACTTCCTCAGCAGACACGATCTTCATCCGGGAGAGTGGGGTCTACATCCAGAAGTCTTCAACATGTTAATAGACCGTTGGGAAAGACCAATTGTAGACATGATGGCGTCTCGCCTCAACAAGAAACTGGACAAATATTGCGCCAGGTCAAGAGATCCACAGGCAATAGCTGTGGACGCACTGGTAACTCCTTGGGTGTACCAGTCAGTGTATGTGTTTCCTCCTCTGCCGCTCATACCAAAGGTATTGAAGATCATACGGCAAAGAAGAGTAAGAACAATACTAGTGGTTCCGGATTGGCCGAGAAGGACTTGGTATCCGGAACTTCAAGAGATGCTCACGGACGAACCGTGGCCTCTACCTCTGAGAAGGGACCTGCTACAGCAGGGTCCCTGTCTTTTTCAAGACTTACCGCGGCTGCGTTTGACGGCATGGCGGTTGAACGTCAGATCCTAAAAGGGAAAGGCATTCCAGAAGAAGTCATTCCTACCTTGATTAAGGCACGGAAGGAAGTCACCGTGAAACATTATCACCGCATTTGGCGAAAATATGTAGCGTGGTGCGAGGATCGGAGGGTTCCGACGGAGGAATTCCAACTGGGTCGTTTCCTACATTTCCTGCAATCAGGATTATCTATGGGTCTCAAATTGGGATCCATTAAGGTTCAAATTTCGGCCCTGTCAATATTCTTCCAAAAAGAATTGGCCTCTGTCCCTGAGGTCCAGACTTTTGTCAAGGGAGTACTGCATATACAGCCTCCTGTGGTGCCTCCGGTGGCACCGTGGGATCTAAATGTAGTTTTAGATTTCCTCAAATCCCATTGGTTTGAACCATTGAAAGTGACTATGTTACTAGCCCTGGCCTCTGCCAGGAGAGTATCTGAATTGGCGGCTTTATCTTATAAAAGTCCTTATCTAATCTTCCATTCGGATAGGGCAGAACTGCGGACTCGTCCGCATTTTCTCCCTAAAGTGGTATCAGCATTTCATCTGAACCAACCTATTGTGGTGCCTGCGGCCACTAGCGACTTGGAGGACTCCAAGTTGTTGGACGTTGTCAGAGCCTTAAAAATATACATTGCAAGGACGGCTGGAGTCAGAAAATCTGACTCGCTGTTTATATTGTATGCACCCAACAAGTTGGGCGCACCTGCTTCTAAGCAGTCGATTGCTCGTTGGATTTGTAACACAATTCAACTTGCACATTCTGTGGCAGGCCTGCCACAGCCTAAAACTGTAAAAGCCCACTCCACAAGGAAGGTGGGCTCATCTTGGGCGGCTGCCCGAGGGGTCTCGGCATTACAACTCTGCCGAGCAGCTACGTGGTCGGGGGAGAACACGTTTGTAAAATTTTACAAATTTGATACCCTGGCAAAGGAGGACCTGGAGTTCTCTCATTCGGTGCTGCAGAGTCATCCGCACTCTCCCGCCCGTTTGGGAGCTTTGGTATAATCCCCATGGTCCTTTCAGGAACCCCAGCATCCACTTAGGACGATAGAGAAAATAAGAATTTACTTACCGATAATTCTATTTCTCGGAGTCCGTAGTGGATGCTGGGCGCCCATCCCAAGTGCGGATTATCTGCAATACTGGTACATAGTTATTGTTAACTAATTCGGGTTATTGTTAAGGAGCCATCTTTAAGAGGCCCTTTCTGTTGTCATACTGTTAACTGGGTTTAGATCACAAGTTGTACGGTGTGATTGGTGTGGCTGGTATGAGTCTTACCCGGGATTCAAAATGCCTCCCTTATTGTGTATGCTCGTCCGGGCACAGTACCTAACTGGAGTCTGGAGGAGGGTCATAGGGGGAGGAGCCAGTGCACACCACCTGACCTAGTAAAGCTTTACTTTTTTGTGCCCTGTCTCCTGCGGAGCCGCTATTCCCCATGGTCCTTTCAGGAACCCCAGCATCCACTACGGACTCCGAGAAATAGAATTATCGGTAAGTAAATTCTTATTTTTTTCACCCTGCACTTGCATATTAAGTCGCACTGTGTCTTGCGTCCAAAGTCCATGCGCACAGGGTCGCAGTTGTGATGGCGACGCGTAGGATCATAAATATTTAGAAAATGTAATGGGCACCTGAGCGTTCACAAGGAGGTGGCTAAGCGGACGTACGGAGTTAGTCAGTCTTGTGGTTATGCCGGGGGTAGTGGTTGTATACGTAGACGCATCATTTACGTAGGCGGTTACACTCAGATGGATAATATGCACATGCTATAAGGTGCATCTAAACACTCTGATAGTGTCCCTGCACAATCCCAAACACAGATGTACGCCTGGGAAGGGCTTGCAGCGGTATTAGCATAAAGTGGCAGATGTGCAACCAGCAGAAGACATATGGACGCCGCTGCCTCCTACTTGGAAAAAGATAAAAATTGCTAATTTAAAGATGTCTAGTGAGTATATTTCCTCATATTTCTCCTACAATCAGCAGAAAATTTGCACTTGAGTACATACATTCACTTCACTAGTGGATTCTGAGGGATGATGAAAAGAGATCTTCCCTCCTGGCAGCGGGCACTGGGCAACGGTTACCAGGCTGTACGTATCCATAACACTGTAGGCACAAGCCATGCATGGTGGATTATAAATACTAAATGTTTCTTAAAGGACCAGCAATACATATACTGTACATAATTACTTGTGTGTACCTATTGGCTTAGCTATGTGAACGAAGGGGAAGGGATGAAAGAAGAGCTGGGAGGGCCCTGCTTGCGAGAGCTTACTTTCTAAATGCGAGAGAATGAAATGGGGGAAGTACAAGGGAAATGGATCTGGGAACAAGGCTACAGGTGAGTTCTGAGGGAGCATTGGACACATTGGAGGTTGGGGAGAGTCTAATAGAACAAGGGAAGAGCATTCATAGGATTGGGGCAGCGCAGGAGAAGTCTTAGGCAGTAAGGGATAGGAGAGGTGGAGGTCACTGGCTGATTGGAGGGGTGGGGTCAGGAGAAATTGTGGAGGTAGTTTAAAAATGGAGATATTGGAAAGTTCTATAGTTTTTGGGGATCTAAGTAAGTGTGATAAACCCTAAATCTTTCCTAGGAGTTGTTGACCATGTGATAATAAATACATCTGAGTTGGGCAGCACAGGGATTAGCATGGCTGGGGCCATGGTGTCCACACTATCCGTGTGAGGTTTGGTGTCCTCCCAATGTTCCCCGAGGATGCTCTGCTTTCCTTCCACAGGCCAGAAACATTTGGTGGGTTAATTGGCTTGTGATGACATTGACCTTCGTGTGCATGTGTTTGTGTTAGAGAATTCGTACTGCAGGCACACTCTGTAATGCGCAGAATAATGATGATGATAATTTGAAGTGATGGGCAGAGTGGTTTTATGTTAGATTTTAAATGTAGGTATCATTTCTTTTTACAAATGACTTTAATCTTAACTTCTCATACGTCCCAGAGGATGCTGGGGTCACTTCAAGAACCATGGGATATAGACGGGATCCGCAGGAGACATGGGCACTTTAAGACTTTCAAAGGGGTTTGAACTGGCTCCTCCCTCTATGCCTCTCCTCCAGACTCCAGTTTTAGAATTGTGCCCAGGCAGACTGGATGCACTCTGAGGAGCTCTACTGAGTTTCTCTGAAAAGACTTTGTTAGGTTTTTTATTTTCAGGGAGAACTGCTGGCAACAGTCTCCCTGCTTCGTGGGACTTAGGGGAGAGAAGTCAGACCTACTTCTGTGAGTTTCAAGGCTCTGCTTCTTTGGCTACACCATTAGCTCCTGAGGGTCTGATCGCTAGGTACGCCTAGATGCTCGTGCTGGTCCTTCCTCACACTGCTGTACAAGTAACGGTGCAAAACAGGAGAGGGGGGGGGGGGGTGGCACAGTGATTTTGGTGCATTATATGTATATTATAAAAGCGCTGCAGGTCTGAGGCATCTTCTGTGGTGTTTCAGACCGGGATTGGGCGCTGGGGTGTGAGCTGGCAATAACTCCCTCTGTGTCTCTCTGACAGGCTTTACTGTGGGTCTGTCCCCTATAGGCCCAGTGTGTTTGCGTGTGTTGGAGTGCACGTGTGTCGACATGTCTGAGGCGGAGTGCTCTTCCCAAGAGGAGAGTATGTTAGGGACACAAACGGCTGTGGGAGTGACCCTGTCGGCACCGCCGACACCTGATTGGGTGAATGTGTTAAGTGCTTTGAATGCTAATGTGGCTCTGATAAATAAGAGATTGGATAAATCTGAGTCTCAGAACCAGGCATGGAAGAAATCCGTAGAAGTTCAGACCATAGTGTTCACTCTAGGATTTTTTTAGGGCAGGGTGCTGATCACGGGTAGGGCACATTTTTCATTCGGGAGGGCACATTTTTCAGTTAGAAGGGCAAAATTAGGTACATACTATAATGCTTGGTCCTCCCATTCCCACATGATAAAGAATGGGCAGTGCGCGCCAAAGGCACGCAGCAAAACTTTAGGGGCGTTGTTTTTCGTGGGGAAGGGGCATGGCCACATAATAGTGGCAATTCACATTACACCACACAGTAGTGCAGCTAATACACACTGCACCAGGTAGAACCTCCTATACACACTGCGACAGGTAGAGCACATTCTACACTTTGCGCCAGGCAGAGCACGTTATACACATTGCACAAGGTAGAGAGCACTGAGACGCATTGCACCAGGTAGAGAGCACCGAGAAACATTGCACCAGGTAGAGAGCACCGAGAAACATTGCACCAGGTAGAGAGCACCGAGAAACATTGCACCAGGTAGAGAGCACCGAGAAACATTGCACCAGGTAGAGAGCACCGAGAAACATTGCACCAGGTAGAGAGCACGTTATACACATTGCACCAGGTAGAGAGCACGTTATACACATTGCACCAGGTAGAGAGCACCGAGAAACATTGCACCAGGTAGAGAGCACTGAGACACATTGCACCAGGTAGAGAGCATGTTATACACATTGCACCAGGTAGAGAGCACCGAAAAACATTGCACCAGGTAGAGAGCACTGAGACACATTGCACCAGGTAGAGAGCACCGAGAAACATTGCACCAGGTAGAGAGCACCGAGAAACATTGCACCAGGTAGAGAGCATGTTATACACATTGCACCAGGTAGAGAGCACTGAGAAACATTGCACCAGGTAGAGAGCACTGAGAAACATTGCACCAGGAAGAGAGCACTGAGAAACATTGCACCAGGTAGAGCACACTGAGACGCATTGCACCAGGTAGAAAGCACTGAGAAACACTGCACCAGGTAGAGAGCACTGAGACACATTGCACCAGGTAGAGAGCACTGAGAAACATTGCACCAGGTAGAGAGCACTAAGACACATTGCACCAGGTAGAGAGCACTGAGACACATTGCACTAGGTAGAGAGCACTGAGAAACATTGCACCAGGTAGAGAGCACTGAGAAACATTGCACCAGGTAGAGAGCACTGAGAAACATTGCACCAGGAAGAGAGCACTGAGACACATTGCACCAGGAAGAGATCACTGAGACACATTGCACCAGGTAGAGAGCACTGAGAAACATTGCACCAGGTAGAGAGCACTGAGAAACATTGCACCAGGAAGAGAGCACTGAGACACATTGCACCAGGTAGAGAGCACTGAGAAACATTGCACCAGGCAGAGAGCACTGAGAAACATTGCACCAGGTAGAGAGCACTGAGAAACATTGCACCAGGAAGAGAGCACTGAGACACATTGCACCAGGTAGAGAGCACTGAGAAACATTGCACCAGGTAGAGAGCACTGAGAAACATTGCACCAGGTAGAGAGCATGTTATACACATTGCACCAGGTAGAGAGCACTGAGAAACATTGCACCAGGTAGAGAGCACTGAGACACATTGCACCAGGTAGGGCACATTTTTGATCTCCGCTTTTTTTGTGCCAATCTTACATACTGGGGGCTGATGCTGCGGGTCCCCTCTCACACACCTCGGAGCTGGTTGAAAATGGCCACCACACTGATCCATGTACACAGAGGAGGGAGGGCTGTGTTTGCCTCGGTGGGAGAAGCAAACCAAGATCAGATCATGAGCGGACCTATAGTCTGCTCACAGAGGAGGGGAGCTGCGACGGCTGGCAGCTAAGGATGGGCGGGACGAGGCAGGCGGGACGCGGAGGTCTCTGTCTCTCATGCAGGGAGACACAGTGATCGCGCTGAGCCAAAAAAAAAAGTGGGTCCCAGGGACCCCTCAGTTTTAAAAATTTGGGTCCTACTTCAGTTTCTGGGTCCCATAGCAATGTATGCTTTTGAGCTCCCCTTATGCCTCCCCACATAGCATTAGACTACCCCACATGGTAGATAGCAGTTATGGCAGTATTGGGGGACAAATAGAGGGTTAGGTGCAGCTAGTGCTGTAGGCAGTGTTAGGGGTAGGGAGGCATCAGTATCCAGGATTCGGTGCTTCCTGCTCCCCGTCAACTTTTAAGATCAGCTTCTCTGTGTCCTTGTTGAAGCCCTACCGCTATAACACGAGGTGTGTGCGTATGCTGGGCACTGTCTGAGTATGGGGTGTGTGCGTATGCTGGGCACTGCTTTGGTTTGGGGATTGTTTGTGTGTATGCTGAGCACTGTGTGGGTGTGGCAGTTGTGTCTATGCTGAGCACTGTGTGTGGATATGGGAGTTTATGTATGCTGGTCACTGTGTATAGGGGGATGTATCCTGGGCACTGTGGGTATGGAGTACCTATATGCTAGGCGCTTTGGGGGGGGGGGGGGGGGGAAATGAGCAATGTGTGGGTATGGGTTGTGCGTATGATGGCCACTGTGCGGGTGTGTGGGTATAGAGGGTGCTATGAGCATTGTAAGTGTGTATAATGAGTACTGTGTGGGTATAGAGCATTATGAGAGCTGTGGGGGGTGTATAATGGGCCCTGTGTGGTATAGGGGTGTGCATATGATGGGCGCTGTGTGGTATGGGTGTGCGTATGATGGTCACTATGGGGGTGTGCATACTGGACATTGTGTGGGTTTAGAGGGTTATGAGCTCTGGCGGGTGTATAATGAGCACTGTGTGGGCATGGGGTGTGTGTATGATGGGCACTGTGGGGTGTGAATACTGAGCACTGTGTGGGTATGGGGGTGTTTATAATGGGCACTGTGGGTATGTGGGGTATAATGGGTGCGGTAGTGGTGGTAGCAGGGGGCAGGATGGGTGCAGTAGTGGTAGGGGGCAGGATGGGTGCAGTGGTGGTAGCAGGGGGTAAGATAGGTGCAGCAGTGGTAGGAGGCAGGATGGGTGCAGTAGTGGTGGTAGCAGGGGGCAGGATGGGTGCAGTAGTGGTAGGAGGCAGGATGGGTGCAGTAGTGGTAGGAGGTAGGATAGGTGCAGTAGTGGTAGCAGGGGGTAAGATAGGTGCAGCAGTGGTAGGAGGCAGGATGGGTGCAGTAGTGGTGGTAGCAGGGGGCAGGATGGGTGCAGTAGTGGTAGCAGAGGGCAGGATGTGTGCACTAGTAGTTGGGACGCTGGTGGAATAAGATGCAGCGTAACAGGAAGCGCCCTCACAGGTATAATGTGCAGGTATTGGCCATGATATTAGATAAATATAGGAAAGGCCGCCCGCACGTTTGTGAAACTAAAGATTTATCACCATTCCCCCAGGTCGCAGCGCTCTGACCTCTTGGTACTTTGCGGTCGTGGTGCCCGACCGCACTAACATGTCCCGCTCGGCCCCAGCTCATGTTCTCTGCAGCAGACCCACCGGGCTGCCCGTGGTGAAGGCGCTCCTCTCCTCCTCGGCTCCCTCCTGCATCTTCCATTCTCCTGTCATCGTGATGTCCGCACCCGGTTGCCACCAGCACATTCAATGGGTTGGAGATCAGCGCAGGGAGGAGGGACCGACGTCTCGGGTGGCGCTTGGATTGGGAGACGCTGCCGGCAGCGATTGGATGTTGAGAAGCTGCCGGCGGCTATTGGCTGGTGAGGCAGGGCTTTGGGATTTCTATTGGCTGTGAGGCGGCGGTCAGCAAAAAACAGCGCGTCCTGCGGGACCCGCTCACTTTTAAAATCCGAGTCCCTCTTTGCGATCACTGCAGTGTGCTTAATGTGTCCGGCGGGCAGCAAAGTGCGGGGCGGGAGGGCGCACACAAACGGGCAGGGCGGCATTCAGGTGTCTAAAAAAGCCCCCCCCCCCCCCCCCGTTGTGGACAAAGCTCTATCCCGGCTGTCCAAAAAGGTGGCTCTTCCGTCCCCTGACACAGCAGCCCTGTGGATCGTAGGCAGGAAAATACATTGAAATACATTTATATCACCACGGGTACGCTACTCAGACCAGCCATTGCATCTGCGTGGGTGAGTAGTGCTATCGAAAAATGGGCAGATAACTTGTCATCTGAATTAGATACCCTGGATAGGGATAGCGTTCTTTTGACACTAGGTTATATCAGGGAAGCTGCGAGGGATATTGGCCTCTTGGGATCAAGGGCCAATGCCATGGCAGTCTCAGCTATGAGAGCATTGTGGTTCATCAATGGAATGCTGATGCTGACTCGAAGAAAGCTATGGAGTCTCTACCGCATAAAGGTGGTGTATTGTTTGGTGACGGCCTCGCTGATTTGGTATCTACGGCGACCGCGAGTAAGTCATCATTTTTACCTTATGTGCCTGCACCACAAAAGAAAGCACACCACTATCAGATGCAGTCCTTTCGGTCCAATAATATACAGAAAAGGCTGAGGGTCTTCCTTCCTTTCTACTAGAGCAGGGGTGGGGAACCTCCGGTCCGGCCCGGCCCACCAGCTTATGTCAGTGAGACATGCTGCCGCTCAGTCTGGCGGCAGCGTGTCTCAGCTGTCAGAACAGGGAGACAGCCGCGCTCTCCTCCGTGTCCCACGGTAAGTAGCACGGAGGGGGGAGGGCATCGGGCATCTGTATAGCTGGCACTGTGGGGACATTTGTAAACCTGGCACTGTGGGGACATTTGTAAACCTGGCACTGTGGGGACATTTGTAAACCTGGCACTGTGGGGACATTTGTAAACCTGGCACTGTGGGGACATTTGTATACCTGGCACTGTGGGGACATTTGTATACCTGGCACTGTGGGGGCATCTGTATACCTGGCACTGTGGGGGCATCTGTATACCTGGCACTGTGGGGGCATCTGTATACCTGGCACTGTGGGGGCATCTGTATACCTGGCACTGTGGGGGCATCTGTATACCTGGCACTGTGGGGGGCATTTGTATACCTGGCACTGTGAGGGGCATTTGTATACCTGGCACTGTGAGGGGCATTTGTATACCTGGCACTGTGAGGGGCATTTGTATACCTGGCACTGTGAGGGGCATTTGTATACCTGGCACTGTGAGGGGCATTTGTATACCTGGCACTGTGGGGGCAATTGTGGATCTGGCACCGCACTATTGGGGGCATATGTGTATCACGTCCCATTTTAACTGGCCACACCCATTTTTTTTGGCGCGTGCGCGCCCCCGGCGCGCACACACAGTACCTCTAAGGGGCAGACCTACTGGGGGGCAGGGTAATTTTTTAAGTTGAGAATTTTTGTATGGCCCCCGAAGGATTTTATAAATATCCAAATGGCCCTCGGTAGAAAAAAGGTTCCCCACCCCTGCACTAGAGGAAAAGGAAAAGGTAAACGATCACCGGCCGTGGCCGGTTCCCAGGAGCAGAAGTCCTCCCCGGCTTCTGCCAAGTCCACCGCATGACGCTGGGGCTCCTCTGCGGGAGTCCGCACCGGTGGGGGCACGTCTCAAACTCTTCAGTCAATTCTGGGCTCGTTCGGGCCTGGACCCATGGGATTTAGAAATAGTGTCCCAGGGGTACAAACTGGAGTTTCAAGACGTTCCCCCTCACCGTTTTTTCAAATCGGCCTTCAGCTTCTCATCCGGACAGGAAAGTGGTATGCGCCGCAATACAAAAATTGTGTCACAATCAAGTCATTCTCTGGGTTCCCCCGTAGCAACAGGGAGAAGGCTTTTATTCGAGCCTGTTCGTGGTCCCGAAGCCAGACGGCTCAGTCAGACCAATCCTGAACCTCAAATCCCTCAATTTCTACCTAAAAAAATTCAAATTCAAGATGGAATCTCTCTGGGCAGTGATCTCCAGTCTGGAGGAGGGGGATTTTAGGGTATCAGTGGACATAAAGGATGCCTACTTACATGTTCCCATTTATCCTCCACATCAGGTTTACCTGAGGTTTGCAGTTCAGGATTGTCATTACCAATTTCAGACGATGCCGTTTGGTCTGTCCACGGCTCTGAGGATTTTCACCAAACTAATGGCAGAAATGATGGTTCTCCTGCACAAGCAAGGAGTCACAATTATCCCGTACTTGGACAATCTTCTGATAAAGGCGAGATCCAAGGACCAATTACTGCAGAACATTACGCTCTCCCTGACAATTCTGCAGCAACATGGTTGGCCCCTAAACTTGCCAAAATCACAGTTGGTTCCGACGAGACGGCTGTCGTTTTTGGGAATGATTCTGGACACAGAATTACAGAGAGTTTTTCCTCCAGTAGAAAAGGCGCTGGAAATTCAGAACCTTGTCAAGCAAATTCTGAAACCAGCAAGAGTATCGATCCATCAATGCACTCGGTTGCTGGGGAAGATGGTGGCGGCCTACGAGGCCATTCAGTTTGGCAGATTCCATGCCAGAGTGTTTCAGTGGGACCTGTTGGACAAGTGGTCCGGGTCCCATCTGCACATGCACCGAAGGATAATCCTGTCTTCCAAGACCAGAATCTCACTCCTGTGGTGGCTGCACAGCTCTCACCTCCTAGAGGGAAGCAGGTTCGGGATCCAGGACTGGATCTTAGTGACCATGGATGTGAGTCTCCGAGGCTGGGGAGCAGTCGCACAGGGGGTAAGCTTCCAGGGAAAGATGGTCAAGCCAGGAAATTTGTCTACACATAAACGTTCTGGAGCTAAGGGCCATTTACAACGGCCTTCTGCAAGCAGAACATCTTCTTCGCTATCGGTCCGTCTTGATTCAGTCGGACAACATAATAGCAGTAGCGTACATAAACCGCCTGGGCGGAACAAAGAGCAGAGCGGCAATGGCAGAGGCCACAAAGGTTCTCCGCTGGGCGGAAAGGCATACAAGCGCCCTGTCAGCGATCTTCATTCCCGGAGAGGACAACTGGGAAGCAGACTTCCTCAGCAGACACTATCTCCACCCAGGAGAGTGGGGTCTTCATCAAGAGGTCTTTGCAGAAGTGACAAGTCTTTGGGGAATTCCTCAAATAGACATGATGGCGTCTCGCCTCAACAAGAAACTTCAGAGATACTGTTCCAGGTCGAGAGACCCTCAAGCAATGGCAGTGGACGCCCTGGTGACACCGTGGGTGTTTCAGTCTGTGTACGTGTTTCCTCCGCTTCCACTCGTTCCAAAAGTGATAAAGATCATAAGAAGAACAAAGGTTCAAGCGATTGTTCCAGACTGGTCAAGGAGGGCTTGGTATCCGGATCTTCAGGAATTACTCATAGGAGATCCCTGGCCCCTTCCTCTACGAGAGGATCTGTTACAGCAGGGGCCGTGCGTGTTCCAAGACTTACAGCGACTTCGTTTGATGGCTTGGAGGTTGAACGCCAGATCCTAGCCCGAAAGAGTATTCCCAAGGAAATCATCCCCACTCTTATTCAGGCCAGGAAAGGAGTAACGTCTAAACATTACGACCGTATTTGGAGAAAATACGTGTCTTTGTGTGAATCCAAGAAGGCTCCTACGGAAGAGTTTCAGTTAGGACGTTTTCTCCATTTTCTACAAGCCGGTGTGGATGTGTGCCTAAAGTTGGGCTCCATTAAAGTACAAATTTCAGCCTTATCGATTTTCTTACAAAAACAATTGGCCTCCCTTCCAGAAGTTCAGACTTTTGTGAAAGACGTGTTGCACATCCAACCTCCCTTTGTGCCCACTGTGTCACCGTGGGATCTTAATGTGGTGTTGCAGTTCCTTCAATCTCATTGGTTTGAACCTTTACAAAAGGTGGAGTTGAAATTCCTCACTTGGAAAGTGGTCATGCTGTTGGCCTTGGCATCCGCCAGGCGGGTGTCTGAATTGGCGGCCTTGTCTCACAAGAGCCCTTATTTGATCTTCCATGAAGATAGAGCAGAGTTGAGGAGTCGTCAGCAATTCTGACGAAAGTGGTTTCGTCGTTCCACTTGAACCAACCTATTGTGGTGCCAGTGGCTACTGACACCTTGCTGGAATCAAAGTTTCTCGACGTTGTCAGAGCTTTGAAAATGTATGTGGCCAGAACGGCTCAGTTTAGGAAAACGGAGGCTCTGTTTGTCCTGTATGCTCACAATAAAATTGGGGCTCCTGCTTCCAAGCAGACTATTGCGCGCTGGATCTGTCATACATTTCAGCAGGCTCATTCTAGGGCAGGATTGCCGTTACCGAAATCGGTGAAAACCCATTCTACCAGAAAGGTGGGCTCGTCCTGGGCTGCTGCCCGGGAGTCTCGGCATTACAGCTTTGCCGAGCGGCTACTTGGTCGGGTTCAAACACTTTTGCGAAGTTCTACAAGTTTGATACCCTGGCTGATGAGGACCTCATGTTTGCTCAATCGGTGCTGCAGAGTCATCCGCACTCTCCCGCCCGTTCTAGAGCTTTGGTATAAACCCCATGGTTCTTGAAGTGACCCCAGCATCCTCTAGGACGTATGAGAAAATAAGATTTTAATACCTACCGGTAAATCCTTTTCTCTTAGTCCGTAGAGGATGCTGGGCGTCCGTCCCAGTGCGTACTGTATCTGCAGTTATTAGTTGTGGTTGAACACATGTTGTGTTACGTTTATAGTCAGCCTGTTGCTGATGTTGTTCATGCGGTTGATTTGCGTTGTGTTAAATGCCATGTTGTACGGCGTGCTTGAGGTGTGAGCTGGTTTGTATCTCACCTTAGTTTAAAAATAAATCCTTTTCCTCTAAATGTTCGTCTCCCTGGGCACAGTTCCTATAACTGGAGTCTGGAGGAGGGGCATAGAGGGAGGAGCTAGTTCACACCCCTTTGAAAGTCTTAAAGTGCCCGTGTCTCCTGCGGATCCCGATTATATACCCCATGGTTCTTGAAGTGACCCCAGCATCCTCTACGAACTAAGAGAAAAGGATTTACCGGTAGGTATTAAAATCCTATTTTAGTTGGTGATAGCATGTGGGTCATCCGTGATACCCTAGTGGTCCAATAAGGATGGGATAGATTCCCATCCCACCAATTGGTGGAATACAGCTGAACCGAGTACTCGTGCAGTCAGCAGTTGGAGTTCTGGCAGTGTCACAATGCCACCAGGGAAAACTTTACGTCTAGAGAAGCTCTGTTAGCAGAACAGTTGCTCTCAAATAGCTGCTTACATGCCGGCCTGCACTGGATCTAAATATACTGGTAATTGGGAGGTCATCTGAGGTAGGATGGGATCCGGTCTGAAGATCGACAGTGTCTAGGTCGACAATGTTTAGGTCGACCACTATAGGTCGACAGTCACTAGGTCGACATGGATGGAAGGTCGACAGGGTTTCTAGGTCGACATGTGCTAGGTCGACAGGTCTAAAGGCCGACATGAGTTTTTCACATTTTTTTTGTGGATTTTTTCATACTTAACGATCCACGTGGACTACGATTGGAACGGTAAAGTGTGCCGAGCAAAGCGGTAGCGGAGCGAAGGCACCATGCCCGAAGCATGGCGAGCGAAGCGAGCCATGCGAGGGGACGCGGTGCACTAATTTGGGATCCCGGTCACTCTACGAAGAAAACGACACCCAAAATCCCCCCCCCCCCCCTCATGTCGACCTTCAGGCCTGTCGACCTAGCACATGTCGACCTAGAAACCCTGTCGACCTTCCATCCATGTTGACCTAGTGATTGTCGACCTATAGTGGTCGACCTAAACATTGTCGACCTAGATACTGTCGATAAAACGAACCACACCCTGCAGGATTTAGATGTACTGTCAAGAATGGAGATCCATCTGAGGTTCTTCAGATCCTTAAGGGTCTCTGCAGACTAAAATACATACTGTTCTCTAGGTATTTATAAATCGCTGTCTCTGCATGGTCTGCTGGACTTGCTAGCTACTTTTTAACTTTTAGGGTACATTGTGTTCCATGTACCTGGGAGCTGTCACAATCACTGTAGAATAGTGATAAGCTGATGCTCTGTCTGCTCCAGTGACTGTACATGGCCATCATTTGGTTGGATAAAGCCATTATCCCATAGGATTTGATTTTATAGTGTACTGTACAGTTCTAGACCGTTCTCCATCTAGTGTTCTACCTTTTTAGGGTAAATATATGGAACAGACAGACATGTATAGAACTTGTAAACATAGATATGATATATTTCTACAGCAAATTTGATGGTGTCATACACTGACATTTAAGTGTCGATGTATAAAAAGACTATGGAGATGAGTCTTGCGGCTGTAGATGCAATTGGTGCACTGGTTATACGAGTACAATTTATTGTCTTTTGGATTTTTAAGCTTTACTTGTTGTTTGTGGTTTATTTTCAGGTAACAAATACCACAGTCCTCGGAGAACCTCTCTGCAGGTGCTTAGAGTATTTTCCTAACTTAGCTTCTGCATTTAGGTTTACATATAGACTGCAACCTCTTTTTACTGGTATATAGCAGTGTGCTGGTGGTGACATTTTTAGGAGGCGGAACTACCTTTGTTCATCCGTGAGACTTGAAACGTTTGTCTTTAGGTAGATTTATGGTTCAGGATTTGTTATCTACGGTTATATCATAGGATCTGGAATTGCTGTCTCTGGGTACATCTGTGGTATCTGGAATTGCTGTATCTAGGTATATCTGTGATATCTGGAATTGCAGTCTCTGGGTACATCTGTGGTATCTGGAATTGCTGTATCTAGGTATGTCTGTGGTATCTGGAATTGCTGTCTCTGGGTACATCTGTGGTATCTGGAATTGCTGTATCTAGGTATATCTGTGGTATCTGGAATTGCTGTCTCTGGGTACATCTGTGGTATCTGGAATTGCTGTATCTAGGTATATCTGTGGTATCTGGAATTGCAGTCTCTTGGTACATCTGTGGTATCTGGAATTACTGTATCTAGGTGTATCTGTGGTATCTGGAATTGCAGTCTCTGGGTACATCTATGGGAACTGGAATTGCTGTCTCTGGATACATCTGTGGTATCTGGAATTGCTGTATCTAGGTATGTCTGTGGTATCTGGAATTGCTGTCTCTGGGTACATCTGTGGTATCTGGAATTGCTGTATCTAGGTATGTCTGTGGTATCTGGAATTGCTGTCTCTGGGTACATCTGTGGTATCTGGAATTGCTGTATCTAGGTATGTCTGTGGTATCTGGAATTGCTGTCTCTGGGTACATCTGTGGTATCTGGAATTGCTGTATCTAGGTATATCTGTGGTATCTGGAATTGCAGTCTCTGGGTACATCTGTGGTATCTGGAATTGCTGTATCTTGGTGTATCTGTGGTATCTGGAATTGCTGTATCTAGGTGTATCTGTGGTATCTGGAATTGCAGTCTCTGGGTACATCTATGGGATCTGGAATTGCTGTCTCTGGATACATCTGTGGTATCTGGAATTGCTTTATCTACGTACATCTATGGTATCTGGAATTGCTGTCTCTGTGTACATCTGTGGTATCTGGAATTGCTGTCTCTGGGTACATCTATGGGATCTGGAAATGCTGTCTCTGGGTACATCTATGGAATCTGGAAATGCTGTCTCTGGGTACATCTATGGGATCTGGAAGTGATGTCTCTTGGTATATCTATGGGATCTGGAATTGCAGTCTCTTGGTACTTCTGTGGGATATGGGACTGTTGTCTCTGGAGATCATCTATGGGATCTGGAACATTGTCACGTACTACCTTTGTGGGATCTGGAACTATTGTTTGTTTGTAGGTACCTGGAATTGTGGGTACAGCTGTGGTGCTTGGAACTTATATCTCTATGTAAATGTGTGTGTGAGACCCATTTGCACCAGAGCCGAAGAGCAGTAGAAATGCTGTGTTGTCCAGTTCCACGGCTACGATTGTTTTTTTGTCAGTGCACCCATAGTTACAGGTAAGCATGTGGATTTGCCAGCTGTGTTGAAGCTATTTATAGACGTGCCAACAGCTGTCTGTGAGCACTCCTTGCTGGGTGTGGATTGAGCTCGTCTGCAGCTTACACTCATTCTTCATTAAGGCAAAAAAGAGGCTAAATCTAGCAGTAGTTCATGAGAAAAACTTACCAAGGACAAGTTGGATAGTTACCTGCGATAAAGAAGCTGTTCTGCCGATTACATCTGCAAATGAGCCTTATTGTCTCTAAGTAGGCAGATCATGAGATCTGCTGACGTTATTTTGTGCAGGACTGTGGTGGGGTCAGGAGTATATATATATTTCTCTGACGTCCTAGTGGATGCTGGGAACTCCGTAAGGACCATGGGGAATAGCGGCTCCGCAGGAGACAGGGCACATCTAAAGAAAGCTTTAGGATCACCTGGTGTGCACTGGCTCCTCCCCCTATGACCCTCCTCCAAGCCTCAGTTAGATTTTCTGTGCCCGACGAGAAGGGTGCACACTAGGGGCTCTCCTGAGCTCTTTGTGAAAGTTTAGGTTTATTATTTTCAGTGAGACCTGCTGGCAACAGGCTCACTGCATCGAGGGACTAAGGGGAGAAGAAGCGAACTCACCTGCGTGCAGAGTGGATTGGGCTTCTTAGGCTACTGGACATTAGCTCCAGAGGGACGATCACAGGTTCAGCCTGGATGGGTCACTGGAGCCGCGCCGCCGGCCCCCTTACAGAGCCAGAAGAGCGAAGAGGTCCGGAAAAATCGGCGGCAGAAGACTTTCCTGTCTTCAGATAAAGGTAGGCGCACAGCACCGCAGCTGTGCGCCATTGCTCTCAGCACACTTCACACTCCGGTCACTGAGGGTGCAGGGCGCTGGGGGGGCAGCGCCCTGAGACGCAATAAATCGATAGAAAACCTTTTATGGCTAAAATAAATGCATCACATATAACTCCTGGGCTATATGGATGCATTTAACCCCTGCCAAAACATACAAGAAAACGGATGATAAGGACGCCGAGAAAGGGGCGGAGCCTATCTCCTCAGCACACTGGCGCCATTTTCCCTCACAGCTCAGTTGGAGGGAAGCTCCCTGGCTCTCCCCTGCAGTCACTACACTACAGAAAGGGGTTAAAAAAGAGAGGGGGGCACAAATTAGGCGCAGTATAAACAATACAGCAGCTATAAAGGGAAAAACACTTATATAAGGTTATCCCTGTATATATATAGCGCTCTGGTGTGTGCTGGCAAACTCTCCCTCTGTCTCCCCAAAGGGCTAGTGGGGTCCTGTCCTCTATCAGAGCATTCCCTGTGTGTGTGCTGTGTGTCGGTACGTTTGTGTCGACATGTATGAGGAGAAAAATGATGAGGAGACGGAGTAGAGTGTCTGTAATAGTGTTGTCACCCTCTGGGGGGTCGACACCTGAGTGGATGTACTGTTGAAATTGCGTGACAGTGTCAGCTTGGTATAAAAGACAGTGGTTGACATGAGACAGCCGGCTACTCAGCTTGTGCATGTCCAGACGTCTCATACAGGGGCTCTAAAGCGCCCGTTACCTCAGATACAGACGCCGACACGGATACTGACTCCGGTGTCGACGGTGAAGAGACAACCGTGATTTCCAATAGGGCCACACATTGCATGATTGAGGCAATGGAAAAAGTTTACACTCTTCTGATAATATAAATATAATATACTTCCTGTAGTTTTCCTGAATCTGAGAAATAAAATGAGGTGTGTGATGATGCGTGGGTTTCCCCCCGATAACAATTGATAATTTCTAAAAAGTTATTGGCAGTATACCTTTTCCCGCCAGAGGTTAGGGTGCGTTGGGAAACACCCCCTAGGGGGGATAAGGCGCTCACACGCTTGTAAGAACAAGGGCTCTACCCTCTCTGGAGATGGCCGCCCTTAGGGATCCTGCTGATAGAAAGCAGGAGGGTGTCCTAAAATGTATTTACACACATACTGGTGTTATACTGCGACCAGCAATCGCCTCAGCCTGGATGTGCAGTGCTGGGTTGGCGTGGTAGGATTCCCTGACTGGAAATTTGATATCCTAGATAAGGACAGTATATTATTGCCTATAGAGCAATTAAAAGATGCATTTCTATATATGCATGATGCACAGCGGAATATTTGCCGACTGGCATCAAGTATAAGTGCGTTGTCCAATTATACCAGTAAAGTGGTCAGGTGATGCGGATTCCAAACGGCATTTGGAAGTATTGCCTTAAAAAAAAAAAAAAAGGGAATGTGTACCCCAGGTCGCCTCTCAAAATAAGACGCCGTATTATCAGGCGCAGTCCTGGTTGGCAAGCGGACAAAAGGGTTCCTCTTTTCTGCTCGTGACAGAGGGAGAGGAAAATGGCTGCAGAGATCAGCCAGTTCCCAGGAACAGAAACCCTTTTCCGCCTCTGCCAAGCTCTCAGTATGACGCTAGGGCTTTACAAGTTCAGGCACGGTGGGGGCCCGTTCTCAATGAATTTCAGTGCGCAGTGGGCTCACTCGCAAGTAGACCCCTGGATCCTTCAGGTAATATTTCAGGGGTACAAATTGGAATTCGAGACGTATTCCCCTCGCCGTTTCCAAAAGTCTGTTTTACCGACGTCTCCCGCTGACAGGGAGGCAGTTTTGGAAGCCATTCACAAGCTGTATTCCCAGCAGGTGATAATTAAGGTACCCCTCCTGCAACAGGGAACGGGGTATTATTCCACACTATTGTGGTACCGAAGCCAGACGGCTCGGTGAGACCGATTTTAAAATCTAAAATCTAAAATCTTTGAACACTTACATACAGAGGTTCAAATTCAAAATTGAGTCACTCAGAGCAGTGATTGCAAACCTGGAAGAAGGGGACTACATGATGTCTCGGGACATCAAGGATGCTTACCTTCATGTCAAAATTTACCCTTCTCACCAAGGGTATCTCAGGTTATGGTACAGAACTGTCACTATCAGTTCAGACGCTGCCGTAGGGATGGTCCACGGCACCCCGGGTCTTTACTGAAGTAATGACCGTAATGATGATATTCCTTCGAAGGAAGGGAATTTTAGTTATCCTTTACTTGGACGATTCCCTGATAAGGGTGAGATCCAGGGAACAGTTGGAGATCGGTGTAGCACTACCTCAGGTAGTGTTGCGGCAGCACGATTGGATTCTCAATATTCCAAAATCGCAGCTGGTTCCGACGACTTGTCTTCTGTTCCTAGGGATGATCCTGGACACAGTCCAGAAAGAAGGTGTTTCTCCCGGAGGAGAAAGCCAGGGAGTTATCCGAGCTAGTCAGGAACCTCCTAAAACCGAACCAAGTCTCAGTGCATCAATGCACAAGGGTTCTGGGTAAAAATGGTGGCTTCCTACGAAGCAATCCCATTCGGCAGATTCCACGCAAGACTTTCCAGTGGAACCTACTGGACAAATGGTCCGGTCGCATCTTCAGATGCTTCAGCGGATAACCCTGTCACCAGGGACAAGGGTATCCCTCCTGTGGTGGTTGCAGAGTGCTCATCTTCTAGAGGGCCGCAGATTCGGCATGCGGGACTGGGTCCTGGTGGCCACGGATGCCAGCCTGCGAGGCTGGGGAGCAGTCACACAGGGAAGGAATATCCAGGGCTTATGGTCAAGCCTGGAGACATCACTTCACATAAATGTCCTGAAGCTAAGGGCCATTTACAATGCTCTAAGCTTAGCAAGACCTCTGCTTCAAGGTCAGCCGGTGTTGATCCAGTCGGACAACATTACGGCAGTCACCCACGTAAACAGACAGGGTGCCACAAGAAGCAGGAGGGCAATGGCAGAAGCTGCAAGGATTCTTCGCGGGGCGAAAAACCATGTGATAGCACTGTCAGCAGTTTTCATTCCGGGAGTGGACAACTGGGAAGCAGTTTTCCTCAGCACGACCTCCACCCGGGAGAGTAAGGACTTCACCCAGAAGTCTTCCACATGATTATAAACCGTTGGGAAAAACTCGACAGGTATTGCGCCACGTCAAGGGACCCTCAGGCAATAGCTGTAGATGCTCTGGTAACACCGTGGGTGTACCAATCAGTGTATGGGTTCACTCCTCTGCCTCTCATACCCAAGGTACTGAGATTGATAAGATGGAGAGGAGTAAGCACTATATTAGTGGCTCCGGATTGGCCAAGAAGGAATTGGTAACCGGAACTTCAAGAGATGCTCACGGAGGATCCGTAGCCTCTACCTCTAAGAAGGGTCCTGCTCCAGCAAGGACCTTGTCTGTTCCAAGACTTACCGCGGCTGCGTTGACGGCATGGCGGTTGAACGCCGGATCCTGAAGGAAAAAGGCATTCCGGATGAAGTCTTCCCTATCCTGATCAAAGCCAGGAAGGATGTAACCGCAAAACATTATCACCGCATTTGGCGAAAATATGTTGCGTGGTGCGAGGCCAGTAAGGCTCGACGGAGGAAATTCAACTGGGTCGATTCCTACATTTCCTGCAAACAGGAGTATCTATGGGCCTGAAATTGGGGTCCATTAAGGTTCAAATTTCGGCTCTGTCAATTTTCTTCCAAAAAAGAACTAGCTTCAGTCCCTGAAGTTCAGGCATTTGTTAAAGGGGTACTGCATATACAGCCTCCTTTTGTGCCTTTAGTGGCACTTTTGGGATCTCCAGGTGGTTTTTGGGTTCCAAAAGTCACATTGGTTTGACACACTTAAATCTGTGGAGTTAAAATATCTCACAGAAAAAGTGGTCATGCTGTTGGCTCTGGCCTGGGCCAGGCGCGTGTCAGAATTGGTGGCTTTATCCTGTAAAAGCCCTTATCTGATTTTCCATTCGGACAGGGCGGAATTGAGGACTCGTCCTCAGTTTCTCCCTAGGGTGGTTTCAGCGTTCACCTGAACCAAACCTATTGTGGTGCCTGCGGCTACTAGGGACTTGGAGGACTCCAAGTTGCTAGACGTTGTCAGGACCCGGAAAATATATGTTTCCAAGACGGCTGGAGTCAGGAAATCTGACTCGCTGTTTATCCTCTATGCACCCAACTAGCTGGGTGCTCCTGCTTTTAAGCAGACTATTGCTCGTTGGATTTGTAGTACAATTCAGCTTGCACATTCTGTGGCAGGCCTGCCACAGCCAAAAATCTGTAAATGCCCACTCCACAAGGAAGGTGGGCTCATCTTGGGCAGCTGCCCGAGGGGTCTCGGCTTTACAACTTTGCCGAGCAGTTACTTGGTCAGGAGCAAATACGTTTGTAAAATTCTAAAAATTTGTTACCCTGGCTGAGGAGGATCGGGAGTTCTCTCATTGGGGGCTGCAGAGTCATCCGCACTCTCCCGCCCGTTTGGGAGCTTTGGTATAATCCCCATGGTCCTTACGGAGTTCCCAGCATCCACTAGGACGTCAGAGAAAATAAGAATTTACTTACCGATAATTCTATTTCTCGTAGTCCGTAGTGGATGCTGGGCGCCCATCCCAAGTGCGGATTGTCTGCAATACTGGTACATAATTATTGTTACCAAAAAATTCGGGTTATTGTTGTAGTGAGCCATCTTTTCGAGAGGCTTCTCTATTATCATGCTGTTAACTGGGTTCAGATCACAAGTTGTACAGTGTGATTGGTGTGGCTGGTATGAGTCTTACCCGGGATTCAAAATCCTTCCTTATTGTGTACGCTCGTCCGGGCACAGTATCCTAACTGAGGCTTGGAGGAGGGTCATAGGGGGAGGAGCCAGTGCACACCAGGTGATCCTAAAGCTTTCTTTAGATGTGCCCTGTCTCCTGCGGAGCCGCTATTCCCCATGGTCCTTACGGAGTTCCCAGCATCCACTACGGACTACGAGAAATAGAATTATCGGTAAGTAAATTCTTATTTTTTTTGAGTGTATGTGGGATTGTTGACTGCTGTACCTTGATAGGGCAATGTGGTGACTGTTGTCCCTACGTACTGTAGTACTGTGTTTGTGACTGTTCGTCCTACATGAGGTCTGCTGGATTTGTAGCTGTGCTATAGGAGTCTGTTGTGACTGGGTGTTGGGTCTGTGCGATGTGTCTGTTATCACTTGGTTGTAGGTCTCTGGGATTGGTCACTGTTGTCCCTAGGTGGAAGGTCTACGGGATCGAAACTGTTGTCCCCTAGGAGATAGTTCTGTGGGATGGAAGACTTGTCCCTGGATAGCGGGTCTGTTGTATAGGAGACTTCTGCCCCTAGGTGGAAGGTCTGTTGGATCTGAGACTTCTGCCCCTAGGTGGTAGGTCTGTTGGATCTGAGACTTCTACCACTAGGTGGTAGGTCTGTTGGATCTGAGACTCCTGCCACTAGGTGGTAGGTCTGTTGGATCGTAGACGTCTGCCCCTAGGTGGTAGGTCTGTTGGATCGTAGACTTCTGCCCCTAGGTGGTAGGTCTGTTGGATTTGAGACTTCCGCCCCTAGGTGGTACGTCTGTTGGAACTGAGACTTCAGCCCTTAGGTGGTAGGTAGGTCTGTTGTTTCATCGGATTTGAGAGCTGATATTATTTTCTTTACAAATTGCTGCTGTTTATGGCTTCTATTTTGGTCTTATGGTACTAGTTCTAGAAGCAGTCAGGTTAAACTATACAGCACTCTTAATTAGGATACACATATTGACATGCTATGTAATACTTCTGGGATGTCACTGCAGGTGCCTCTGTGTCTTGTTTCCAACACTTGCCAGGACACGGGTTATGTAACCGCTACACATATTATATATTGTGCTTAATGAGTTGTTTAGAAGCTTGCAAATGTGCTCCTATGGGCCAAATAAAGGCCTGTTACTCTCCACCATGCTAGACTCTGCATGAATTGGGGGCTTCGTCAGAATATACAAATGTGTTAATGACACTGGTATGTTTTTATGCATGATTTTTTGCTTCCTTTTTCTTTTTACATGTTTTACTCCAAATCATTAAGGAACAGATATATCAAACATTGGAAAGAGATTAAGGGGAGCTATCCAATTAGCCCTGGTAATTTTACCGGGACCAATTGTCCCACTGGGAGCTATCCTATTAGCCCCGCTAGCTTATCGGGGGTTACATCGGGTGCCAGCTCCAGACCATTCCCGGTCAGGCGCTGCACCTCCGGCTCCCCCTGGTCACATGACCACTTCTCTGTCATGTGATCGCTGCCTGGGGCAGGAGAAGATGGGGGATGCAGGTCACAGCCCTGCCCCGGCTTCCCCGCAATGGGTCACAGCGCCGAGTGCCGGCTCCCGGGCCTCAGCACCCTCCCTACAGTCCCAGCCTGCTGCTGCAGGTCGCTGCGGTTATCAGGGATTTTGTTTCGCCTGCCTCAGACAGGCAAAACCAAATCCCTGGAAACAGCGCTGTTTTCATGTGAAAACGGGGCTGTTTCTACCGAAAACACACAGGTTTCACAAATTTATACTTTATCTCCCTCCAAGATTTGATAAATCTCCCTCTTTAATGTCTGTTATACACCATCAATTTCAGCAGCTTGTAAATGTTATTTTAAAGTCGTCGTCGCCCCCCCCTCCACCTCACTCCATACAGACACTGAACCAGTGTTCGCCAGAACGCAGCGACTTGAGAAAGAGATGAATTACAATTTGCCATCTACTGCCAAAGTCTGCTGAGCTGCGAGGAGGTCAGTGCAATTTGTCTGAAGCGAGATGCGCTTTAATGTAGTGTTGATGACTTAATTGTGCGCGCAGTGCCGTCACATCAGCAGGCAGGAGCAGGACTATATAATGACTGCAGCATCAGCGAATATATTGCAGTGTTATGTGGAGTATGACTAGAAAAAAGGATTTGTCCCTCCTGACACATTTAGTAACTCTGTGACTAATGAATGTCCTTTAGGGACAATTGGGAAACTGACAAACAAAGAAACCACAAGAGGCTTTGATAGAGTGTAGCACAAAACATTCTTCTTTCGTTGCTAGATTTCCATTATGTATTAGACTTGTAATAGGGTTGATTGCAGCTTAATGGGATTCACGGGGATGTGTAAATGCTGATTTACTTACAGGACTAAAAGCAATACCTTATCACACTTAAATTCAAGCCACTGCGGCCGCTGTATATAATCCTAAACCTACGTACCTTTTACTCTGCGTACAAAGGCGAGTACCGTGTACGCACTTTGCATACGCACGCTGCGACGGACGTACAAAGTACATGCAGTGCATACACTCACACACCGACACACTGAGACCACAATGCAGCTGCACTTGTGGCTGAAATGCACTTTAAACCTTAGCAGGAAGGAGACACGACACCAATTGTAGTTAAGATGTTGGGATCCGACCCACCAACATATAATTGCTGAAAGGGGGTTACAACAGATATACAATCACAATAATAGAAAGGAGGCTACAATCAATGGTACATACGTTTTGGTTTCGCCAGCGCCACACGGTCTGGTGCTCAGTCAATCAGAAAAGATGACCTTCAGAGAGAGAGAAATGATCGGCTAGGCAGCTTGGCTTTTATACAGTTAGTCAAAACACAATACAATAGAAACTGTAACCTCTTCATCTATAGGACAAAGGGCTGGTCATTTACAGTACAGGAGGGGTCATAGGTTGGTTTGAATAGGTGGGCGATGTCTGGCCCAGGTGTGCTTGCAGTTGGTCTCCACTGGGTTCCCGCCGAATATCAGTACAGTAAACACAGTATAATATTAATATCCTGTTCCTGCGCAAACTGCTACCGGAATGTTGCCCTTAAAATACCCTACAGTTGGATACCAAACACCACCTCATAACCTAATGCTGTCCCCTCATATCCTGCAAAGGTGAATCCCTTTGTTGTTGTACCTTTTAAACAAGTATAACTTGCTGGTGTGGTGCGTGTGGGCTATGTGTACATTGTGCACTATGTGGATTAAATATGAGATATGTCTTTGTGGCTTTTCCGTGCGAATACAAATGGTACCGTAATTACTCATACCACGCGCTAATACGCAGGACCGCGTGAGCGGTCATATGCTATTTGCGAATATGCGCACGCACGGCAGAACAAGTACGCGCACGGAGGCCATCTGTATGGAGTTTGTATGTGATGTGTGTACTGTAATATTTTCCGACTTCGACAGATGATATACTGTTATCCATTAATTGTTGTGACCTGATGTACTAAACCTTGGACAGTGATAAAGTACCAGCCAATCGGCTCCTAACTGCCATGTCACTGTCTGTGTTTGAAAAATGACAGGTAGGAGCTGATTGGTTGATACTTTATCACCATGCAATGTATCATTTTTCAAGGCTTATTACATCTGGCCATTACTCTCTTATATAAGGCAGGTTATGTACAGGTGTAGGTTCAACAACTGAACTACAGCTACGGTCACTGGTAACAAATTAATTATGTGATTTCCATTACACATTTGGACTATACAGTATGTGTGTCACAGGCGTAATAAACACTTGTGTTTTCCTATTCTGTAGAGCCATGCCTTCATACGGGTTGGGTTCAGCGTTCGGGATCCCGGCGCCTGTGTTATGACCAGCGGTTGGTCACATGACCGCATCCACCCTATATTACTGGTGACTGAATAGTGTAGAAGAAATGCACTTTTAAGTGAGGAGTACAGTTTGTATGTACACAAGTGCTGTCGTTGCTGTGGGTGATCTCATTAAATAAAAGTGATAAACTTATGCCATATAGTGTAATAGTTTTTAGTTTTTGGCAATCGCTGTTACAGGGTAATAGTTTTGCATACCAGAGCCAGTTAGTAAGATGACATATCAATATACAGTATAGCCTTACGAATTCAGGAAGCCCCTTTGCTCTTTCCCCTTTCAGGGTCCCACGATTTGCTGAAGGGCACCTTGCTTTTTAGACTTTTCTCTCTCAAATCATGCAGACACCTATTAGCACGTGGTTCCCACGGTGTAGTAACTGAAGAAAAATGTAATCAACACTCACACATGGAAAAGTAAATAAAAACGCTTGTACTTGAATTAAAGAATAGCAGCTTATCTCTGAGAGTACCAACGTCAGCAGGATAACATCAGGAGGCATCACAGTCCCTCAGTGCGTTTTGTCTTTTGTTGTAGCTGGACTTCATCAGGAGAATGTCATTTGGTGTCCACAAATCATCACAGTCCCTCAACGCGTTTCATCCCTTACACTTTTGTGGTAGCTGGACTTCATCAGGAGAATGTCATTTGGTGTCCACAAATCATCACAGTCCCTCAACGCGTTTCATCCCTTACGCTTTTGTGGTAGCTGGATTTCATCAGGAGTATGTCCTGAGGTGTCCCCTTAGCGCTATTTATAACAAAACAGCAGCTGATCACAGAAGCCGGCAGTGATCGCCTTTTTACTCGAGGCGCCTTCTGCGGATTTTGCATATTTTAGCACAGCAGCGGCATGCCTTGCTGACTGCGTTCATCTCCGTATCAGGCCCTCTGGCCAGACCGAAACTCCAGAATTTGTTTTGAACATGTACAGTAATTACGTATTTTGTGTCAGCAGTAGAGATCCATTCATCAAAAATGCAGTAGAACATGTTTTCCCAGACTCTTTATGGTGACTTCTTTCTTGGATGGCATTTGATTTAATTTTCTTGGCATAATTCACAATTCTGTTACGTATAGCAGTCTGGGCTGAAGGTGAATCAGTGTAATCTCTTGGCAATCAGTAATTGATTAAAATCTTGTGATGTAGCAAAAACGTATGTCAGTCCACGTACAGCGGTCATTCACGGACTGTACAGCGGGCTGGTTGCTATTCCTGCATACTGTAACGTTACTGCTACACTGTAAAGACAATGGGGTCTGGTCATGAAGCAGTGACGAGCGGAGAAGTGAGCCAGTGAAGAAGTTAGCCATGGCAACCAATCAGCTGCTCTGTATAATCTGTTAGAAGGCACTTAATACATGTTACCTCAAAGCTGATTGGTTGCCATGTCAACTTCTCCCCTGGCTCACTTCTCCACTCTTATCACTGCTTCATGAATAGACGTTGTAGAAGAGATATAAATGGTTCTACCAGCTTAGTTACTACTAGTGGTAGCACCCTGGTGATGACAGGTCAGCGACCGCAGTACTGCACAGTGGAAGTGGAACAGGGCATCTTGGCTCAGTCACGTCGCCTTTTTTTCTGGGCCTATCCCAGGCTGCAGAAACATCATTGAGTGATGCGGCGCTGAGAGTCGAGAGACAGTGACTTGGGAGTGATTGACTCTGAATCAGACTTCTGACCTACGCTATCCTGTAATACCCTATTTCTGCTGCTGAAAATTGGAATCCCTATTAGTAATACATAACTGGGAGCTGGAATGCTGTTTTATTTATCCATTATTATTTATTAACGTATTTGCATTTTTATCTAGCACCTATGTTTGCAAACAACACTGGAGGAAAATAAAAAATAAAAAAATCTACATATCCAGGTTCCTGATGGGGTCCTGGTTGCAATTGGGCAATTGACATCAGTGCTATATATATATATATATATGAGTATGGATAGATAGGGGTACTGGCGACCAGCTGGTGTTTTTATATACCAAAATATTTAGCGGACTTGGGTATCATATATAAAGGACTGGATTGAGAAAAAACTCCTTTTTATGTAAAAGAGAAATAACAATTTATTTTATCAATAATAAAAAATATATATTTTACACTTGCTTTCTAAAAGATACATATAAAACCGATTCCTCTACAAATATAAAAAATGTATTAATACGGATTATATAGTAAAAAGCAGTTGTATAAAAATATTTTAAGACATAAAATGGAAAGACATAAAAATTTTTTTTTGGATTAGTAGTTATTGAAAAACAGCTTAACTTAGGGTGGAGGGTCATACAGGAGATCCCAACGCGTTTCGTCTATCTGACTTCATCAGATAGACGAAACGCGTTGGGATCTCCTGTATGACCCTCCACCCTAAGTTAAGCTGTTTTTCAATAACTACTAATCCAAAAAAATTTTTTTATGTCTTTCCATTTTATGTCTTAAAATATTTTTATACAACTGCTTTTTACTATATAATCCGTTTTAATACATTTTTTATATTTGTAGAGGAATCGGTTTTATATGTATCTTTTAGAAAGCAAGTGTAAAATATATATTTTTTATTATTGATAAAATAAATTGTTATTTCTCTTTTACATAAAAAGGAGTTTTTTCTCAATCCAGTCCTTTATATATGATACCCAAGTCCGCTAAAGATTTTGGTATATAAAAACACCAGCTGGTCGCCAGTACCCCTATCTATCCATACTCATCTCAATTTTATACAGCATCTTACCAATGCTGTAAAACTGTTTAGGGGAAGGCTGACACCCTATTACTTACAAGGGAGTGTGTTTTTTTACATATAAATATATTTAATTTCAGGTGTTGTTTTCCCTCACACGTGGCGCTTCACTCCTATTTTTTATATATATATATATATATATATATATATATATATATATATATATATATATATATATATATATATATATATATATATATATAGAGAGAGAGAGATAGATATACAGTCAGGTCCATAAATATTGGGACATCGACACAATTCTCATATTTTGGGCTCTATACACCACCACAATGGATTTGAAATGAAACAAACAAGATGTGCTTTAACTGCAGACTTTCCGCTTTAATTTGAGGGTATTTACATCCAAATTAGGTGAACGGTGTAGGAATTACAACGGTTTCTATATGTGCCTCCCACTGTTTAAGGGACCAAAAGTAATGGGGCAAACTAAACAATCCTAAATCAAACTTTAACTTTTTAATACTTTGTTGCAAATCCTTTGCAGTCAATTACAGCCTGACGTCTGGAACGCATAGACCTCACCAGATGCTGGGTTTCATCCCTGGTGATGCTCTGCCAGGCTTCTACTGCAAATGTCTTCAGTTCCTGCTTGTTCTTGGGGCATTTTCCCTTCAGTTTTGTCTTCATCCATACTCTCCATCCTTTCCTTCTCCATACTCTTCTCTTCCCATCACTCTGGTACAAGTTGATCTTTGTCTCATCTGTCCATAGGATGTTGTTCCAGAACTGTAAAGGCTTTTTTAGATGTTGTTTGGCAAACTCTAATCTGGACTTCCTGTTTTTGTGGCTCACCAATGGTTTACATCTTGTGGTGGGGTGTAGTATGGTATGCCAGCGGCCGGGCTCCCGGTGACCAGCATACTGGCGCCAGGATCCCGACTGCCGGCATACTGACAGCGTGGCGAGCGCAAATGAGCCCCTTGCGGGCACGGTGGCGCCCTATCACGCTATATATTCTCCCTCCAGGGGGGTCGTGGACCCCCAAGAGGGAGAAAAAGTGTCGGTATGCCGGCTGTCGGGATTTTGGCGCCGGTATACTGTGCGCCGGGATCCCGACAGCCGGCAAACTGAAGACCACCCCTTGTGGTGAACCCTCTATATTCACTCTTGTGAAGTCTTCTCTTGATTGTTGACTTTGACACACATACACCTACCTCCTGGAGTGTTCTTGATCTGGGCAACTGTTGTGAAGGGGTTTTTCTTCACCAAGGAAATAATTCTTCTGTCATCCACCACAGTTGTTTTACGTGGTTTTCCGGGTCTTTTGGTGTTGCTGAGCTCTCCGGTGCGTTCTTTCTTTTTAAGATTGTTCCAAACAGTTGATATGGCCACACCTAATGTTTTTGCCATCTCTCTGATGGGTTTGTTTTAATTTTTCAGCCTAATGATGGCTTGCTTCACTGATAATGGCAGCTCTTTTGATCTCATATTGAGAGTCGACAGCAACAGATTCCAAATGCAAATGTCACACCTGGAGTCTACTCCAGACCTTTTAGCTGCTTAATTGATGATGAAATAACGAGGGAATAGCCCACTCCTGTCCATGAAATGAGTCGATTGTCCCATTACTTGTGGTCCCCTAAAAAGGGTGAGGCACATATAGAAACCGTTGTAATACCTACACCGTTCACCTGATTTGGATGTAAAAATACCCTCAAATTAAAGCGGAAAGTCTGCAGTTAAAGCACATCTTGTTTGTTTCATTTCAAATCCATTGTGGTGGTGTATAGAGCCCAAAATATGAGAATTGTGTTGATGTCCTAATATTTATGGACCTGACTATATAGATAGATCTATATAGATAGAGCTCACAAATGACCGGCACTCCAATTTATTGTTCCAGTAACTTGCCTCAGTGCCCTCAATAATAAGCATATGTAGAAGGAGGAAGCGGCACTCACAGGACCAGTATTGTATCAAAGTTTCAAAAGAGTACCAATCAACTTAGCGGGACCTGTATAAAGTGACTTTTTTGAAACTTTGATACAATATTGGTATATTTGTATGTGGACGGATATAGATAGATATAATGTGTGTGTGTGTACACAGAAACAAGAAAGAACAGCGGCACTCCGGGATTGTAAAATAAAAAACTTGTGCATTATGGCAAATATCTATCTATCTATCTATCTATCTATCTATCTATCTATCTATCTATCTATCTATCTATCTATCTATCTATCTCTGAGCAATCCGTCAGATGAATACAGTCATTGTCTGTAATGAGGCGTGAAGTGTTCTGTTATGCTGCTTTCACATCGCAAAACCTGCTTTTGAAATGGTATTTGAAACGGTTCTTAAAACGGGTCTGAGCAGTTAAACCCCTTTCACATCTCATGTTGTAACCAGTAAATTACCATTTCATTCCCGTTTTGGTACCTTTCACACTGAACCCGTTTCACCCATAGAAAACAGTGGTTGTCATTATAAATGGACTTTTCTGGCCCACACATTATTATTAATCACTAATTAATTCATTATTAATAATTTGGATAGTCGTACGATGGAACCCAGCAGCTTGAAGCATATCTATTTTTATTAGATGGGATTAGGTACTTGGTTTGTCTTTTTTGGAGGCACAAGTATTATTTATATATTTTTTAAAAATATTATTTTTTTTTAAAGATGGAATGGTTAAAAACACGGAAAAAAATGGCGTGGGGTCCCCCCTCCAAAGCATAACCAGCCTCGGGCTCTTCGAGCTGGTCCTGGTTCTAAAAATGCGGGGGAAAAATTGACAGGGGATCCCCCGTATTTTTAAAACCAGCACCGGGCTCTGCGCCTGGTGCTGGTGCAAAAAATACGGGGGACAAAACGAGTAGGGGTCCCCCATATTTTTCACACCAGCATCGGGCTCCACTACCTGGACAGATAATGCCACAGCCGGGGGTCACTTTTATGCCGTGCCCTGCGGCCGTGGCATTAAATATCCAACTAGTCACCCCTGGCCGGGGTACCCTGGGGGAGTGGGGACCCCTTCAATCAAGGGGTCCCCCCCCCAGCCACCCAAGGGCCAGGGGTGAAGCCCGAGGCTGTCCCCCCCCATCCAATGGGCTGCGGATGGGGGGGCTGATAGCCTTTGTTGTAAATGAAAAGATATTGTTTTTTCCAGTAGTACTACAAGTCCCAGCAAGCCTCCCCCGCAAGCTGGTACTTGGAGAACCACAAGTACCAGCATGCGGGAGAAAAACTGGCCCGCTGGTACCTGTAGTTCTAATGGAAAAAAAATACCCAAATAAAAACAGGACACAGACACCGTCGACAGTAAAACTTTATTACACACTGCCGACACACATACTTACCTATGTTCACACGCCGACATCGGTCCTCTTCTCCATGTAGAATCCAGGGGTACCTGAAAATAAAAGTTCAATATACTCACCTCAGCCATGGTCCAGAGATAAATCCACGGACTTGGCAAAAAAAGAAAACGAACACCCGGACCTGCGGACCGAAAGGGGTCCCATGCTAACATATGAGACCCCTCTCCCCGAATGCCGGGACATCACGTGACTCCTGTCACTGAAGTCCCTTCAGCCAATCAGGAAGCGCTACTTCCGTGGCGCTCACCTGATTGGCTGGGCGCTGTCTGTACTGTGACAGCACATCGCAAAGCCGCTCCATTACTTTCAATGGTGGGAACTTTGCGGGTAGCGGTGGGGTCACCCGCCGGTCAGCCGCTGACCGGCGGGTGACCTTACCGCTAGCCGCTAAGTTCCCACCATTGAAAGTAATGGAGCGGCTTTGCGATGTGCTGTCACAGTACAGACAGCGCACAGCCAATCAGGTGAGCGCAACGAAGTTGCGCTTCCTGATTGGCTTAGAGACCTTTCTGTGACAGCTGTCACTGACAGGTCTCATTCGTGGAAAGGTGTCCCATGTGTCAGCATGGGACCCCTTTCAGTCCAGCATGGAGCGGGTGTTCGCTTTGTTTTTTTGCCAAGTACGTGGATTTATCTCTGGACCATGGCTGAGGTGAGTATATTGATCTTTTCTTTTCAGGTATCCGTGGATTCTACATGGAGAAGAGGACCGATGTCGGCGTGTGAACATAGGTAAGTATGTGTGTGTCGACGTATGAAATAAAGTTTTACTGTCGACGGTGTGTGTGTCCTGTTTTTATTTGGGTATTTTTTTCCCAGTAGTACTACAGGTACCAGCGGGCCCGTTTTTCTCCCGCATGCTGGTACTTGTGGTTCTCCAAGTACCAGCTTGCGGGGGAGGCTTGCTGGGACTTGTAGTACTACTGTAAAAAACAATATTCTTTCAATTTTGACAAGGCTATCAGCCCCCCCCATCCGCAGCCCATTGGATGGGGGGGGACAGCCTAGGGCTTCACCCCTGGCCCTTGGGTGGCTGGGGGGGGGGACCCCTTGATTGAAGGGGTCCCCACTCCCCCAGGGTACCCCGGCCAGGGGTGACTAGTTGGATATTTAATGCCACGGCCGCAGGGCACGGCATAAAAGTGACCCCCGGCTGTGGCATTATCTGTCCAGCTAGTGGAGCCCGATGCTGGTGTGAAAAATACGGGGGACCCCTACTCGTTTTGTCCCCCGTATTTTTTGCACCAGCACCAGGCGCAGAGCCCGGTGCTGGTTTTAAAAATACGGGGGATCCCCTGTCAATTTTGTCCCCGCATTTTTAGAACCAGGACCAGCTCGAAGAGCCCGAGGCTGGTTATGCTTTGGAGGGGGGACCCCACGCCATTTTTTTCCGTGTTTTTCACATTTAAACGTTTATAAAGCCACTCTCTCATGTGTCTCCTGTGTTTTCCAAGCTGTTTCCTGGTTGTGGCTGGTGACATCACACATGGAGACAGCCTATCATCTTCTGGGGCTTGCAAATACCGTTTCAGACCCTTTCACACTGCACAGTGAAATGGGACTGAAACGGGTAAAACCCTGCTTTTTTACCGTTTCAAAATACCGGTATTTTGAAAACGGTAAATTGAAGGGGACCCTTTCACATCGCAGCTTGACCCGTTTAGGAAGCCAGTTAAAACGGCAAAATACCGGGTATAAGCTGCGGTGTGAAAGGGATCTTACTGTACTATGGCTGTTGACGGCTGAAGTTTTAATTGCAGACACCCAGACTGAAGTATTGAGATGCTGTAGACTTGCTACAAAGCCAGATGTTAAGTCTGGTTTTTGGTCTCTGTTTTTTGTTGTTTTTGTTTTTTATATGTAAAGTATGTTAGAAATAAACTGTTCAGGAGAAGTTGATTAAAAACATTGCTATTACTACTTTATGATGTGTTAAATTAAAATGTAATTAATTGCAGCGCATTCAGACTGCTCATCCATCACTATTCTGATCATAACGACAAGATCATTACACACTATATCGTCTGTGATCCTAGGCTGCTGGGCAAGCCGGCTGTATCCCCCAGTGCACACTGTCCGTGGTACTTAATAAGGCTCCAGCTCCTTGCAGAACGAGAACATTTTGTTATCCAGAGCTGCTTAGCAGTAGCCGGACAGAAATACTGTACGGAGGGTCTGATTCACATGGATGCAGCAGCTGCTGTGTGTACATAAGGTGATGCAGCAGGAGGCGCCTAGTATTAATACACCTCCTGCACGCTCCTGTGACCCTCAGGTTATGCAGGGTGGCCGGTGGTTTCACTCTGCTGGGGCCAGGAAATCTGCTTTGGAAGATGCTGACCCTGGCAAAGGCACGCCTGCAAAACTGGGGTAACATGCACAGTACTACAAGCATTGGAGTTGTACGCCATCCATTGGGTTTGCCTAGCCTACTACTCTGAGTCAGGCCTAGAGTCATGTGATGTGGCAGAATGCAACCAATTGGTTCATTGCTGTAGCCTTCACATGGGTTACTGGCAGGAAGTCTGGAGTGCATGGAAAATGATTTCCCCTCGACTGCATTATTCTCTCAAATATCAGTTCTGATAGTGTTCCAGCTAGGATGCGGGCAGGGCACAGGTGGTGCACGCTCGAAAAAGGGGCGAGGCAGGCCAGGGAGGGATGTGCGGCATCACTATTGGGGGTGCGGCCCCTGTCAGCGTCACAAATGGGGCTGTGCCCACCCATCAACGTTGCTAATGGGGGCGTGCGCTGGGCTTGCCCCGAGCTCTGCTTGTAATGTGAATAGATGCCAGGCGCAGGGTACATTTTGCCCTTTAAAAATCAGGCAGCCCCCTTCTACAATAACATAGCGTGAAGACTAGTTCGGATATATTTTGGACACCAAACCATATATCTCTGCAAATTAGTGTTTTGTCTGTAAAATAATTATATTTTAAGGCTGAGATTTTCCTCCCTGTCTCCATCTGCTGCTAATGCTGAATCTTTTCCAAAGTTGACGTTTCCTAACTTTACAAGGATACATATAATGAGGCTTTCTTAGTTTTATTACCCCTCATATCACCACAGACGGGGGCAAATTGTATCCAGCATAGAAGATGAAGAGTGCATCCTGGTGTCTGGAGCGTGCCTGCCCTCTCTGAGGGTGACAGTCAGAGCCTCCGCAGTATAACACTCTGCAGTTACTGTCTGGCGTCAGCAGGGTTTCTCTGTAGTGCTGCACTATGCACAGGAACAGCCTAGTGTCACAGCGACGTGTATCTCCGCTGTAACCACCGGTAACCGTGATGATGCTGGCACAGGCTGGCAGTGTAATTGGGAAGGGCACAGAGGCTGGTACTGGCTGGTGAGGGCGCTCCGGCACGGTGTGTGATGAGTGCAGAAGCTTGCAGTGTAAGTATGATGTGGCAACAGCTGGCACTGTAAGTAAGCTGGGGGCAGTGTGACAGACGGAGAGGCCATGTTGGCCACACTAAGGGGTTGATGATTCAAGCAGTGAAATCACTGGAAAAGTTGCCCATGGCAACCACTTGACTTCTACCTGTCATTTTAGGAATAAATGCTCCCTCAAAGCTGATTGGTTACTATGGGCAATGTCTCCACTGGTACACTTCCCAGCTGTTTCACTGCTTAATACATCAACCAGCCAATCAGCTCCTAATGGCCATGTTACAGGCTGTGTTTGAAAAATTACAGTAAGGGGCTGGTTGGCTGGGACTTTATCTCCATCCACTTTATCTCTCTCCAAGGGTTGATAATTCTAGCCCAAAGTCACAGTATAGTGCACAATGAACAAATAGCGTTACCACGTTTGCACAGAAAGCTTATGTGGTAATGCCCCCGGTGGCCAGTTCCTTGTTTGCATGTGTACACCCTGAACAGGAGTGTGTTACACAGGAGTCTCTTACTGTAGGGCAGGCATGTCCAAACTGCGGCCCTCCAGCTGTTGTGAAACTACATATCCCAGCATGCCCTGACACAGTTTTGCTGTCAGAGAATGCTAAAGCTGTGTCAGGGCATGCTGGGATGTGTAGTTTCTCAACAGCTGGAGGGCCGCAGTTTGGACATGCCTGCTGTAGGGAGTCTGTATGAGGGGTGCCCTTGTCAGCCGCCTCCGGGGGAACATACTCTCGCGCTGCAGCAGCTGTGACCTGGTTTTCTGCTGTTTTCAGATGTCTTTCCAATGACATCCGGGGTCATCAGTTTATCTGTGAATGTTGCAGCCCTTATGATGGTAATTGTTGCACGGTCCCTATCTTTATACAAGGTTGTTTTGTCTCTGGGTTTAAAATGTTGCCATCCACTACACAGTGAGGATGTTTAACTTATCCATTCAGAAGGGCTACTAACAGCACTCAGACACACAGGCTGCAATCTTCAGAATGTTGGCTCAGCCAGCCCAATAATAGTATTATTATTATTATTATATCTGCCAAACTGTGTGTAGTAATGATTACATAGTTTCCATTTTTAAAAATATTCCCAGGATCAGACCCTCTCATCCATTCACTGGTCATCTCCAGACTGGACTACTGCAATCTCCTATCTTGGCTCCCTGACAAACACCTCACTCCTCTCCAATCTATCCTCAGTGCTGCAGCTCGGCTCACTTCCTGTCCAAGCGTACTATGTCCTCCTCCTGTCTCTTACAAGCCCTTCACTGGCTTCCGTTCCCCTTCAGAATCCAATTTAAGCTTCTCACACTCTCACAAAGCCCTCTCCCATTTACATCTCTGACCTTATCTCTCTTACACCCCCACCCGTCCTCTTCGTTCCACAAATACATGCCACTTCTCCTCCCAACTGATTACTTCCTCCCATTCCTACCGCCAAGATTTTGCCCGTGGTGCTCCCTACTTCTGCAGTTCTTTCCCACTCCTTATCAGGCTCTCCATCTCTGTACAAAACTTAAACGGGCTCTCGAGACCCACTTTATCAAACCTAGCCATCTCTCATCCTAACCCTCCGTTCCATGCTCACTTCTACCCCATCTGTGTCACCCCAGTCTGTCTGCCCCTCCCCTTCAGAATGTAAGCTCTCACGAGCAGGGCCCTCTCCCCGTAAGGGCTATTCTCTCTATTTTATATTCCATTCTCCCTACAACGGCACCTAACCCTCAGTTTCTGCCACCATGAGGATTATTTAAGTGTCCTATCCCCTGATGCAACAATGTTTATATACCATGTACTACTACTTGTTGTTGTTATAGTTTATTTAAATGGTTTACAAGGGTTCCGCAGCGCCTAACAAAGTATATAAACATATGAGCAAGACAAGAAAACGGTACAAGACAATGTAGGACAAGTGCATGGTATATGAACATTATCCTAAACTGTCTTGTACTGTAAGTCGCTGTTTTCTTGTGTTGCTTATTGTTTATGCACTTTGTTAGGTGCTGCGGAACCCTTGTGGTGCCATATAAATAAAAGAAGAATGATAGTATATTAGTATGGGATGTACTATACATAATGCTTGTGAGAGTGTTTCCTGGATGAAGAGGGTCTCCTTCCCTGTAGTTGGGAGCGTGATGGCTACAGTAAGCCACTTCAAAAGCAGAACAGACTTCTGGGTAATGTGTATCTGTTCCAGCTCTCGGGGTCCATGTTTCACACACTGATATCTTAGCGTGAGACAGTTCTGACTGGTAGAGAGTTTAATCTTAGAAGCCAGTGATGCTTCATGTCAGCGCCCTCTGCGTTTGGTGCACAAGTAGTGCAGAGTGCTCATGTGAAGGCCTAGTCTGTGGGCTATCTCCAAGAGGTCTGCAGCCCCTCCATCCCTTAACACATCTTTATCCATAGGTGCCACTATAGGTTCCACTCACAGACAACCTGTTTCATCAGGAAAATGAGCACAAGTAATTTGCTGGATGTTCCGGATCAGTGCCACACTATCTTAAAACCCAAAGGGTATACAGTCTTATTTGCATATAGTACCTAATGACTGCAAGCAAAGACACTTTGAGAAGTAGAATCTGATTGGTTGCTATGGGCAACATCCCATCTTAAATAGAACTCCCATCTTAATAAATTTACCCCTTTGTATATATTTCTGTCTGTGTAGTTATTTTGAGACTTGCTAGATACCTGTTTCTGTGCCCGTATGCTACTATGTGGTCTTTTCATGAAGCAGTGAAAAGAGTGGAGAAGTGAGCCTGTGGCGAAGTTGCCCATGGCAACCAATCAGTGTTCAGGTAACATTTATAAAGTGCAATTATATAAAATAATACGTAGCAGCTGATAGGTTTCCATGGGCAACTTCTCCACTGGCTCACTTCTCCACACTTTTCACTGCTCCATGAATGACTCCTTATGTGTGTAACCACTTTCCATATGAAAGATTCTAGACCAGTATGTTACTGTGGGGAGAGATAAAGTACCAACCCACCAGCTCTTTGTCATTTTTTCAGACGCAGTCTGTAACATGGCAGTTAATGGGGGTACACACGAAGAGATCCGTGCTTCAAATCTAAGCAATTTGACTAGATTGCTTAGATTTTAAGCACAATCTAGCACATCGCTCATTTCGCCCACCGGGTGAAATGAGTGCCCCCCTCGCTCAGCACACATCGCACTGTGCTGAGTGGGGGGGGGGGGGGGGGGGGGAGATGTGGGCAGAGGGGGGGGGGAAGATGTGGGGGGGGGGAGAGATGTCTGCAGAGTGGGGGGGGAGAGAGATGTGGGCGGAGTGGGGGGGGGAGCGATGTGGGGGGGAGCGATGTGGGGGGGAGTGATGTGGGCGGAGTGGGGGGGGAGCGGTGTGGGGGGGGAGCGATGTGGGCGGAGTGGGGGGGGAGAGATGTGGGCGGAGTGATGTGGGGGGAGAGATATGGGCGGAGTGATGTGGGCGGAGTGATGTGGGGGGAGAGATGTGGGCGGAGTGATGTGGGGGGAGAGATGTGGGCGGAGTGGGGGGGGAGCGATGTGGGGGGTGGGAGCGATGTGGGCGGAGTGGGGGGGAGCGGTGTGGGGGGGGAGCGATGTGGGCGGAGTGGGGGGGGGAGAGATGTGGGCGGAGTGATGTGGGGGGAGAGATATGGGCGGAGTGATGTGGGCGGAGTGATGTGGGGGGAGAGATGTGGGCGGAGTGATGTGGGGGGGGGAGCGATGTGGGCGGAGTGGGGGGGGAGCGGTGTGGGGGGGGAGCGGTGTGGGGGGAGTGATGTGGGCGGAGTGATGTGGGGGGAGAGATGTGGGCGAGAGATGTGGGCGGAGTGATGTGGGGGGAGTGATGTGGGGGGAGAGATGTGGGGGTCAGATGTCAAATGTGGGGGTCAGAGATGTGGGGGTCAGAGATGTGGGGGTCAGAGATGTAGGGGGAGAGATGTGGGCTGAGTAGGGGGAGAGATGTGGGCTGAACGGTCTGTGATAGGTTTCTCAGCACACATCTCTGCCAGTGTGTACTGGCCTTTAGCGGATTGGCTGATACTTTATCTCTCTCCACTGTATCTCCCTGCAAGCTTAGATACTTCTCTCCCTGAGTAACTGCTTTCTGTATGAAAGGTTCTGTGCTTGGGTTGCTTGTGACCCAATTCGGGATACTATTTTCGCCATTCCGAGTGAGGTCAGGATTCCAGCGTTGGTATTTTGACTGACAGGATCCTGACCGCCGTCTCCTCTGTGCTTGAATGTTGTTTTCTGAGAAACCAATTTTTCCTATAAAAGACCCTAGACCCATATGTTACTATATCAGTAACTGCATTCTTTATGGAACATTCTGTACCCATACGTTACTACAGTATCCGGGTAACATCTGTCCAAATGAAATTTACCTTCTCCATATATTACTGTTCTAGCAGTGTGTTAGCAGAACCTTTGGCTGGGACGGAGCCCCTTTCTTTATGGGTTACAGACCCTGTGCTGCACTTAATGTTTCCCTGAACACCTGCACTTGGTTGTGTAGATGTATTATTATTATTATGCGCACTGACGCCAGCTGCTGGATCACTCAAGGCTCTGCCGTTCTCTCTCTTTGTGGAATATTATCAGCAAATCATCTTCCCGTTTGTCTCGGGCAGCTGTAATTTTCACTGTCTGTCTATGGAGCATTTTGATGTGTTTAAACCTTGTAATTACTCTGCTGTACACAAGGGATTTCTCATGTTAGTTAGAGCAACGCCGCCTGACAGATTTACTGTCCCTCTTTATAGATTTAATAGGTTCCTTTTGGTTATAGGAAAGACAGGACGAGCAAAGTGGTTTAACTGCGCTTAATGTTAGGTTAAGTATGGGTGTTGGACACAATATGTATGCTGGCTAAATGCTTGTAAAATCGTTTGATAAAGTGGAACTTTGTCCTTACTCGCTGACATCATCTTTAATGCGACGTGTTGTAGCATTAATATACATATATAACTTTTCTTATCTCCAGACCAGTTATCCATGCAGCTCTAGATACCAGAGAAAAAAATAAATTGTGTTTATGTACAGTTAAAACATCATAAACGGCGACATGGTCACCTATAGCTTCCTGTTAAGGGCCCTACACACTTGGCGATATGAACAATGTTGGTTATTCCGAGTTGATCGCTCGCTACAGATTTTCGCAGCGCAGCGATCATGGCAGAACGGGGCTAATCTGTGCATGTGTATGTACCGCAATGCGCAGGCAGGTCGTACGAGTACACAGTGGTTCGTTACCCAGCGATGGCTTCTACGACAATTCCGTTCGCACAGCCGATCGCAAAGAGATTGACAGAAAGAGGGCGTTTGTGGGTGTCAACCGACCGTTTTCTGGTAGTGTTTGGCAAAACGCAGGCGTGTCCAGGCGTTTGCAGGGCGGGTGTCTGACGTCAATTTTCGGGAACAAAAAGACTGAAGTGATCGCAAGGACTAAGTAAGTCCAGACGTACTCTGAAACTGCACAAAATGTTTTTGCAGAGCTCCGCTGCAAAGACGTTCGCACAATTGCAAAGCAAAAATACACTCCCACGTGGGCGGCAACTATGCGTTTCCACGGCTGCTAAAAGTAGCGAGCGATTAACTCTGAATGAGGGCCTATATCGTTTAAAAATTACAATAAGTCGTTCATATCATTCAGTGTGGATGCATGAACGATGCAGTCGTTCATCGATCATCGTTTATTCATGCAAGCCAATTTGGACGATATCGATGTAATGTAATGTAATGGCATATCGTCCAAAACGGCCATAAAAATCGTTTAGTGTGTATGTAAAAAATTGTTGATAAAAAAATGGGCAACGATAAAATCGTTGGTCGTAAAAATTGGCCAAAACGCCAAGTGTGTAGGACCCTTTAGTCACTGTGAGGAGCACTGCAAGGAAACTGAACAAGGCAAGAGGCATGATGGGAAAGCAGAGGGGGGCATTTAAAAAAAAAAAAAAAAAAAAAAATTTGACATGTACCCCAAATGACCGTATGTCCCTTATTCCAAGCTCTGCATAATTGCTTCCATTTCTGTAGATGCATACTGATTAGATAATGATCTCACCAAAGTGGGTGGTGGGTGTATAGTTAATATGGGCATGCGGTGGGTCGGAATGTCAGTTGGTAGCAGGCGGGTGGGTGGCCTGTCTTTTGGTAATTGCGGCCGGGTGTGGGTGGTGGGTGTCTATTAGTGAAAGCTTGTCAAGGATATTTAAAAAAAAAAAAAAAATATTGCAAAGGGGGATTGTGCTTCTGGCATTTTGTAGAGGACCTTGTGATGACATATTTGTGATTGCAAGCTCTGGGGGTAAGGCATATCGGGGAACCTGACAGCACCCATATATGCACTATACGGTCTCTGTTCATGTATTTCTCCCTCGTCTGAAAATTGGAAATTCCCATGAATCCCTGCGTTCCTGTATCCTAGACAGCAGTGGCTTCTGGAGCAGTTCTCTCATAGCTCACTATTTGTTTTCCAGGAACCTGAATTATTGATTTACTGCCCGCAAAGCACATTTTCATTAGCATAGCAACCTTGGATATTTCTAGCAGCAGAAGATATTTTGTATAAAATGTTTCATGGGTTTTAATTAAACGCATCTCTGACCGATGAGCTGGGAGAAGCACAGCGGAGATGATACAGAGGAGATTACAGAATGCTAAATGCTCTCGGGCTGCACATAGAGTGGGAACATTCCCGCAGGGATCGCCGCTGGAGTCAGACGGAAATTGTCTTATTTTCACTTCTGGAAAAGGTTTGAGGACTTATGAAATGAGCATTTTTTTTTCTGTAAGCTGCAAAATATTGTCTTAAAATAGCTTGTCAAACTTTTAGGAAGCTCGTTAAAGGTAATTGTGTATTCACCCATGAGCCTCAGACACCTCTGCAGTGTATCTGTGTGTTTTACCAGCCCACCAGAGTCTTCTATTACGGATGATGTTTCTGATTCTGCAGACGATGCTTACTGCAGTGTCCCGGGATCGTTAGCCAGACTTGTGCTTCTTCCCTGGTATTAACAGCAATAAAATACATTGGGGCAGATTTATTAACCTGGAGAAGGCATGAGGAAGTGATAAACCAGTGATATGTGCAAGGTGATAAACGCACCAGCCAATCAGTTGTAAATTAACAGTTAGGAGCTGACTGGCTGGTGTGTTTATCACCTTGCACTTATCACTGCTTTATCACTTCCTTATGCCTTCTCCAGGTTAATATATCTACCCCATTATTCTGAGCCTTGGTATAAGCCCCCAACATGTCAGCCCTGATAGGTGGCTAGGTCTGATGTGGTCTAATTGTTGGCTTGTGTGATAATAGTCTTCATAGACAAATGGCGGAGTGCAGTAGGTCTAAAGGTTACGGAAGCAGTGCAAGAGCAAATTGCTTACCCACCAAGAACTAAAAACTGCCTGCCTTGAAGAGCAATCCCACTTGATATTATTTCTTTAACCATTTAACTGGCTAGTGTGTTTTCCATAAAATGCCCAGTAATTTTAGGTTTTATGGTTGAATTAGACTAAGAACTTCTATTCAAAACTTATACCAAAAGATACAAAAAAAAAAAAAAAGGTTTTCTTTTGAAATGCAGTAAACAATAAAAATATCAATTTTACGGAATCCGAATCGGCTTTATTGGCCAGGTATACTTGCGTATACTAGGAATTTGTGTATACTGTAGTGATGGCCGCTGATGGTTTTAAATAGTCTATGGTTGAGTTCTACACAGACCACAGTCACTGATATCTTCTTGACACTGGGGATGCCATTGATGGTTCGACAACACTCCCCACCATCGGTAGTATACCAAGCCCAATCAGAGGCCCCATATCAATAGTCTTTAATGATACTGGATCGCCATAATCAAAATAAACCATGAACCTAGATTTTACAATGATACAATTAGAATTTTATTTAATATATTCCTCCTGGTCCCCGATGAGTATCTATAATCAGCGTGCACTGAGTTGCGCGGCTCTGTACAGTTTATATGTACCCGATGGCTGCTCCTCTCTGCAGCCATTGAGAATATACTTGTACTTGATGCGTTTTCTACTTTTCCCTGGCGTCTGCCACACTCTGCAAACGCCGGGAGCTAGCGGAGGGTGCCGCTGGACTGACAGCTGCAACCGGTAGTTATCGCCAGGGGGAGCAGAGGTGTCCGGGAGGTTCTTTGAGACTGGCGGCTGCTGGAAGATTTTCTTCCAGCAACTGACTAGTGGGCTTTTCTGACTGGTCGCATCTTATGCGCCCGCCCTAAGCACATGGTTAAATAGCAAGTTATTTACCTGTTTAGCGTTTATCAGTCATTTTTCTTGCCGATCATCCTACAAATGATTTCCTTTTCAAAATCTCTCTATATAAGTAAAATAAGACAGACACAGGCTCTCAGCTTGTCATTTTGTGGCAGGGACAGAGGGTTCTACAGTGACAACAAAGCTTGAAGGGCGCATACCAAAGTCTATCGACTAACTACATCATGTGCTGTGTAACTGTTTTTGCCGCTGTAGCTATATGATGTGTGGATAATCTTCATTATTATACATTAATAGCAACAAGTACCAAGGAGAAATTGTAATCACCAAATTTCTTGTTATGTATTCCAGTTTATTTATGTAAAAACATAATCTACAAACATAAAGTACACATATTGCAGCTTTATAATAAATATAATTACCAGATATTCTAGCCGTGCCTACAGAGCCCTGTTTGATGTTCCACCTGTATTTATACAGTATTTAACGTTTCCCATGATCCTTTTATTTTTAGTGTTTAAGCAGGTTAGTACATAGGGGCAGATGTTTTAAGCCTGGAGAAGTAATAAAGCAGTGATAAGTGCAAGGTGATAATGCACCAGCTAATCGGCTCTTAACTGTAAATTTACATGTTGGAGCGGATTGGCTGGTGCATTATCATCTTGCACTTATCACAGCTTTATCACTTCTTTATGCCTTCTGCAGGCTTCATACATCTGCCCCATAGTGCTTTGTGCTCTCGGGCTGCATTGGTACATAGTGAGTGGTAAGGGATGTAACTAGGAATAACTGGGCCCCATGGCAACATACTTGGGACGACGACGACGACGGGGGGGCTGTTAGAAAATACATGACGTCCTATACAAATGAAAATAGGATTTTAATTACCTGCAGGTAAATCCTTTTCTCGTAGTCCGTAGAGGATACTAGGGATCCATTTAGTACCATGGGGTGTAGACGGGTCCACTAGGAGCCATGGGCACTTTAAGAAATTGATAGTGTGGGCTGGCTCCTCGCTCTATGCCCCTCCTACCAGACTCAGTCTAGGAAACTGTGCCCGAGGAGACAGACATACTTTGAGAGAAGGATACATAAAAGGTTAGTAGTGAAATTCCGAACCAGCACACACAAACAAGAGGAAAGCCATGCTAACTAAACTTGGAACAGCAACAGCTGAACCAAACAACAATACTTAACCAAGTAGTGCAGGAAGAATGAAGCACCGGGTGGGCGCCCAGTGTCCTCTGCGGACTATGAGAAAAGGATTTACCGGTAGATAATTAAAATCCTATTTACTCTTACGTCTTAGAGGATACTGGGGATCCATTTAGTACCATGGGGAAGTACCAAAGCTCCCAAACCGGGCGGGAGAGTGCTGAGGTTCCTGCAGAACTGATTTGACCAAACTGAAGTCCTCAGAGGCCAAAGTATCGAACTTGTAGAACTTGGCAAACGTGTTAGAACCTGACCAAGTAGCTGCTCGGCATAGCTGTAAGACCGAGGGCAGCCATCCAAGAAGAACTCACCGACCTAGTAGAGTGGGCCTGTACAGATTTTGGAACTGGCAAGCCTGCTGTGGAATAAACATGCTGGATATTGAGCCTGATCCAGCGTGCAGACTGCTTTTGAAGCAGGACACACCATTTTCTTGGGATCATAGAGCACGAACAGCGAGTCAGATTTTCTGTGACGAACCTTCAAAGCCCTCACAACATCCAAAGACTTTGAAGTAGCCGAGGTGTCCGTCACAGCCGTTTTAAGGCTTTGAATGCCAGTGTGGGTACTGTGTACAGTGTACTGAGACGCAGTTGTGTACGGCGTCTGGAGACGCAATCTGCCCTGATTAGAAGCCGTGCGTCTCCATACCCTCATATCGCCATAATGGCCGGCGACCCGCTAACCGGGACGTCGGCTTAGTACTCACCCTCTTCTTTCTTCTGGCTCTGTTAAGGGTGGCGGCGTGCTGCGGGAATGTAGGCTCACCATGGTGGGGCGTGCGAATAGTTCCGTCAGGAGCTAATGTCCTGTCAGCAGGGAACAGGACCATTAACTCTTCAAGAGGTTGGGCCGTTCCCTCCCCTTAAGTACCACGAAGCCGTCTGGCTGGTGCCAACAAAATAACAAAATGAAAAATAAATGCAGAAACCTCTTCAGGAGTTTCCATAAGAGTGACCGGCTCCTCCGGGCACATTTTCTAAGTCAAAGTATGTCTGTCTCCTCGGGCACAGTTTCCTAGACTGAGTCTGGTAGGAGGGGCATAGAGGGTGGAGCCAGCCCACACTATCAATTTCTTAAAGTGCCCATGGCTCTTAGTGGACCCATCTATACCCCATGGTACTAAATGGATCCCCAGTATCCTCTAGGACATAAGAGAAATTTTATTTTCAGGAGTTGAGAAGTCTTATAAAGGAATTGAGCACATTTACTTCCTGAAAATGAGTATTGGCTGCTACATTGTAACCGCTACAAGGCCGAGGAAATGAGACGTTCCACACTCCAAATAAAATGTTTTATTTGCACAGATCTTTGTCATCTGCTTTTAAATGTGATAAAAATGTTGTATCTTTTGGTCTAAAATGAATAAATAAAAAGGAACAATTTGTCTGTATGCAGATGTGTAATGTTTTATTCTGCTATCAGTATCCTCAGAGACAGGCAGGAAAGGTGAGTATAAATGGGGGGGGCAGTAAATATGTGGAGGTTTCCATGCAGGAGAGTGTGTAACCCTGTGATACAGGTGACCGGCATTAGGTATATAGAGCCCATCCCGGCAGCTTGCCCAGGTCCGTCCTGTCGCCTACCCCTGGGAACTTCGCCTCACGTTATGAATGGAACGTGCTAAGACTTGTTAAGAGGATCTTTCCTGTTTCCCAGCATCATTCATTTTTAATGGTGAAATCTTGTAGCCTGGATCGCAACAGCTGTGAAACTATTTTTCATTTTGTCACGTTCAGAAAAAAAACATCCTGTGAGTGTTGGAGCCAACGAGAGGTATGATTTAGTGTGGAGAGATATGGCGGCAGGAGATCCAATCCTCACCTCGTTCTATGGAACCATTTTCCTGATTTGCTGGTGTTTAAATCTAGGAAATAATGCACATCTAACTGTGCTTTTACTTATACCCCGGGAATTGGAAACTGGTCCTTACAGGGAGGGACCCGGCGTTGGACTCTTTCACACTGTCCTCTTGACCCGGCAATATGCCAGGTCGATATCGTGGATGGGGGCGGAGCCGGCATCGAGGGCGGCGCTGAGAGATGAGATCACCTCCGCGCCGCCTCTCCCTATGCAGTGAACGAGTCCTGGGTCTCATCAACCTGGCAACCTGTTCACACTGCACCTGAGCCAGTATTTAACCTGGGAATAACACTGCTGAATTACCGGGTCAGGCGAACCGGGAATTCAACCATTTCCCCTTTCGCACCGCAGCGGCACCCGCGTCGATACCGGGTTATTTTTGCAGTGTGAAAGGGGTGATGCATGCCAGACCATGTCATGCCTCACTTATACATACAATAAGATTGTTATATATTACACGGTAGAGGATTGGGGGACTTCAGAGAAGCTGGTATCCACATTATAGAGCCCGACTGACCTCACGGGCACACAGGGAAGAGATGGGCATCATCTATTACTGGCTGTGGGTAGAAGTTATGCTCCCTATAGACGCAGTTTACCTCCTACAGTAGTTTCCCATCCTGTCTCCTCTCCTCATTCCTTAAAGACAGCGTTTTGACAAGGTCTCTACAGGCCGAAACCACCAAAAATTTAGTGGAGGTCCCATGCCAGCTGCAGTATAGCAGAACTCCTCACCACTAAATGCTGGGTACACCCCTGACTGGCACATTGGCAGACCCGTCATTGCGACGACTATGTGGCTGCTCCAGGTAAGTATACGCACTTACCGATCAGCTGCACAGCCGATGCAGTACTTCAGACAACTACAATAGACACATTTATTAAAACTACTGAATGAGTAACACCTGCTCATCTCCTTCAGTATGTTTCATGAATATATGTAAAATAATAAGGAACGCCGCCCTTAATTCTAAATTGCACGGATGTATTATCAGGATTTTGTAACCTGTACTAAAATAACATCTGCTGTGTTTTTTGGGTTACAGCAATAGTGTGTGTTCTATGTAGGTAATACCTGTGTAGAGTTTGTACGTTCTCACATGTTTGCTATTTGCACGGGTTCCCTCTTGCCCTCCAAACACAATGGGAAGGTAATTGGCTTCATAATAATGTATTTTTATTTATTTTTGAGGGGTTTTCTTAGCTGTACCACTGCTCTGTATGTATACAATGAGGGCGTCCACCGTGGCTGCTTTCCACTGTGCCACAAGTTCCAGCCTTCCGATGCCTCCTAGCCATTGGCTCCTGGCACAGAAGAGCCATACTACTAGACAGACAGCCATTCGGTCAACCTGCATTATGTTGATAGGGTCAGAAGGTTGATGGGTAAATGGCAGACAGTGGGTAAGGGCGACACAAAAAAGGGTTTTCTTTGGGGGGGGGGGGGGGGGGGTCATGTTTTATGTTTAACCATATCTAAGCACACATAGTGGAATTGTATAATCTAGCGGGTTCTTCTTCCCAGTCATAGGCCACGTGTATCATAAATCAAGGAGAAGTTGGAAAATACATGAAAACACCCCCCACCCCCCAAAAAAAACGACCTTTTTACCTATCGACCTCAAGCACTTAAGTAACTTTTACCTGTTGACCTAATGGGGGTAATTCAGAGTTGATCGCAGCAGCAAATTTGTTAGCAGTTGGGCAAAACCATGTGCACTGCAGGTGGGGCAGATATAACATGTGCAGAGAGAGTTAGATTTGGGTGGGGTGTGTTCAAACTGAAATCTGCATTGCAGTGTAAAAATAAAGCAGCCAGTGTTTACCCTGCACAGAAACAATATAGCCACCCAAATCTAACTCTCTCTGCACATGTTATATCTGCCACACCTGCAGTGCACATGGGGGGTCATTCCGAGTTGTTAGCTCGCTAGCAGTTTTAGCAGCCGTGCAAACGCATTGTCGCCGCCCACCGGGGAGTGTATTTTCGCTTTGCAGGAGTGCGAACGCCTGTGCAGCAGAGCGCCTGCAAAAACATTTTGCGCAAAACAAGACCAGCCCTGGACTTACTCTTCGTGTGCAATGATTCTAATGTTGGAGGGTTGGCTTTTAACGTCACACACCCGCCCAGCGTTCGCCCAGGCGTTTTCCCTGGCACGCCTGTGTTTTTCCATACACTCCCTGAAAACGGTCAGTTGACACCCAGAAATGCCCCCTTCCTTATCTTCTTGCGTTGTGCCGTGCGACTGAAAGCTTCGCTAGAACCGGTGCAAACTACAAAGGACTTCGTACCCGTACGTCGCGCGTGTGCATTGCGGTGCATACGCATGCGCAGAAATGCCGATTTTTAGCATGATCGCTGCTCTGCGAACAACAACAGCTAGCGATCAACTCGGAATGACCCCCATGGTTTTGAGAACTGCTAACAAATTTGCTGCTGCGATCAACTCTGAATTACCGCCAATGTATGTCAACCATATGGGGTGTACGTATACACTGTAACCCGTGTGCAGCAAGGTGCGGTCTCTGGGTAAAGGGATAGTGTTAGGGCTAAAACGCACTACCCGGCTTTTGCCGGCCGGGAAAAAGCCGGACGGCTTTTTCCCGTGCCGGCATTGTAGTTAACAGTGTGAGGGGTAGGGTCCCTTCACACTGCACGGCTCCGGCCCGGCTGCCGGGTTGCAGCCGGGTCTCACAACTGGAAGGTCCGGCGGCCGGGCGGCCGCCGGGCCGTCTTTGCAGCCAGTAAACCATGTGTGTGAAGGGGAGCTTTCACACACAACGGTTTTTTCTGAAGCCGTGTCTGATGCTGCGCATGTGCACAGCATCACACACGGCTCAAAGCCGTCCTGTGTGACAGACTCTGCCGGTTTCTCCCGGATGGCAAAAAGCCGGACAAAGTTTGTCCGGCTTTTTGCCATCCGGGGAAAACCGGAGTGTGTGTTACAGCCCTTAGGGCCAGATGCCGGTGTTTGTTTTTGGGCCAGGGATTTTCTGACTATGGTTTGGCCCCTCACATAAGCCCTTTAATTAGCTATGCCACTTTATTTGCACATGAAAGCCATCTACTGTATGCAGGAGGCTGGAGTAAGGGGCTTGAGGGGGAGAGGGCAGATCATTGTGTAGACTAGAGCTTGCAAATTTGTTTCCAAGTTGAGGTAAATGAATCTGCTGGTAGTATGTCACCTTAGACCTCCATTACCAGACATCTCTTCTCATAATCATAGTGGTGACTAAGGGGGTCTATTCATGAAGCAGTGAAAAGAATGGAGAAGTGAGCCTGTGGAGAAGTTGCCCATGGCAACCAATCAGCATTGAAGTAACATTTATAATTTGCATACTATACAATTGTACAAAGCTTCTGACTGGTTACCATGGGCAACTTCTCTACAGGCTCACTTCTCCATTCTTTTCACTGCTTCATGAATTAGACCTCTTAGGGCCTAATTCAGACCTCATCTCACCTCTGCGAATTTGCAGAGGTTAGCAATCTGGTCGTCGCCGGCCAGACAGAGTGAAAATCCGCCCCATGCAAGTCTGCGTACTCCTTGTGAAACTGTGTAAATGCCAGTCAGCTGCAACTCACTCACCGTCCAATGACTTTTCCAGTTTGTGCGCAGCCCAGGACTTACTCCTACAGTGTGATAGAATCAGGCTGATCGGGGCGGGAGCTGACGTCACACACCCTCCCTGAAAACGATTGGGAACGCCTGCGTTTTTCCTGACACTCCCAGAAAACGGCCAGTTAACCCCACAAATGGCCTCTTCCTGTCAATCACTTTGCGTATGCCTAGCGATCAAAAACAACGCAGGATTTTTTCTCAGTTTGGCCTTGTGCCTGCGCATTGTGATCCGTACGCATGTGCAGTCATTCGATAATCGGCCACGATTATCGAACAACGGCAATCAAGTCTGAATTAGGCCCTAAATCTAGTTGACGTAACCAGTAAAGACACCGTAGTGCAGATTCAATTAGCTGCGAGCTCCCACTGGTGCGCTCCATGTATGGCTCTTTGACCTGTATGCGATGCCACCATAAAACACTTGCCTAAGGGTGTTAGGGGAGCCTCTGCTGTATGTAATAGAGTGGGGAGGTAATACTGAGCTAGCAGTGGGCAGCACTAGGGGGGGAACTAAATACAGCTTATATCCTACAGATGTGTCCTCTTGCATCCTTGCTGCAGTTACGATAAACAGCCCTTGAAGTCGCACTATGCCGCGGCGGCACTCTGTAGCGCAGTGCGTCTCTTTGCATTTGTTTCCGCAAAAATGCGTCTCCGTAATGTATTACGACGCACGAGCAGCTTCTGCTAATTAAAATGATATGCAGCATGCCTGTAGTCAGGTATCATATCTGTGCTCTGTTTTAGTTTTCTGTTTCAGTGTACTCTGTATTGTTCTAATGTGTGTGGTATGTACGGCGCTGCAAAACACTTGTGGCGCCTTATAAATAAAATGTAGTAAAAATAATAAATGAATGATGTGGTCCGGTTATGTCTTTCAGACCCCACACCCTCTACTGAGCCTGGCATCAATGGACGTGTAAGTACGCCGGAACGAATTGAGTGCTCTTACAATTTTTTTGCGACACTTTACTTTGTAAATACCACTTACTGTATAAGAGGTTTCTCTGAGGTAATATCCTTCCAACGAGACAGCGAAGGGTTTATGGTGTGCTAACATCAGCCCTGTCTGTATCAGAGGAACCAGTCATGGGTTGTCTGTGTTAACGGTGAAAGGAAAGCGAAGCAATCTCTCCCTTCAAACTCTCTTACTCTAAGCTATGAAGGGCTTTGCTGGCCAGGCATTCCATCTGAATGAGCAACCACGCATACTAAAGGGCCCCATACACTAGGCCGATTTTGCCCGATTTCAGCCCAATTCGGGCATTCAGCCCGATATATTGGGTGAAATCAGGCATTTTCGGGGTGCTTGAAAAGCCGACCCGATCCGATGCGCGTTCCCGTGAGCATCGGCTCGGATCCCCCCTAGATCCGACATATCACGAGTGCTGCACTCGTTATATGTCTGATCCCGCAGTTAATGGATAGTAAAAGCTACATCATATGCAAAAAAAAAACTGCATACAATATTGGACGAAATCTTTTATGAGATGACGGACCGTCATGTCGTATAAGTGTATGGGGCCCTTACGGGGTAAATTTACTAAGGTGGGAGTGTTTTAAAGCTTTTGATGTTGCCCTTAGCAACCAACCGGATTCTATTATCTTCTAGAACAGGCCTGGCCAACCTATGGCTCTCCAGCTATTGTGAAACTACAGGTCCCAGCATGCCCTGCAACAGTATTGCTATTAGGGAATTCTAATACTGTGGCAGGGCATTCTGGGATATGTAGTTTCACAACAGCTGGAGAGCCACAGATTGGCCAGGCCTGTTGTAGAAGCAGCTAGATAAATGTGAAGTAGAATATGGTTGCTATTAGCAACATCACCAGTTCTAAAAAAAAAAACTCCCATAGTAGTAATTTTACCCCTAACTGGTGTAATAAGGTCTCAGTGTCCCTTTCATGAATATAAATATAGCAAGTGGATGTCTAAGGGTTCCATCAATACACACGTGTGTTCATCAGGATCTTACTGTGCCACACAGAATAAAGCTTATTTGATGAAACATATGAAACCAATAATATACCATGTAACATCATTTGTTACATACTTGTATCTCGTATCTGTCCATCACTGGCGCACATTTACGCTGCGAATGCCTGCAAAACAAATGAAAAATATGAATGATTACTTGTCTGCACGTTCCCACTGTTAAATTATAAAACACTGGTTTTAAAATGGTAGAACATGGTATATCCTAATCTCGCGCATAAACACATGCTTACCAGTACAGTAGGTGGTATTGGGATAGATGTGTCCTCAATACACCAAGCAGCGCGATATTGCTGCGGCGAGTGAGCCGCCATGTCCCGTGGAAGTGTTGATATTCAACACGTTCACATCTGTGTGCGACAGAGTCTGCGTTTGTATGTGAACGGAACTTGGCGTGATAAAAAAAAAAGCCGTGGCGGCTGCATTGTAGCACATTGTACACAGATTCAGACTCGGGCGCATACAGATGCACAAGTGTCACATCCGAATGTAACCAAGACGCATTTTCAGACAAGAAAAAAAGATACTCCATGTAAGCCGAGTCGCACAGGACTTTGCGCGCCTCATCACTAAACAGCTTCGCTGCATTCACGCAGAGCATATGTGTAAATGAGCCCTAGATATTTTGGGTAAGAATAAAAAAAAAGGATAAATTAAAAGAACCTGCGTTGGCGTCCTGTAGGTATTTTACATATTTTGATTTCCTTTATATCAGATTATCTTCACAACTAAGAGCTGGCGCACACGCTTCTGCTATTGTTCATTTCTTGGCTTAAAGATCATTTACAAGGCACAGATGCAGTAATTAGAGGTTGAGGGCACAGATAGGTAGAGGTACAGTACAAGGTACAGACACTGATATAGGTACAGGCGCGGACGCTGATATAGGTACAGGCGCGGACGCTGATATAGGTACAGACACTGATATAGGTCCAGGCGCGGACGCTGATATAGGTCCAGACACTGATATAGGGACCGGGACAAGGACAGATGCAGATTACAGATGGGGACAGGGACGGGCACAGATGCAGTTACAGATGTAGGTACACTGAACAAATCCCCTCTTGCGCTATAAATGATATGGTATGGCTCAAAGTTCAATAAAAACAGACTTGTAATTCCATAAATTCTATATATTTTAATACATAAAAAAGATATATATATATATATATATATATATATACACAAACAGAGAACCCAGCACTCACCAAAGTAAACTCACTTATCCTCAACAATTCAATAAATAAATGATGGGGGTTTAGTTGGTGGATTGGCCAATGCACGGAAGCCTGTATACCGATTCAAGGTACCCCACCTTCATACAGGTTTTAAGACTCTGTGATAGTGTAGGACCTGTATGAAGGTGGGGTACCTTGAATCGGTATACAGGCTTCCGTGCATTGGCCAATCCACCAACTAAACCCCCATCATTTATTTATTGAATTGTTGAGGATAAGAGAGTTTACTTTGGTGAGTGCTGGGTTCTCTGTTTGTATTTATTAGAGCGATGTGGTCATGGGCTACATGCACCCCGCCCTGTGAGTGGTAAGTACGGCTGTGTACCCCGCTTCTGTGGTGGAGAGTGCAGTGTTACATGCACCCCACCCTGTGAGTGGTAAGTGCATAGCTGTGCCCCGCTTCTGGTGCGGTGAGTGCTGTGGTTTTTACTCTGTGTGTGTATGTATATATATATATATATATATATATATATATATATAATATATATTTTACAGATGAACTAATCGACCGGTCAATAAAATCACTAACAATATATATTCATAGATAATACTATAAACTTCCTGGGGAGGTGGATCTAAGTAAACTCTGTGCACAGAGAAGTATAATTTTTAAAAATTAAAACTCAGTCCATATATTGGATTCAAAAAATCAAATACCAGCTGTGATTTGAGCCCATGTAACAAATAGTATCTTTGCAAGTTACTTTGTAATGGAATTCCTCAATGTGTTGCCACTCAGCAAAGAAAGATGATATTGTGCAGAATAACCGCTCCACACTGGAGCCTTACGTGTAGCTTGCACCTGTTGTTGCAGCACGGGAGGATCCAAATGGCAGACGAGGCGGTCTCGGGCTGCGGGAACGGCTCCTGCTGCACTGATTGTTACCCGACTTCCAAGCTCTATGAGTCCACACCTCCAAGTGCCGTCTGCAGACACCACAGTCGCGGCTTCTCTCCTCCCAATCTCCGCCTGTCCAGGGACAGCAACGCCGGATGGTAGAGTAGTTAAGGGTACAAAGAAAGCTGGTACAGGGGTCCAATATTCTGCTTCTGACGCGTTTCGCTCCTCTTACGGGGGCTTTATCTAAGATAAACGGCACTTGGAGGTGTGGACTCATAGAGCTTGGAAGTCTGGTAACAATCAGTGCAGCAGGCGCCAGCGCAGGTGCCGTTCCCGCAGCCCGAGACCGCCTCGTCTGCCATTTGGATCCTCCCGTGCTGTAACAACAGGTGCAAGCTACACGTAAGGCTCCAGTGTGGAGCGGTTATTCTGCACAATATCATCTTTCTTTGCTGAGTGGCAACACATTGAGGAATTCCATTACAAAGTAACTTGCAAAGATACTATTTGTTACATGGGCTCAAATCACAGCTGGTATTTGATTTTTTGAATCCAATATATGGACTGAGTTTTAATTTTTAAAAATTATACTTCTCTGTGCACAGAGTTTACTTAGATCCACCTCCTCAGGAAGTTTATAGTATTATCTATGAATATATATTGTTAGTGATTTTATTGACCGGTCGATTAGTTCATCTGTAAAATATATATATCTATCTATCTTTTTTATGTATTAAAATATATAGAATTTATGGAATTACAAGTCTGTTTTTATTGAACTTTGAGCCATACCATATCATTTATAGCGCAAGAGGGGATTTGTTCAGTGTTCTTTGGTTATTGGTACTGGGGATTTCCAGGTGCCGGTTCTTTTTGACTTGTTCTACCCCAAGTCAAGCTCTCTCCTGCAGCTTAAGTATATATTAATGTATAGTTGTTTTTGTATTTAATTTTTAACATTAGTATTCGATCACCAGGACATGGTGATGATTTATTAGCGCCTGGTTATATTTATTTGTATTGTTACAGATGTAGGTACAGGCACAGATGCAGATTACAGATGTAGGTACATGCACGGATCCAGATTACAGATGTAGGTACAGGCACAGATGCAGATTACAGATGTAGGTACATGCACGGATCCAGATTACAGATAGACATGTACAAGCACAGATACACATAGGGACAGGCACAGATGCAGATTACAGATAGGGACAGACACAAATTATAGACGTGGGCATGCACAGATGCAGGCACAGATGCAGATAAAGGTATATGTACAGGCACAGATAAAGATGTAGGTACAGGCACAGATACAGATAGAGATATAGGTACAGACACAGATACAGATGTGGGTACAGGCATAGATGCAGGTACAGATGCAGTTACAGATAGACATGTACAAGCATAGATACACATAGGGACAGGCACAGATGCAGATTACAGATAGGGATACGGACAGACAAGAACAGGCACAAATTACAGATAGGGATAGGGACAGGTACAGATGACAGGCACAGATGTAGGTACAATCACAGATGCAGATACATATAGGTATGTGCAAGTATAGATACACACAGGGGCAGGCACAGATGCAGGTACACATGTACAAGCACAGATACACATAGGGACAGGCATAGATGTAGATTACAGATAGGGACAGGCATAGATGTAGATTACAGATAGGGACAGATACAGATAGAGACATGTACAAGCACAGATACAGATAGGGCCAGGCACAGATACAGATTACAGATAGGGATAGGGACAGACAGGGACAGCCACAGATACAGATTACAGATAGGGATAGGGACAGACAGGGACAGCCACAGATACAGATTACAGATAGGGACAGACACAGATGGGGACATGTTTAGGGACAGGGACAGACACAGCTAGGGATAGGAATAGGCACAGATACAGACAGGGACATGTATAGGGACAGGCACAGATACTTACAGGGACATGTATAGGGATAGGCACAGATGCAGACAGGGACATGTATAGGGATAGGCACAGATGCAGACAGGGACATGTATAGGGATAGGCACAGATACGGACAGGGACATGTATAGGGATAGGCACAGATACAGACAGGGACATGTATAGGGATAGGCACAGATACGGACAGGGACATGTATAGGAATAGGCACAGATACAGACAGGTACATGTATAGGAATAGGCACAGATACAGACAGGTACATGTATAGGGATAGGCACAGATACGGACAGGTACATGTATACGGACAGGCACAGATACAAATAGGGACAGGTTCAGGCACATAGATACAGGTACATGTAAACCATGGGTGTGGTTCGTTTTATCGATAGTATCTAGGTCGACAATGTTAAGGTCGACCACTATAGGTCGACAGTCACTAGGTCGACATGGATGGAAGGTCGACAGGGTTTCTAGGTCGACATGTGCTAGGTCGACAGGTCTAAAGGTCGACATGAGGAAAAAATTTTTTTTGTGTCGTTTTCTTCGTAGAGTGACCGGGATCCCAAATTAGTGCACCGCGTCCCCTCGCATGGCTCGCTTCGCTCGCCATGCTTCGGGCATGGTGCCTTCGCTCCGCTACCGCTTCGCTCGGCACACTTTACCGTTCCAATCGTAGTCCACGTGGATCGTTAAGTATGAAAAAATAAAAAAATAAATAAAAAAAAATGTGAAAAACTCATGTCGACCTTTAGACCTGTCGACCTAGCACATGTCGACCTAGAAACCCTGTCGACCTTCCATCCATGTCGACCTAGTGACTGTCGACCTATAGTGGTCGACCTAAACATTGTCGACCTAGACACTGTCGATCTTCAGACCGGATCCCGTAAACCATATACATCTTATTTCTTCAATTCCATTATGGTAAAAATTAAAGCCCTGACATGGAAAAGATAATGATATTTATTATAGAATGCGCTACACAAAGCACAGAATACATTTATTCATGTACACCACAATGTGGATCAGCCTACTCCTTTTCCTGTACTTGTAAATAAACCAAACATCCTGCAGCTTTTATCCAGCTGTTAAATTGTTTTCTGGTGTTAAGAATTGCTTTAGCATTGTATTAAATATCAGCTTATGTCTTTTATATTGTGTTATGTGGTGTTTACATCTTTTGTGCGATTCTCAGAATAAGCAGCACTTTCTCCTATGATCTGAAATGTTATGATTGGTGTGTACTTGTCACACGGTTTATTGCTATTTCACAGTGCCAAGTATTTTGTACCATTGCCACCCTCCTGTAATATTATGCAATGGCGTGACTTAGTTTCTCGGTTTGATTGTGATATAATTTTGATTTGTGATGTTTTAAATTCAATCGTAACAGTAAGTTCAGTGCCTGAATTCTGCTATTCCTATGACACGTTATGTGTTGATGTCTTTGCCTTGCCAATGATGTAAGTCAGGCCTGGCCAACCTGTGGCTCTCCAGCTGTAGTTGTACAACTAAAAGTCCCAGCATGCCTTACCACAGATTTTCTATTATCAAGGAATGCTGACACTGAAGCATAGCATGCTGTCATGTATAGTTTACGCAACAGCAAGAATGCCACAGGTTGGCCAGGCCACATGTATGGCTTAAATTATTGTGGTACAGGCCTACTGAGCCTTGGGGCCGCTGGATTACGGCATTTGTTGGAGTGACATGGGGGGCCATTGTTGTTCAGAGCTGTTTATTCCTTGTCTAAAGTCAGTGAATGAAGCCTTTGAGATCTAAATGCCTGCAAATCACAGCGTATATGAGGCTCAAAATGGCCTCAGACTCTGAGTTATATGTATTTGGGATTTATCAATGGATAAGGACCAGCAGGAATAATGTTATCAATTGTATGACACAGGATTTCATAGGGCCGCGTCTTTTCCCAGTGTCACCTCACACTTGGTCGTATGTGGGATGGACTTCAACAGAAATACGCCAGCATGCGGCAGTGAGAACCCAGTTTTCAGAATAATCACTGCTAACTTTGGCACGTAACAAGCAAAAGGGAAGAAAAAAGTTCCCAAAATAAACATAATAAAATAAATAATTCTGAAAGTGCTTATTAGTAGCAGCGGACCATTTTTGTGTTCATTCTACATTACCGTATATCTGTGTGTTCCTGTATTATCAAGAGGGTATGCGTAGGGCAGCTTGTAGCTAACTGGATCATATCAATGTTCACAGCGGCACAGAGTATTTCAGGAGGTGTATGTGCTGATCCGGTGACAGGCGGTTATTAATTTATTATTCATTGAAATTCTTACTTCTAATTGGTTTTTGTTTAATTAAACTTCATTAATCCCAGCACCCCCTAAGCAATGATCATGTGTCTTATAGAGAAATCCGGCCAGGGTATGGTGTCATTACTCTGTTCAGTTTGGCACTATACGCCTCCCTTGTTATTGAGGTACAGTTTGTCCTGTATTTGTTGTAAATACATAAGTCATTGGGAAAACCTTGATTTAAATGTAAAAGTAGAGGAAGAAGCCAGTGGCAAGGGTGTGTGAAAATGAGACGGCCAGCCCCAGACAGGTGAGTAACCTCCATTCTCATTCACAGAGGACTTTGAGTTGCGCTGGAAGTGGAATAATCGTAAAACGTAATATTTGGCAGGTTGCTGGCACTGCAGCTTCTTTTTTTCCCTTTTTGTCCCTTGTTAGGGCTGAAACTCTGCACTGCATTGGTGAAAACAGTCTAATAAGATTTAAAAAGATAATTATACCTAGGTTTACAATACTATCCCTTTAATCCGGGACAATAATGAAGTACCCAGGTTCTGTGGCTGGCTGACATCTAGCCTGTATTTCTCTAACGTCCTAGAGGATGCTGGGGACTCCGTAAGGACCATGGGGATAGACTGGCTCCGCAGGAGACATGGGCACTTTAAGAAAGAATTTAGTTCCTGGTGTGCACTGGCTCCTCCCTCTATGCCCCTCCTCCAGACCTCAGTTTGATACTGTGCCCAGACGAGCTGGGTGCTTTTCAGTGAGCTCTCCTGAGTTTACTGATGGAAAGTATTTTGTTAGGTTTTTTATTTTCAGGGAGCTCTGCTGGCAACAGACTCCCTGCATCGTGGGACTGAGGGGAGAGAAGCAGCCCTACTCTCTGAAGCTAGGTCCTGCTTCTTAGGCTACTGGACACCATTAGCTCCAGAGGGATTGGTACGCAGGATCTCACCCTCGCCGTCCGTCCCGGAGCCGCGCCGCCGTCCCCCTCGCAGAGCCGGAAGATAGAAGCCGGGTGAGTATGAGAAGAAAAGAAAACTTCAGAGGCGGCAGAAGACTTCATGATCTTCACTGAGGTAACGCACAGCACTGCAGCTGTGCGCCATTGCTCCCACACACCTCACATACTCCGGTCACTGTAAGGGTGCAGGGCGCGGGGGGGGGGGGGGGGGGGGGGGGGGCGCGCCCTGGGCAGCAATATAAACCTCTTGTTTGGCAAAAGGAGCATATATACAGCTGGACACTGTATATATGCATGAGCCCCCGCCAATTTTACACTTTTAGCGGGACAGAAGCCCGCCGTCGAGGGGGCGGGGCTTCTCCCTCAGCACTCACCAGCGCCATGTTTTTCTCCACAGCACCGCTGAGAGGAAGCTCCCCGGACTCTACCCTGCTTATACCACGGTAGAAGAGAGGGTTTTAAAGAAGAGGGGGGGGGGGGGCACATAATTCGGCGCAGATAATAACAGCGCTACTGGGTAAACATTAAATTGCTGTGTTTTTTCCTGGGTCATATAGCGCTGGGGTGTGTGCTGGCATACTCTCTCTCTGTCTCTCCAAAGGGCCTTGTTGGGGAATTATCTTCAGATGAGCATTCCCTGAGTGTGTGGTGTGTCGGTACGTGTGTGTCGACATGTCTGAGGTAAAAGGCTCTCCTAAGGAGGAGATGGAGCAAATGTGTGTGTGAGTGGTGTCTCAGTCGACAACGCCGACACCTGATTGGATATGTGAAATAAAGTGCTGAGGTAAATTTATTGCACAAAAGATTAGAGAACAGACAGTGAATCTACACATGTCTGTCCCTATGTCGCAGAGACCTTCAGAGTCTCACAATGCTCACTATCTAAAATAATAGACACTGATATCGACACGGAGTCTGACTCCAGTGTCGACTACGATAATGCAAAGTTACAGCCAAAACTGGCAGAAAAGTATTCAATATATGATTATTGTAATAAAAGATATTTTGCATATCACTGATGACTCATCTGTCCCTGACACAAGGGTACACATGTTTAAGGGGTAGAAAGCTGAGGTAAATTTCCCTCCTCTCATGAAGAAAAAGAGACAAGAAGCTGCAGCTTCCCAAAAAGAATTCTCAGGGAGTATCCTTTCCCTACTAGGGCCAGGATACGATGGGAATCTTCCCCTAGGGTGGACAAAGCTTTGTCACGTTAATCCAAAAGGTAGCGCTGACTTAACAGCTATCCTCAGGGATCCTGCAGATAGGTTGCAGTAAAAGTACTTTGAAGTCCATTTACACACATTCTGGTACACTACTCAGACCGGCGATTGTGTCGGCATGGGTTTGTAGCGCTGTAGCAGCGTGGACAGATACCTTATCAGCGGAGATTGAAACCCTAGATAAGGATACCATGGTATTGACCCTAGTATATGTATATCTATCTATCGATAAAGCAGAATATTTATCGTATAACATTCAACATATATTGGTAAGAGACTCAGTACGCAATGGGCGTACGGGGTACCGTAAGGGTACGCACTTAGCGTAGCAGACGCTAGGCCGTGGTCGAGACGCACGAGCGACACGTTCGCTCACGGCTTACGCTGGGTATCGAGCACGCTATAGGCGGTCCGAGTACCGTAATGCTACGCTACTAGCGTAGCGGACGCTGTGCCCACAAGAGAAACACGAGCGGCGCAGACGCTCACAGGATGACACACAGTAAACCTTGTATGCAACACAATGAAAGGCTGAGCCTATACTGTAAACCTTGGTTTTGTAATGTGAACACAATGCAATGCTAATTAACCTCTATTATATAAAAGCCGCTTGAGCGATTGAGACGCTCTGAATACTCTCAGCAATGTAATAAACACACAGTACCTTGCTAAGGTTCCAAAACCTTTACTAACGAGATTGTTATGTAAAAAGGGAAAATACAGTTAACATCTTATACACTACAGACTAACATCAATATCTAAACATAATAACTACACATATACAATATACAACAGCGTAACAATAACAGAGAGAGAGAGAGTATGGCAAATACAAACCGAGAACAAGTTGGTTACAGAGAAAAACTTACACACTGGGGAATGATCACTGCGCAGTCCTGGTCACCAGCTCTCAAGTTAGTCAGTGATGAAAACCTTTTGTGGAGAGTAGACTGAGCTGGCCCAAACTGGCTGCATTATATACACTGCATACAGTACACTACAAAGGGGCCTACAATCTCATTGTTCATTGGACACAGGAATCTGTCTTCACATTATAACAAAAGGTCATAGGTTGATTCAAACAGGTGGGCTGTGACTATTTCATACTGCTCAGGTGGGAGGGAATCTCAGGATTCCCGCCGCATGGATAATGAACTGCAAATATAGTAAATGTCCATAAACTTCTTATAAACATAACTATTCGCAGGAGCGATTCATTTCTCTCAAACCAATACCGGAATGTTTCTAATAATATACTCTACCGTTGCATACCAAACACCACTGCTCAAAACCTGTCTGACCCTTCATATCATGTAAAGAGGGATTTCTCTGTCCATGAACCAGTTGCACTAAACAAACTTACTGATATTATTAAGGGGACCATAACCTACAAAATGCCCTATTTGGATTAACTATGTGACAATTGAGTCGCCCGCCAGACGCACACAAACTCTACCGTAAATGCACATACCACGCGCTTGAGCGCATATCCGTGGAGGCGCCGTCACGCAACTGCGAATATGCGCACGCACGGGAGAGAATGTGCACGTGCAGCGGGCAAGCGCATGGGGTTAGTACAAGGCATGAGAATAACGATATTTTTCGACTTTGACACTATATATATATATATATATATATATATTTATATATGATGCTGTCATATATATATATATATATATATATATATATATATACATATATATATATATATATATATATATATATATATATATATATATATATATATATATATATATAAAACATGCCCAAAGAGACATTAGTCTACTGGGTTCTAGAGTCAACGCTATGTCGATTTCTGCTAGAAGTGTACTGTGGAACATGCAATGGACAGGTGATGCCGACTAAAAGAGGCATATGGAAGGTTTACCTTACAAGGCTGAGGAATTGTGTGGAGAAGGGCTCTCGGACCTAGTCTCCACAGCTATAGCTGGTAATTCTGATCTTTTGCCTTATATTCCCTCACAGCCTAAGAAAGCACGACATTATCAAATGCAGTCCTTTCGGTCGCAGAATAACAAGAAAGTACGAGGAGCGTCCTTTCTTACCAGAGGTAAGGGTACAGCTAGTTCCCAGGAACAGAAGTCCTCCCCGGCCTCTATTACATCCAACGCATGACGCTGGAGCTCCGCTAAGGGAGTCTGCCCCAGTGGGAGCACGTCTTCGACTCTTCAGCCACATCTGAGTTAACTCACAGGTGGTTCCCGGGGCAATAAAAAATTGTTTCTCAGGGTTACAAGCTGGAATTCGAAAGGTGCCTCCTTGCCGGTTTTTCCTTATCGGATCTACCGGCTTCTCCCCCAGGAAGGGCGATAATATTAAATACAATTCACACATTGTATCTTCAACAGGTGGTGCTCAAGGTTCCCCTCCTGCAACAAGGAAGGCGATATGACTCAACCTTGGCTGTAGTCCCGAAACCGTACGGTTCGGTCAGACCTATTTTTACAATTAAAATCTCTGAACCTATACGGGAAAAGGTTCAAATTTTAAAGTGGAATCGCCCAGAGCGATCATCGCCAGCCTGGAAGGGGGGGATTTGATGGTGTATCTAAACATAAAGGCTGCATACCTTCATGTTCCCATTTATCCACCCCATCAGGCGTACCTGACAATTGCGGTACAGGATTGTCATTACCAATTTCAGGGTAATTGGCGGAAATAATGGTGCTCCTACGCAAGCAAGGAGTCACAGTTGTCCCATACTTGGACGATCTCCTAATAAGGGCGAGATCAAAAGAGCAGTTGTTGAACAGCGTGTCACTTTCGCTGAAGGTGTCACAGCAACACGGCTTGATTCTCAATTTCCAGAGGTCACAGTTGGTTCCTATAACTCGTCTGCCCTTCTTGGGTATGATTCTGGATACAGACCAGAAATGGATTTACCTTCAGATAGAGAAGGCCCAGGAACTCATGACTCTAGTCAGGGACCTATTGAAACCAAGACAGGTGTCAGTGCATCACTGCACTCGAGTCCTGGGAAAAACATTCCCTTCAGCAGGTTCCATGCGAGGACTTTCCAATGGGACCTACTGGACAAGTGGTCCGGGTCACATCTACAGATTCATCAGTTGATCACCCTATCCCCCAGGGCCAGGGTATCTCTCCTGTGGTGGCTGCAGAGTGCTCACCTTCTAGAGGGCCGCAGATTCTGCATTCAGGACTAGATCCTGGTGACCACGGACGCAAGCCTCCGAGGCTGGGAAGCAGTCACACAGGGAAGAAATTTCCAAGGTCTTTGGTCAAGTCAAGAGACTTGTCTTCACATCAACATATTGGAACTAAGGGCCATATACAACGCCCTACGTCAAGCGGAGAATTTTCTTCGCGACCAACCGGTTCTGATCCAGTCAGACAACATCACCGCAGTAGCTCATGTAAACCGCCAAGGCGGCACAAGGAGCAGAGTGGCGATGGCGAAAGCCACCAGAATTCTTCGCTGGGCGGAGAATCATGTAAGAGCACTGTCAACAGTGTTCATTCCGGAAGTGAACAACTGGGATGCAGACTTCCTCACCAGACATATGTCATGGAGAGTGGAGACTTCATCAGGAAATCTTCGCGCAGATTACAGTTCGGTGGGGACTGCCCCAAATAGACAGGATGGCGTCCCGTCTCAACAAAAAGCTACAAAGGTATTGCGCCAGGGCAAGAGACCATCAGGCGGTGGCTGTGGACGCCCTAGTGACACCGTGGGTGTTCCGGTCGGTCTATGTATTTCCTCCTCTTCCCCTCATACTCAAGGTGTTGAGAATAATAAGAAAAAGAGGAGTGAGAACAATCCTCATTGTTCCAGATTGGCCACGAAGGACCTGGTATCCGGATCTGCAGGAGATGCTCACAGACGATCCGTGGCCTCTTCCTCTAAGACAAGACCTGTTGCAACAGGGGCCCTGTTTGTTCCAAGACTTACCGCGGCTGCGTTTGACGGCGTGGTGGTTGAACGCCGGATCCTAGCGGAAAAAGGTATTCTGGATGAGGTAATTCCTACACTAATAAAGGCTAGGAAGGACGTGACATCAAAACATTATCACCGAATATGGCGAAAATATGTTTCTTGGTGTGAGGCCAGGAATGCTCCTACGGAAGAATTCCATCTGGGCCGTTTTTTTCACTTCCTACAAACTGGAGTGAATTTGGGCCTAAAATTAGCATCTATTAAGGTTCAGATTTCGGCCTTATCCATTTTCTTTCAGAAGGAATTGGCCTCTCCCCCAGAAGTACAGACGTTTATGAAGGGAGTACTGCATATTCAGCCTCCTTTTGTACCTCCGGTGGCGCCTTGGGACCTTAACGTGGTGTTAAGTTTCCTTAAGTCACATTGGTTTGAACCACTTAAAACGGTGGAGTTGAAATATCTCACTTGGAAGGTGGTCATGTTGTTAGCCTTGGCTTCGGCTAGGCGAGTTTCGGAATTAGCGGCTTTTTCACTTAAAAGCCCCTATCTGGTTTTCCATATGGATAGGGCGGAATTGCGGACCCGTCCTCAATTCCTACCTAAAGTGGTCTCATCTTTTCATATGAACCAACCTATTGTCGTGCCTGTGGCTACGCGTGACTTGGAGGATCCAGAGTCCCTTGATGTGGTCAGGGCTTTGAAAATTTACGTGGCTAGAGTCAGGAAAACTCCCACTCCCGGAATGAACACTGCTGACAGTGCTATCACATGATCTTCCGCCCAGCGAAGAATCCTTGCAGCTTCTGCCATTGCTCTCCTGCTTCTTGTGCCGCCCTGTCTGTTTACGTGGGCGACTGCCGTGATGTTGTCCGACTGGATCAACACCGGCTGACCCTGAAGCAGGGGTTTTGCCAGGCTTAGAGCATTGTAAATCGCTCTTAGCTCCAGTATATTTATGTGAAGAGACATCTCCAGGCTTGACCATACTCCCTGGAAGTTTCTTCCCTGTGTGACCGCTCCCCAGCCTCTCAGACTGGCATCCGTGGTCACCAGGACCCAGTCCTGTATGCCGAATCTGCGGCCCTCTAACAGATGAGCACTCTGCAACCACCACAGAAGAGACACCCTTGTCCGTGGCGATAAGGTTATCCGCTGATGCATCTGCAGATGCGATCCGGACCATTTGTCCAGCAGATCCCACTGAAAAGTTCTTGCGTGAAATCTGCCGAATGGAATCGCTTCGTAAGAAGCCACCATTTTTCCCAGGACCCTTGTGCAATGATGCACTGACACTTTTCCTGGTTTTAGGAGGTTCCTGACTAGCTCGGATAACTCCCTGGCTTTCTTCTCCGGGAGAAACACCTTTTTCTGGACTGTGTCCAGAATCATCCCTAGGAACAGCAGACGTGTCGTCGGAAACGGCTGCGGTTTTGGAATATTTAGAATCCACCCGTGCTGTCGTAGAACTACTTGAGATAGTGCTACTCCGACCTCCAACTGTTCTCTGGACCTTGCCCTTATCAGGAGATCGTCCATTTTCTTTGAAGAAGAATCATCATTTCGGCCATTACCTTGGTAAGGACCCGGGGTGCCGTGGACAATCCAACCGGCAGCGTCTGAAACTGATAGTGACAGTTCTGTACCACGAACCTGAGGTACCCTTGGTGAGAAGGGCAAATTGGGACATGGAGGTATGCATCTGTCCCTGGACACCATATAGTCCCCTTTTTCCTGGTTCGCTATCACTGCTCTGAGTGACTCCATCTTGATTTGAACCTTTTTATGTAAGTGTTCAAATATTTCAGATTTAGAATAGGTCTCACCGAGCCGTCTGGCTTCAGTACCACAATATAGTGTGGAATAATACCCCTTTCCTTGTTGTAGGAGGGGTACTTTGATTATCACCTGCTGGGAATACAGCTTGTGAATTGTTTCCACTACTGCCTCCCTGTCGGAGGGAGACGTTGGTAAAGCAGACTTCAGGAACCTGCGAGGGGGAGACGTCTCGAACTTCCAATCTGTACCCCTGGGATACTACTTGTAGGATCCAGGGGTCCACTTGCGAGTGAGCCCACTGCGTGCTGAAACTCTTGAGACGACCCCCCACCGCACCTGAGTCCGCTTGTACGGCCCCAGCGTCATGCTGAGGACTTGGCAGAAGCGGTGGAGGGCTTCTGTTCCTGGGAATGGGCTGCCTGCTGCAGTCTTCTTCCCTTTCCTCTATCCCATGGCAGATATGACTGGCCTTTTGACCGCTTGCCCTTATGGGGACGAAAGGACTGAGGCTGAAAAGACGTTGTCTTTTTCTCCTTTATACGGCAATACTTCCATGTGCCGTTAGGAATCTGCATCACCTGACCACTGTCGTGTCCATAAACAACTTCTGGCAGATATGGACATCGCACTTACTCTTGATGCCAGAGTGCAAATATCCCTCTGTGCATCTCGCATATATAGAAATGCATCCTTTAAATGCTCTATAGTCAATAAAATACTGTCCCTGTCAAGGGTATCAATATTTTCAGTCAGGGAATCCGACCAAGCCACCCCAGCGCTGCACATCCAGGCTGAGGCGATCGCTGGTCGCAGTATAACACCAGTATGTGTGTATATACTTTTTAGGATATTTTCCAGCCTCCTATCAGCTGGCTCCTTGAGGGCGGCCCTATCTGGAGACGGTACCGCCACTTGTTTTGATAAGCGTGTGAGCGCCTTATCCACCCTAAGGGGTGTTTCCCAACGCGCCCTAACTTCTGGCGGGAAAGGGTATACCGCCAATAATTTTCTATCGGGGGAAACCCACGCATCATCACACACTTCATTTAATTTATCTGATTCAGGAAAAACTACAGGTAGTTTTTTCACACTCCACAAAATACCCTTTTTTGTGGTACTTGTAGTATCAGAAATATGTAACACCTCCTTCATTGCCCTTAACAAGTAACGTGTGGCCCTAAAAGAAAAATACGTTTGTTTCTTCACCGTCGACACTGGAGTCAGTGTCCGTGTCTGTGTCGACCGACTGAGGTAAAAAGACGTTTTAACGCCCCTGACGGTGTTTGAGACGCCTGGACAGGTACTAATTGGTTTGCCGGCCGTCTCATGTCGTCAACCGACCTTGCAGCGTGTTGACATTATCACGTAATTCCTTAAATAAGCCATCCATTCCGGTGTCGACTCCCTAGAGAGTGACATCACCATTACAGGCAATTGCTCCGCCTCCTCACCAACATCGTCCTCATACATGTCGACACACACGTACCGACACACAGCACACACACAGGGAATGCTCTGATAGAGGACAGGACCCCACTAGCCCTTTGGAGAGACAGAGGGAGAGTTTGCCAGCACACACCAAAACGCTATAATTATACAGGGACAACCTTTATATAAGTGTTTTTCCCTTATAGCATCTTAATATATATAATCATATCGCCAAATAAGTGCCCCCCCTCTCTGTTTTAACCCTATTTCTGTAGTGCAGTGCAGGGGAGAGCCTGGGAGCCTTCCCACCAGCATTTCTGTGAGGGAAAATGGCGCTGTGTGCTGAGGAGAATAGGCCCCGCCCCCTTTTCGGCGGGCTTCTTCTCCCGTTTTTCTGAGATCTGGCAGGGGTTAAATACATCCATATAGCCCCAGGGGCTATATGTGATGTATCTTTTAGCCAGTATAGGTATTTCATTGCTGCCCAGGGCGCCCACCACAGCGCCCTGCACCCTCAGTGACCGCTGGTGTGAAGTGTGTGACAACAATGGCGCACAGCTGCAGTGCTGTGCGCTACCTCATGAAGACTGAAAAGTCTTCTGCCGCCGGTTTCTGGACCTCTTCACTTTTCGGCATCTGCAAGGGGGTCGGCGGCGCGGCTCCGGGACCGGACACCATGGCTGGGCCTGTGTTTGATCCCTCTGGAGCTAATGGTTTCCAGTAGCCTAAGAAGCCAATCCATCCTGCACGCAGGTGAGTTCACTTCTTCTCCCCTAAGTCCCTCGTTGCAGTGAGCCTGTTGCCAGCAGGACTCACTGTAAAATAAAAAACCTAAAAACTTTTTCTAAGCAGCTCTTTAGGAGAGCCACCTAGATTGCACCCTGCTCGGACGGGCACAAAAACCTAACTGAGGCTTGGAGGAGGGTCATAGGGGGAGGAGCCAGTGCACACCACCTGATCCTAAAGCTTTATTTTTGTGCCCTGTCTCCTGCGGAGCCGCTAATCCCCATGGTCCTGACGGAGTCCCCAGCATCCACTAGGACGTCAGAGAAACAGTGTTAACTGCAATTCACAAATTGTATCTTCAACAGGTGGTGGTCAAGGTTCCCCTCCTTTAACAAGGAGGGGGTTATTATTCGACCATGTAGTAGTCCCGAAACCAGACGGTTCGGTCAGACCCATATTGAATTTAAAATCCCTGAACATATACCTGAAAAGGTTCAAGTTCAAGATGGAATCGTTAAGAGCGGTCATTGCAAGCCTGAAAGGGGGAGATTTTATGGTGACTCGGGACATAAAGGATGCATACTTTCATGCCCCCATTTATCCACCTCATCAGGCGTACCTCAGAATTGCGGTACGGGATTGTCATTACCAATTTCAGACGTTGCCGTTTGGTCTCTCCACGGCCTTGAGAATATTCACCAAGGTAATGGCGGAAATGATGGTGCTCCTGCGGAAGCAAGGTGTCACTATTATCACGTACTTGGACGATCTCCTCATAAAAGCGAGATCAAGAGAGCACTTGCTGAACAGCGTATCACTTTCTCCGGAAGTGTAACGGCAACACGGCTGGATTCTATATATTCCAAAGTCGCAGCTGGTTCCTACAGCTCATCTGCCTCTCCTAGGCATGATCCTAGACACAGACCAGAAAAGGGTTTATCTCCCGATAGAGAGAGCTCAGGAGCTCGTGATGCTGGTCAGGAATCTATTAAAACCAAAACAGGTGTCAGTGCATCACTGCACTCGAGTCCTGGGAAGGAGGGTGGCATCATACGAGGCCATTCTCTTCGGCAGGTTCCATGCGAGGACCTTCCAATGGGACTTACTGGACAAGTGGTCCGGATCACATCTTCAGATGCATCGGTTAATCACCCTTTCCCCCAGGGCCAGGGTGTCTCTCCTGTGGTGGCTGCAGAGTGCTCACCTTCTCGAAGGTCGCAGATTCGGCATTCAGGACTGGGTCCTGGTGACCACGGATGCAAGCCTCCGAGGGTGGGGGCAGTCACACAGGGAGGATATTTCCAAGGGCTGTGGTCAAGGCAGGAGACTTGCCTTCACATCAATATCCTGGAACTAAGGGCCATATACAACGCCCTAAGTCAAGCGGAGACCCTGCTTCGCGACCAACCGGTTCTGATTCAGTCAGACAATATCACCGCCGTGGCTCATGTAAACCGCCAAGGCGGCACAAGGAGCTGGGTGGCGATGGTAGAAGCCACCAGAATTCTTCGCTGGGCGGAGAATCACGTAAGCGCACTGTCAGCAGTATTCATTCCGGGAGTGGACAACTGGGAAGCAGACTTCCTCAGCAGGCACGACCTCCACCCGGGAGAGTGGGGACTTCATCAAGAAGTCTTCATGCAGATTGCAAGTCGGTGGGAACTGCCACAGGTGGACATGATGGCATCCCGCCTCAACAAAAAGCTGCAGAGATATTGCGCCAGGTCAAGAGACACTCAACGATAGCTGTGGACGCACTGGTGACACCGTGGGTATTCCCGTCGGTCTATGTATTTACTCCTCTTCCTCTCATACCCAAGGTGCTGAGAATCATAAGGAAAAGAGGAGTGAGAACAATACTCTTTGTTCCGGATTGGCCAAGAAGCACTTGGTATCCAGATCTGCAAGAAATGCTCACAGAGGACCCGTGGCCTCTGCCTCCTAAGACAGGACTTGTGCAACAGGGGCCCTGTCTGTTCCAAGACTTACCGCGGCTGCGTTTGACGGCATGGCGGTTGAACGCCGGATCCTAGCAGAAAAAGGCATTCCGGATGAGGTCATTCCTACGCTGATAGAGGCTAGGAAGGATGTGACGGCTCAACATTATCACCGTATATGGCGAAAATATGTTGCTTGGTGTGAGGCCAGGAATGCCCCTACGGAGGAATTCCAGCTGGGCCGTTTCCTTCACTTCCTACAGTCGGGAGTGACTTTGGGCCTGAAATTGGGTTCCATTAAGGTCCAGATTTCGGTCCTATCCATTTTCTTTCAAAAAGAACTGGCTTCTCTTCCTGAAGTTCAGACGTTGTAAAGGGAGTGCTGCATATTCAGCCCCCTTTTGTGCCTCCAGGGGCACCTTGGGATCTTAACGTGGTGTTGAGTTTCCTGAAGTCACACTGGTTTGAGCCACTCAAAACCGTGGAGTAAAAATTTCTCACGTGGAAGGTGGTCATGCTATTAGCCTTGGCTTCAGCTAGGCGTGTGTCAGAATTAGCGGCTTTGTCACATAAAAGCCCCTATCTGGTTTTCCATATGGACAGGGCAGAATTGCGGACCCGTCCACAATTTCTGCCAAAAGTGGTGTCATCTTTTCATATGAACCAACCTATTGTGGTGCCTGTGGCTACTCGTGACTTGGAGGATTCCGAGTTGCTGGATGTGGTCAGGGCTTTGAAGGTTTATGTAGCCAGAACGGCTAGAGTCAGGAAAACTGAGTTGCTGTTTATCCTGTATGCATCCAACAAGCTGGGTGCTCCTGCTTCAAAGCAAACTATTGCTCGCTGGATCTGTAACACGATTCAGCAGGCTCATTCTGCGGCTGGATTGCCGCTTCCAAAATCAGTAAAAGCCCACTCCACAAGGAAGGTGGGCTCTTCTTGGGCGGCTGCCCGAGGGGTCTCGGCATTACAGCTTTGCCGAGCAGCTACTTGGTCAGGTTCAAACACTTTTGCAAAGTTTTACAAGTTTGATACCCTGGCTGAGGAGGACCTTGTGTTTGCTCATTCGGTGCTGCAGAGTCATCCGCACTCTCCTGCCCGTTTGGGAGCTTTGGTATAATCCCCATGGTCCTTACGGAGTCCCCAGCATCCACTAGGACGTTAGAGAAAATAAGATTTTACTTACCGGTAAATCTATTTCTCGTAGTCCGTAGTGGATGCTGGGTGCCCGTCCCAAGTGCGGACTTCTTCTGCAATACTTGTATATAGTTATTGCTTAAATAAGGGTAATGTTGTGGTTGCATCAGGGTTGATCTGATGCTCCGTTGTTGTTCATACTGTTATCTGGGTAAGTTTATCACAAGTTATACGGTGTGATTGGTGTGACTGGTATGAGTCTTGCCCTGGATTCCAAAATCCTTTCCTTGTACTGTCAGCTCTTCCGGGCACAGTTTCTCTAACTGAGGTCTGGAGGAGGGACATAGAGGGAGGAGCCAGAGCACACCAGTATCCAAATTCTTTCTTAAAGTGCCCAGTCTCCTGCGGAGCCCGTCTATTCCCCATTGTCCTTACGGAGTCCCCAGCATCCACTACGGACTACGAGAAATAGATTTACCGGTAAGTAAAATCTTTATTTCTCTGACGTCCTAGTGGATGCTGGGAACTCCGTAAGGACCATGGGGAATAGCGGCTCCGCAGGAGACAGGGCACATCTAAAGAAAGCTTTAGGATCACCTGGTGTGCACTGGCTCCTCCCCCTATGACCCTCCTCCAAGCCTCAGTTAGATTTTCTGTGCCCGACGAGAAGGGTGCACACTAGGGGCTCTCCTGAGCTCTTTGTGAAAGTTTTAGTTTAGGTTTATTATTTTCAGTGAGACCTGCTGGCAACAGGCTCACTGCATCGAGGGACTAAGGGGAGAAGAAGCGAACTCACCTGCGTGCAGAGTGGATTGGGCTTCTTAGGCTACTGGACATTAGCTCCAGAGGGACGATCACAGGTTCAGCCTGGATGGGTCACCGGAGCCGCGCCGCCGGCCCCCTTACAGAGCCAGAAGAGCGAAGAGGTCCGGAAAAATCGGCGGCAGAAGACTTTCCTGTCTTCAGATAAAGGTAGGCGCACAGCACCGCAGCTGTGCGCCATTGCTCTCAGCACACTTCACACTCCGGTCACTGAGGGTGCAGGGCGCTGGGGGGGCAGCGCCCTGAGACGCAATAAATCGATAGAAAACCTTTTATGGCTAAAATAAATGCATCACATATAACTCCTGGGCTATATGGATGCATTTAACCCCTGCCAAAACATACAAGAAAACGGATGATAAGGACGCCGAGAAAGGGGCGGAGCCTATCTCCTCAGCACACTGGCGCCATTTTCCCTCACAGCTCAGTTGGAGGGAAGCTCCCTGGCTCTCCCCTGCAGTCACTACACTACAGAAAGGGGTTAAAAAAGAGAGGGGGGCACAAATTAGGCGCAGTATAAACAATACAGCAGCTATAAAGGGAAAAACACTTATATAAGGTTATCCCTGTATATATATAGCGCTCTGGTGTGTGCTGGCAAACTCTCCCTCTGTCTCCCCAAAGGGCTAGTGGGGTCCTGTCCTCTATCAGAGCATTCCCTGTGTGTGTGCTGTGTGTCGGTACGTTTGTGTCGACATGTATGAGGAGAAAAATGATGAGGAGACGGAGTAGAGTGTCTGTAATAGTGTTGTCACCCCCTGGGGGGTCGACACCTGAGTGGATGTACTGTTGAAATTGCGTGACAGTGTCAGCTTTGTATAAAAGACAGTGGTTGACATGAGACAGCCGGCTACTCAGCTTGTGCATGTCCAGACGTCTCATACAGGGGCTCTAAAGCGCCCGTTACCTCAGATACAGACGCCGACACGGATACTGACTCCTGTGTCGACGGTGAAGAGACAACCGTGATTTCCAATAGGGCCACACATTGCATGATTGAGGCAATGGAAAAAGTTTACACTCTTCTGATAATATAAATACCACCAAAAAAAAAGGGGTATTATGTTTGGTGAGGAAAAACTTCCTGTAGTTTTCCTGAATCTGAGAAATAAAATGAGGTGTGTGATGATGCGTGGGTTTCCCCCCGATAACAAATGATAATTTCTAAAAAGTTATTGGCAGTATACCTTTTCCCGCCAGAGGTTAGGGTGCGTTGGGAAACACCCCCTAGGGGGGATAAGGCGCTCACACGCTTGTAAGAACAAGGGCTCTACCCTCTCTGGAGATGGCCGCCCTTAGGGATCCTGCTGATAGAAAGCAGGAGGGTATCCTAAAATGTATTTACACACATACTGGTGTTATACTGCGACCAGCAATCGCCTCAGCCTGGATGTGCAGTGCTGGGTTGGCGTGGTCGGATTCCCTGACTGGAAATTTTATATCCTAGATAAGGACAGTATATTATTGCCTATAGAGCAATTAAAAGATGCATTTCTATATATGCATGATGCACAGCGGAATATTTGCCGACTGGCATCAAGTATAAGTGCGTTGTCCAATTATACCAGTAAAGTGGTCAGGTGATGCGGATTCCAAACGGCATTTGGAAGTATTGCCTTAACAAAAAAGGGGATGTACCCCAGGTCGCCTCTCAAAATAAGACGCCGTATTATCAGGCGCAGTCCTGGTTGGCAAGCGGACAAAAGGGTTCCTCTTTTCTGCTCGTGACAGAGGGAGAGGAAAATGGCTGCAGAGATCAGCCAGTTCCAAGGAACAGAAACTCTTTTCCGCCTCTGCCAAGCCCTCAGTATGACGCTAGGGCTTTACAAGTTCAGGCACGGTGGGGTCCCGTTCTCAATGAATTTCAGTGCGCAGTGGGCTCACTCGCAAGTAGACCCCTGGATCCTTCAGGTAATATTTCAGGGGTACAAATTGGAATTCGAGACGTATCCCCCTCGCCGTTTCCAAAGGTCTGTTTTACCGACGTCTCCCGCTGACAGGAAGGCAGTTTTGGAAACCATTCACAAGCTGTATTCCCAGCAGGTGATAATCAAGATACCCCTCCTGCAACAGGGAACGGGGTATTATTCCACACTATTGTGGTACCGAAGCCAGACGGCTCGGTGAGACCGATTTTAAAATCTAAAATCTAAAATCTTTGAACACTTGCATACAGAGGTTCAAATTCAAAATTGAGTCACTCAGAGCAGTGATTGCAAACCTGGAAGAAGGGGACTACATGATGTCTCGGGACATCAAGGATGCTTACCTTCATGTCAAAATTTACCCTTCTCACCAAGGGTATTTCAGGTTATGGTACAGAACTGTCACTATCAGTTCGGACGCTGCCGTAGGGATGGTCCACGGCACCCCGGGTCTTTACCAAGGTAATGGCCGAAATGATATCCCTTCGAAGGAAGGAAATTTTAGTTATCCCTTACTTGGACGATTCCCTGATAAGGGTAAGATCCAGGGAACACTTGGAAGTCGGTGTAGCACTATCTCAGGTAGTGTTGCGGCAGCACGATTGGATTCTCAATATTCCAAAATCGCAGCTGGTTCCGACGACTTGTCTTCTGTTCCTAGGGATGATCCTGGACACAGTCCAGAAAGAAGGTGTTTCTCCCGGAGGAGAAAGCCAGGGAGTTATCCGAGCTAGTCAGGAACCTCCTAAAACCGAACCAAGTCTCAGTGCATCAATGCACAAGGGTTCTGGGTAAAAATGGTGGCTTCCTACGAAGCAATCCCATTCGGCAGATTCCACGCAAGACTTTCCAGTGGAACCTACTGGACAAATGGTCCGGGTCGCATCTTCAGATGCTTCAGCGGATAACCCTGTCACCGGGGACAAGGGTATCCCTCCTGTGGTGGTTGCAGAGTGCTCATCTTCTAGAGGGCCGCAGATTCGGCATTCGGGACTGGGTCCTGGTGGCCACGGATGCCAGCCTGCGAGGCTGGGGAGCAGTCACACAGGGAAGGAATTTCCAGGGCTTATGGTCAAGCCTGGAGACATCTCTTCATATAAACATTCTGGAACTAAGGGCCATTTACAATGCCCTAAGTCAAGCGAAACCCCTGCTTCAGGGTCAGGCGGTATTGATCCAATCGGACAACATCACGTCAGTCGCCCACGTAAACAGACAGGGCGGCACAGGAAGCAGGGGGGCAATGGCAGAAGCTGCAAGGATTCTTCGCTGGGCGGAAGATCATGTGATAGCACTGTCAGCAGTGTTCATTCCGGGAGTGGACAACTGGGAAGCAGACTTCCTCAGCAGACACGATCTACACCCGGGAGAGTGGGGACTTCATCCAGAAGTCTTCCACATGATTGTGAACCGTTGGGAAAAACCAAAGGTGGATATGATGGCGTCCCGCCTCAACAAAAAACTGGACAGGTATTGCGCCAGGTCAAGAGACCCTCAGGCAATAGCTGTGGACGCTCTGGTAACACCGTGGGTGTTCCAGTCAGTGTATGTGTTCCCTCCTCTGCCTCTCATACCAAAAGTACTGAGAATTATACGGCAAAGGGGAGTAAGAACGATACTCGTGGCTCCGGATTGGCCAAGAAGAACTTGGTATCCGGAACTTCAAGAGATGCTCACGGACGAACCGTGGCCTCTACCTCTAAGAAAGGACCTGCTCCAGCAGGGGCCTTGTTTGTTCCAAGACTTACCGCGGCTGCGTTTGACGGCTTGGTGGTTGAACGCCGGATCCTGAAGGAAAAAGGCATTCCAGATGAAGTCATCCCTACCCTGGTCAAGGCCAGGAAGGACGTAACCGCAAAACATTATCACCGCATTTGGCGAAAATATGTTGCGTGGTGGGAGGCCAAGAAGGCCCCTACAGAGAAATTTCAACTGGGTCGTTTCCTCCATTTCCTGCAAACAGGACTGTCTATGGGCCTAAAATTAGGGTCCATTAAGGTTCAATTTTCGGCCCTGTCGATTTTCTTCCAAAAGGAACTGGCTTCAGTGCCTGAAGTTCAGACATTTGTAAAAGGGGTACTGCATATACAGCCTCCTTTTGTGCCTCCAGTGGCACCTTGGGATCTCAATGTTGTGTTGAGTTTCCTAAAGTCACATTGGTTTGAACCACTCACCACTGTGGACTTAAAATATCTCACATGGAAGGTGACGATGCTGTTAGCCCTGGCTTCAGCCAGGCGTGTGTCAGAATTGGCGGCTTTATCATATAAAAGCCCTTATTTAATATTTCATTCTGACAGGGCAGAATTGAGGACTTGTCCTCAATTTCTACCTAAGGTGGTTTCTGCATTTCACATGAAGCAACCTATTGTGGTACCTGCGGCTACTAAGGACTTGGAGGATTCCAAGTTGCTTGACGTGGTCAGGGCCCTGTAAATATATGTTTCCAGGACGGCTGGAGTCAGAAAATCTGACTCGCTGTTTATCCTGTATGCACCCAACAAACTGGGTGCTCCTGCTTCTAAGCAGACGATTGCTCGTTGGATTTGTAGTACAATTCAGCTTGCACATTCTGTGGCAGGCCTGCCACAGCCAAAAATCTTAAAATGCCCACTCCACAAGGAAGGTGGGCTCATCTTGGGCAGCTGCCCGAGGGGTCTCGGCTTTACAACTTTGCCGAGCAGTTACTTGGTCAGGAGCAAATACGTTTGTAAAATTCTACAAATTTGATACCCTGGCTGAGGAGGACCTGGAGTTCTCTCATTCGGTGCTGCAGAGTCATCCGCACTCTCCCGCCCGTTTGGGAGCTTTGGTATAATCCCCATGGTCCTTACGGAGTTCCCAGCATCCACTAGGACGTCAGAGAAAATAAGAATTTACTTACCGATAATTCTATTTCTCGTAGTCCGTAGTGGATGCTGGGCGCCCATCCCAAGTGCGGATTGTCTGCAATACTGGTACATAATTATTGTTACCAAAAAATTCGGGTTATTGTTGTAGTGAGCCATCTTTTATAGAGGCTTCTCTATTATCATGCTGTTAACTGGGTTCAGATCACAAGTTGTACAGTGTGATTGGTGTGGCTGGTATGAGTCTTACCCGGGATTCAAAATCCTTCCTTATTGTGTACGCTCGTCCGGGCACAGTATCCTAACTGAGGCTTGGAGGAGGGTCATAGGGGGAGGAGCCAGTGCACACCAGGTGATCCTAAAGCTTTCTTTAGATGTGCCCTGTCTCCTGCGGAGCCGCTATTCCCCATGGTCCTTACGGAGTTCCCAGCATCCACTACGGACTACGAGAAATAGAATTATCGGTAAGTAAATTCTTATTTTTTTTTAGTTACGTTTAGAGTATTTGTGCAATAATGTGATGGCTATAAATAGGCTGCATTTACCATTTAAATGGTTACTAAGCTACATTTCTAGAAGGAAGATAGATTTCTAGGGCTGACACACATTGGAAAGATACAAATATATTTATATTTCAGCATATTTTTTTTACTGTGTGTTAGTATGAATCTGTTCTTTGCATTACTCCGTTTTGGAGACGGTGTGCAGGACCAAACTGCAAGGATCTGCTTGGTCCAAACAAATTCGAAAGCGCCTGGAGTCCTGTTGGAGAAAGAGTGCTATATAAATAAAATTATTATTATTAAATGATGCAGAGTTTGGTAAGGAGGACAGGTAGTCCAGTTAGTTTTACTTTAGAGTCTATGGAGGACATTTACTAAGCAGTGATAAGAGCGGAGAAGTGAGCCAGTGGAGAATTTGCCCCATCAACCAATCAGCAGCTCTGTATAATTTTATAGTATGCAAATTACAGATGTTACTTCAGTGCTGATTGGTTGCCATGGGTATTTCTCCACGGCTCACTTCTCCGCTCTTATCACGGCTTAGTAAATGTCCCCCTATATTGGGGGATATCCCATTGTTTCCCCTTTCACTGTCTATTTAATTAGACTTCACACCATGCCGCTACTCTCTCCAGCCTCCTCCCTGACCCGCTCTGAGTGACCCTTGAAAAGCCACTCATGTCAAGTTACTCCATCTGTTTCTTTCAATTTTTCCCTTTCAGACAGACCATGGCCAGTGTCAGGTACTCTTAGTGCATGGTTATCAGGTGCTGGGATCGCAGTGCCAAGCATATAAGCTGTTCCGTGTAATGAGCAGGGAAGAAGGTTGCTGGGGAGATACTGAAATACCCACAGTCCTGACAAACAAGAAAATAGTACATTTTCTCCTTTACAGAGAAAGCAGAACAATCTATTTGTTGCTAGGTGACCATTGCCTCGGATGATCCAATTCCGCAGTTAGGGAAGCTAGTCGGATAACGCCTTGGAGTATATCAACAGTTATTAAAAGCCTGAGCTGATCTATTCATTTCCTGCACTTGCTGTGCTTCAGAATACAATTATGGAATTAGGAACAATCTAAAACCCAGCACAATGGCTTGTTCTGCTCTCAGCTGCAAACTGCTGAAAGAGCTGTAAAAGGCAAATTACTTATTTGGTAAAGTCACCGAGTTTCTGTCATATGTTCAACATGCATTTAGCTTGTCCACTGTCCATGTAAATATGTTATCACAAGGTGGCGCTGTTATGAGCGGTTTATGGGGTTGTATCACCGCTTTCACGCAGATATAATACTCGCACACACACCGTACAATTGGCTGGTGGCACTTGTTTTCTTTAGATCACTTACTATAAGTCAGGAAATCTTGGTAATATATATTATTTATTTTACCTTTAGAACTTTGTTTTTGCAAACAGTATAATAAGTTACCAAGGGCCACAGAGAGATGAAATATGTTAAACTGCGGCAGAGGAGGGCTAGGGTTAGGCTATGGCAGAGGAGGGCTAGGGTTAGGCTACGGCAGAGGAGGGCTAGGGTTAGGCTACGTCAGAGGAGGGCTAGGGTTAGGCTACGGCAGAGGAATGCTAGGGTTAGGCTACGGCAGAGGAGGGCTAGGGTTAGGCTACGGCAGAGCAGGGCTAGGGTTAGGCTACGGCAGAGGAGGGCTAGGGTTAGGCTACGGCAGAGGAGGGCTAGGGTTAGGCTACGGCAGAGGAGGGCTAGGGTTAGGCTACGGCAGAGGAGGGCTAGGGTTAGGCTACGGCACATTGGGGCTAGGGTTAGGCTACGACAGAGGAGGGCTAGGGTTAGGCTACGGGAGGGCTAGGGTTATGCTACGGCAGAGCAGGGCTAGGGTTAGGCTACGGCAGTGGAGGGCTAGGGTTAGGGTACGACAGAGGAGGGCAAGGGTTAGGCTACGGCAGAGCAGGGCTATGGTTAGGCTACGGCAGGGCTAGGGTTATGCTACGGCAGAGCAGGACTAGGGTTAGGTTACGGCAGAGGAGGGCTAGGGTTAGGATACGGCAGGGCTAGGGTTAGGGTTAGGCTACGGCAGAGGAGGGCTAGGGTTAGGCTACGGCAGAGGAGGGCTAGGGTTAGGCTACGGCACATTGGGGCTAGGGTTAGGCTACGACAGAGGAGGGCTAGGGTTAGGCTACGGCAGGGCTAGGGTTATGCTACGGCAGAGCAGGGCTAGGGTTAGGCTACGGCAGAGGAGGGCTAGGGTTAGGGTACGACAGAGGAGGGCAAGGGTTAGGCTACGGCAGAGCAGGGCTATGGTTAGGCTACGGCAGGGCTAGGGTTATGCTACGGCAGAGCAGGACTAGGGTTAGGTTACGGCAGAGGAGGGCTAGGGTTAGGATACTGCAGGGCTAGGGTTAGGGTACGGCAGAGGAGGGCTAGGGTTAGGCTACGGCAGAGGAGGGCTAGGGTTAGGCTACGGCAGAGGAGGGCTAGGGTTAGGATACGGCAGGGCTAGGGTTATGCTACGTCAGAGGAGGGCTAGGGTTAGGCTACGTCAGAGGAGGGCTAGGGTTAGGCTACGGCAGAGGAATGCTAGGGTTAGGCTACGGCAGAGGAGGGCTAGGGTTAGGCTACGGCAGAGCAGGGCTAGGGTTAGGCTACGGCAGAGGAGGGCTAGGGTTAGGCTACGGCAGAGGAGGGCTAGGGTTAGGCTACGGCAGAGGAGGGCTAGGGTTAGGCTACGGCAGAGGAGGGCTAGGGTTAGGCTACGGCACATTGGGGCTAGGGATAGGCTACGACAGAGGAGGGCTAGGGTTAGGCTACGGCAGGGCTAGGGTTATGCTACGGCAGAGCAGGGCTAGGGTTAGGCTACGGCAGAGGAGGGCTAGGGTTAGGGTACGACAGAGGAGGGCAAGGGTTAGGTTACGGCAGAGCAGGGCTATGGTTAGGCTACGGCAGGGCTAGGGTTATGCTACGGCAGAGCAGGACTAGGGTTAGGTTACGGCAGAGGAGGGCTAGGGTTAGGATACGGCAGGGCTAGGGTTAGGGTACGGCAGAGGAGGGCTAGGGTTAGGCTACGGCAGAGGAGGGCTAGGGTTAGGCTGCGGCAGAAGTGTATTGGGTTAGGCTGTGGCAGCAGAAAGTTAGGCTGTGGCAGCAGAGGTTAGGGTTAAGCACAAAGGGGAGCAGGATCAGTGGGAAGTCCTCATTGAGTAACCGCTGGAGCTGCCAGACCCACCATACCAGATTAGACCACCAGGAACATTTCATATAGGTCGACATGATGTCGATGTGGTCCATGTCGACAGTCCTGCATTGAATGCCGCCAAAATATACCACAGCCGTAGAAATGACCCGAGATTGTAAGGTTTGTATTTGTTTTATTTTGCAGTGCGGCAGCATGTGAGCGAGCAGGGCAGGGTCTTACAGCGAGGGTCATGATAATATGGTTCTTTCACCTTCTCTCTCTTTATTTTTTATCCCGGTGGTCGGCACAGACTCCGGAGTGAGTGACTAGGTAGATACTGGCCAAAATGTCAGATTTCCAGCTTGGATCTAAGCAATATGTGGTGGGACCAATAGTAATATTTGGGGTAACAGACGGCCACTGTGTAACTGTCCCCAATTGTTCTGATCATTACACATCCGTATCGCATACCAGGCACTACTGTATGTACAGAAGGGTCTGCCATCCCTCTGACAGCCCTCAGTCATTATGATCCCCCCCTGCTCCCTGTGTAACAGGTGGGCTGGGGAGACACTGTGTCGGCACCGTGGACATGCTCGGAAGCTGTTCTCCTGCCCTGCTCCCACATCGTGATTGCTGCAGGTAAGACAAACACTCCCGTTGTTAGAATGTGATGGATTCCTAATGAATGAGTTTTTCCAAAAGTGAATAGACAGCAGGTCTGTATATGTTATATTTTGGGAGAAGGTTTCTTTGGAATTAAACAAGCCAGGACCTGTGCAATAAGTGTTCCTAAAACAGAAAAACACCATTGTGTATAAAGTGCCTGTCATATTGTTCTGCTCGTCTTCATGTAGTGTTACCGGGATCGTTCTAGATGTGATTTCTGTTGTCTTTTTAGATAGGCCTGGTATATGTTCTATTGATCATCAGTCAGTAACACGCTTACAAGAATGTACTGGATTAACGATATACCTACATGTAGATCAGATGTAGATGTAGCGATCGGGTCTGAATTAGGCCCTATGCTTTTATCCCAGTACCTCCTGTACCCACCTCATGCCTCTTGTGTTACCTTCCTCTGCCCCCAGCTCATAAACACACACTTATCTGATGGCTGTCTGCAGATCCCCTTCCTGCTACGCTGGGTCTGCAGTTCTGCTCCTCTAACACTGACAGGCCCCTGCGGAGCCAGAACAAACCATCTGTGCGGGGTGCATGAAGGTAGAAGAGTCGTTTCGGGAACTGCTCATCTCGACAATAAAATATCTCTGGGTCTCTTGTTTTACACGGACCAATCAGCCAGTGTTAGAGAAAGGAGTCTGGAGCTAGTCGGTCAGGAGGGCGCCTGACTGATCAGGTAGTTTCGCTCCTTATATATGCGCTGCGCTCTGCTCCGATCCCTGCATCAGCCTGTGTTTGTGGGTCTGATGAGCCTGCGGTCTCTTTAATGAATTGGTGGAGCTAACCACTATCACATGTCTGACCATCGTGTAAACCAGGCACCAGTGCGATTGGCAGCATGCCCAAGTTGTCCACCAGTGCCGATTGTGTATATTTGATTGTGGAGGGTGCCCCTACTGAATTTAGGGGCTTTTGCGTGGGTAGCCAAGTTAGAAGGTGAGTGGGTTCCTTTTGTTGTATATTGGTATAGTAGAATATTTAGGTGGTTATAGTATTTTAGGTTTGGGCTGATTATTGCCGTTCTGACTACACTACCATACAATATCTTATCTTCTTACAGCAATTAAATGGTTATAGTTCATTTAAATAAAATAGCTAACATTCTCTGCCAAGTCTTTATTTCAGTAAGGTTTATATGTGTTTCATCACTGATGCACACACAGGGCAATCCTCAGTCGTTAGGAGGTTTATGGAATGAGTGCAGACAAATCCCGGTCTGTGTATTACAGAAGAACTGGCGCATGGTTTATTTTTATTGGTGATTATTACAGAGCAACCTGTTGGCACATCATGAAGCGATCAGTGTAAACCAGTATTACAAAACGGCATGTAATCTGCTCAGGTAATATCTTATTCATGCGTATCGAGAAGCAGATAAAGCCAATTCAGTCTGTAGTGAAAGTTCTGCCTCTCTTGGTGTGAACATGTCATTCAGATGAAAGGAAAGTGATTTGTGGGTGAACCTGGTCACCTGATAGCATGGGATAAGGAAGGCTCTGGTTTCTCAGCAGGGGAAGCCGTGCACAGGATGTGCCGGGTGGCTGAGGTGTACAAGCCTGTACTTGTACCTCTTACTTTCTGAGAAAGACAATTGCTGCATGTCACTCCATGGGCTGCACACTGTTCTCATGTAATGCCGACTTCTTCCAGACTCACACCCTGCCAAACAAGTCAGATCAGTGCTGCGTATGGGAAGACTCTGCAGAATGGCATCCTCTTCTTTCTCTTCTCCCACACTGAGCAATTGTATGACACGAGCTAGGTGTTATGGGGCTCACTTACAGTTGGATGTAATCACAATTTGCATCCAGATTCTGTCCAACTCTGCTAGAGCCCCTGTTGCTTATTTTGTTACTTTTGCTTTCGGGATTATAAAATATGCAGAGAAATCACTGGCACTCCATCAGTCGTTGAGCTATATGTCCTAGCATGCCTTGCTTACTGGATGTGGTAGACTCTCAAGCCAATGACCTCAGTCTGTAATTTTATGCACTTATGACCCAAATGTACTTACAGGCTCCTAAGTGACCCAAGAATATGGCTATATCAGAGATGATCCCTTTATTGCTAAGGGTAAGGTAGCTTTATTGACCGGCTCTAATCTCTTCTATTTGTGGCTGACGCTTCAGAGTCTATGGCGGTTGGCTCATGTGTAATGCTCTGGTCCAATCTTCAACGCGTTTCACTCACCAGTCTGTGAGCTTCTTCAGGGTAAGATTGTCTCCTTATGTGATTCAGATCAGATTCCCAGCTGTGTGAAAAAGGCAACTGTTTCGTGAGCTGAACCAGCCTTCATGGGAGCACAGGTCATCAGTTCACTAGTGAATCATAAATGTGATATAATGAATGGTTAAAGGGTAATAAAGGAGTTTTTTGTTTTTTCTTGTTTGTTCTTAAACTACGAGCTTTACATACTAATCAAGGCCTATTGCGTGTTTGTTTTGCATAAACCATAACTCAAATGCAGAGCTAACCTCCGCCCCTTTTAGGTGTTATGTAGGTGCAAGCAGGGGGTGAGAACACACTGTATGGTAATATTGAACATCTTTACCATGCATATAAAGTCTCATTCTGCTTTAGCTCTCTCCATGCCTTCTGATTTTTATGTGTCCACTAAAACGTGCAAGCTGGATAGGTGTTGCCTGTCAAAAATGTTTAATTATGGTAATCTAATCAAGGCCACCAAGAGACCAGTTGATGTATTTTCCCAGTTAGGAAAAATCAGTGGAACCAATATCAACTATCCAGCAATCTCTGAAATTGTAGATTCTGTGCACAATGGCTTCTAGGTCACCTTCTCTGTCCAACTGGCCTACGTTCCGGATTCTGGGGTCTACTCGTGAAGCATTAAAAAGTGTGGAGAAGTGAGCCAGTGGAGAAGTTGCCCATGGCAACCAGTCAGCATTGAAGTAGCATTTATAATTTGCATACTATACAATTGTACGAAGCAGCTGATTGGTTGCCATGGGCAACTTCTCCACAGGCTCACTTATCTGCTCTTGTCACTGCTTCATGACTAGACCCCTTAGTCCTTTCAAGTCCCCACATCAGAAAGTGATAACCCACAGCAGTTAGTATTACCTTTCAGGGGACTATAAAAGCCTAAGCATCCTTCTAGAACTATAGATTTAGCCACTTTAAATTTTTTGGAACACTTTATTATCAAGGAAAGCTGGTGTAACTCAGATATCCATAAAAGGCATCATGGTTGGAATAGTTGTTAGTATTACTGCCTCAGCCCTGAAGTCATGAGCTCAATTCCAGGTCATGGCCGATCTGTGTGGAGTGTGTACGTACTCTGTGTGTTTGCTCCCACACTTCAAAAACATTTTTTTGGTTGCTGAGAAATACATGGACCTTAGTGTATATGTGTATCTACAGTATGTGGTAGATAATATAGATTGTAAGCTCCACTAGGGCAGGGACTAATGTGAATGACTGAGATATTCTCTGTAAAGACTTCAGAATGTGTGCTCTACAGTATGTATAAATAACTGCAGAGATGTAAAGAATAACAAATAGACAGTGTTCTGAACCTCCGTCTGTTTGATGTGATTCGCTGCGGTTTCAGATTGAGGCAAGTAGAGAGGCGACTTGTGCTCTATACATAGAATACAGCTTTATATACAAGAGAGGACCGAATTCAGGGACTAACACACAATCTCAATAATGATAATGTCCCACTGATAAGTGCTTATTTAAGTGAGGAGGTAGTCTGTGACCGATTAAAAAATTTAAAGATTAATAAGTCACCGGGTCCTGATGGAATTTACCCAAGGGTTCTAATGGAGCTTCACTCTAAACTTGCAAGACCGCTATTTTTGATCTTTAAGGATTCCGTAATATCAGGTATGGTTCCCAAAGACTGGCATATAGCGAAAGTAGTGCCAATATTCAAAAAGGGAAGTAAAGCTGAACCGGGTAATTATAGACCAGTTAGTCTTACATCCATAGTGGGGAAAGTATTCTAAGGGATAGTATTCAGAAGTTCCTTGAAGTCAATAAGGTCATTAAAAGGAATCAACATGGATTTGTGAAGGACAGATCATGTCAAACCAAATTACTTGGCTTTTATGAAACAGTAAGTGCGAACCTTGATCAGGGTAAGGAGGTGGATGTAATCTTTTTAGACTTTGCCAAAGCTTTCGACACTGTACCACACATGCAACTTGTCTATAAGCTTCAAGAAATAGGGCTAGGGAGCACAATATGCACTTGAGTCAAAAATTGGTTAGATAATAGGGAACAGCGCGTTGTGGTTAATGGATCATTTTCAAATTGGACTCAAGTGGTAAGTGGTGTGCCACAAGGGTCTATACTAGGACCACTAGTGTTCAACATTTTCATTAATGACCTAACAGAAGGTCTAGAGCAGAGGTTCAACTTTCACAATCTGTGGCTGTCCAAATACTTTTTGCCTGTACTGGGGCTTGTTGGTGCGGATTGCAGATAATACTGCACAGAGAGCAATAGTAGTGGTGTCTGAGTGTATTCTCCAACATGCCCTGTTAGTGATACAGTTATTGATACTTGACATTGCGTTTAACTTTCTAGTGGGTAAAGTATCGTGATATATTTCAGTGAACTTTGATTGTCTATAATGGACAATTCCATTTATTAAATGATTATCTACCCACTAGAGCAGAGGTTCTCAAACTCGGTCCTCAGGGGCACACACAGTGCATGTTTTGCAGGTCTCCTCACAGAATCGCAAGTGAAATAATTAGCCCCACCTGTGGACCTTTTAAAATGTGTCAGTGAGTAATTAATACACCTGTGCACCTGCTGGGTTACCTGCAAAACATGCACTGTGTGGGCCCCCAGAGGACCGAGTTTGAGAACCTCTGGTCTAGAGAGTATGGTGTCAGATGATACCAAATTGTGTAAAGTTATAAATACGGAGGGGTATGCCGAGTCTCTACAGAACGACTTAGTTAAATTAGAAGCATGGGCAACCAAATGGAGAATGCACTTTCAATACAAACAAGTGTAAGGTAATGCACTGTGGTAGCAAGAACAAAAATTACACCTACGTACTAAATGGGGTAACAGGGGATTCTGTACTGGAAAAGGAAGAGGTGTTCACATAGATAGCAAACTAAGCAGCAGTACCCAAAGTAGCATTGCAGCAAAGAAGGCTAATTAGATATTAGCATGCACAAAAAACGGGGAATTGATGCAAGGGACGAGATTATTATACTCCCATTATATAAATCACATAGTATTCAAGATGTGAAGCCACATCTTGAATACTGTGTGCAATTTTGGTCACCATACTACAAAAAGGATATTCTGGTGCTAGAAAAGGTTCAGAGGCTGGCGACCAAACTAATTAAGGGCATGGAGACTCTGGAATACGAGGAAAGGCTTGCAAGGCTAGGCATGTTTACACTGGAAAAGAGGAGACTAAGAGGGGACATGATCAACATCTGCAAATATATAAGGGGACAATATGCAGAGCTTGCACGGGACCTGTTTTTGGTAAGATCAGCACAGAGGACACGTGGACACTCGCTTAGGTTAGAGGAGAGGAGATTCCGCACAATACGGCGTAAAAGTTTTTTCACAGTAATGACAATACGTGTTTGGAATTCCCTGCCTGAGGGAGTTGTAATGGCGGACTCAGTCAACAGCTTTAAGAATGGGTTAGATAAATTCCTAATGGATAAGAATATCCAGGGTTATGGGGCGTAGTCACGCACTATAGTTACTATGAAAAGAGGAATAAAACACAACGGCTGACATCCGCATCAGACAAAATTTAGACCAAAATAATCCTGCATAGGAGACAACAAATAGGTTGAACTTGATGGACAATTGTCTTTTTTTCAACCTTAGATACTATGTTACTATATTAGGTGAGAATATTATTATAATTGAATATAGCCAAATACCGACGACAATAGCTTACACCATAAACTTTATTTCTCTAACGTCCTAGTGGATGCTGGGGACTCCGTCAGGACCATGGGGAATAGCGGGCTCCGCAGGAGACAGGGCACATCTAAAAAAGCTTTTAGGTCACATGGTGCGTACTGGCTCCTCCCCCTATGACCCTCCTCCAAGCCTCAGTTAGGTTTTTGTGCCCGTCCGAGAGGGTGCAATCTAGGTGGCTCTCTTAAAGAGCTGTTTAGAAAAGTTTTTTTTTAGGTTTCAATCTCAGTGATTCCTGCTGGCAACAGGATCACTGCATCGAGGGACTTAGGGGAGAGATTTCCAACTCACCTGCGTGCAGGATGGATTGGAGTCTTAGGCTACTGGACACTTAGCTCCAGAGGGAGTCGGAACACAGGTCAGCCTGGGGTTCGTCCCGGAGCCGCACCGCCGATCCCCGTTACAGACGCTGAAGAGAAGGCAGAACGGAGGTCCGGAAAACAGGCGGCAGAAGACTCCACAGTCTTCATGAAGGTAGCGCACAGCACTGCAGCTGTGCGCCATTGTTGTCACACGGCTCACTGACTCAGTCACGGAGGGTGCAGGGCGCTGCTGGGGGCGCCCTGGGCAGCAATATAATTACCTTTAGTGGCAAAATAAATACATCACATATACCCATTAAGGCTATATGTATGTATTTTGACCCAGGCCAGTTTCTTAAAAACCGGGAGAAAAATCCCGCCGAAAAAGGGGCGGAGCTTATTCTCCTCAGCACTCAGCGCCATTTTCCTGCTCAGCTCCGCTGGTGAGGAAGGCTCCCAGGACTCTCCCCTGCACTGCACTACAGAAACAGGGTAACAAAGAGAAGGGGGGCATAAATTGGCGATATTTATATATTAAGAGCGCATATATAGTAAACAACACCTTCTAGGGTTGTTTATATACATTTATAGCGCTTTTGGTGTGTGCTGGCAAACTCTCCCTCTGTCTCCCCAAAGGGCTAAGGGGTCCTGTCTTCGATTAGAGCATTCCCTGTGTGGCTGCTGTGTGTCGGTACGTGTGTGTCGACATGTATGAGGACGATGTTGGTGTGGAGGCAGAGCAATTGCCGATGATGGTAATGTCACCCCCTAGGGAGTCGACACCGGAATGGATGGCTTTAGTTATGGAATTACGTGATAATGTCAGCACACTACAAAAGTCAGTTGACGAAATAAGACGCCCGGCAAACCAGTTAGTACCGGTTCAGGCGTCTCAGACACCGTCAGGGGCTGTAAAACGTCCTTTACCTCAGTCAGTCGACACGGGTACCGACACAGATGAATCTAGTGTCGACGGTGAAGAAACAAACGTATTTTCCAATAGGGCCACACGTTATATGATCACGGCAATGAAGGAGGCGTTGCAGATCTCTGATACTGCTGGTACCTCAAAAAGGGGTATTATGTGGGGGGTGAAAAAACTACCTGTATTTTTCCCAGAATCAGAGGAATTGAATGATGTGTGTGATGAAGCGTGGGTTACCCCCGATAGAAAATTGCTAATTTCAAAGAAGTTATTGGCATTATACCCTTTCCCGCCAGAGGTTAGGGCGCGCTGGGAAACACCCCCTAAGGTGGATAAGGCGCTCACACGTTTATCAAAGCAAGTGGCGTTGCCGTCTCCTGATACGGCCGCCCTCAAGGATCCAGCAGATAGGAGGCTGGAAACTACACTGAAGAGTATATACACACATACTGGTGTTATACTGCGACCGGCAATAGCCTCAGCCTGGATGTGCAGTGCTGGGGTAGTGTGGTTGGATTCTCTGACTGAAAATATTGAGACCCTGGATAGGGACAGTATTTTATTGACTCTAGAGCAATTAAAGGATGCTTTTCTTTATATGCGAGATGCTCAGAGGGATGTTTGTACTCTAGCATCAAGAGTAAGCGCGATGTCCATATCTGCCAGAAGAAGTTTATGGACGCGACAGTGGTCAGGTGATGCGGATTCCAAGAGGCATATGGAAGTATTGCCATATAAAGGAGAGGAATTGTTTGGGGTCGGTCTTTCGGACCTGGTGACCACGGCAACTGCCGGCAAATCCACCTTTTTACCTCAGACCCCTTCACAACAGAAAAAGACACCGTCTTTTCAGCCGCAGTCCTTTCGCTCCTATAAAAAGCGACCAAAAGGACAGTCTTATCTGCCGAGAGGCAGAGGAAAGGGTAAGAAAGGGCAGCACGCAGCCCCTGCCCAGGAACAGAAGCCCGCCCCGGCTTCTACAAAGCCATCAGCATGACGCTGGGGCTTTACAAGCGGACCCAGGAACGGTGGGGGGTCGACTCAAGATTTTCAGCAATCAATGGGCTCACTCACAAGTGGACCCGTGGGTCCTGCAGATAATATCTCAGGGTTACATGCTGGAGTTCGAAAGGTTTCCCCCTCGCCGGTTCCTAAAGTCTGCTTTACCAACGTCTCCCTCAGAAAGGACATCGGTTTTGGAAGCCATTCACAAGCTGTATTCTCAGCAGGTGATAGTCAAGGTACCCCTCCTACAACAGGAAAAGGGGTATTATTCCACTCTATTTGTGGTACCGAAACCGGACGGTTCGGTAAGGCCTATTCTAAATCTGAAATCCTTGAACCTGTACATACAGAAATTCAAGTTCAAGATGGAGTCACTCAGGGCAGTGATAGCGAATCTGGAAGAAGGAGACTTCATGGTGTCCTTGGACATAAAAGATGCTTATCTACATGTCCCGATTTACCCCTCACACCAAGGGTATCTCAGGTTCGTGATACAAGACTGTCATTATCAGTTTCAAACGCTGCCGTTTGGTTTGTCCACGGCCCCTCGGGTCTTTACCAAGGTAATGACCGAAATGATGGTTCTTCTACGAAGAAAAGGCGTATTAATTATCCCTTACTTGGACGATCTCCTGATAAGGGCAAAGTCCAGAGAACAGCTGGAAGTCGGTGTGGCGCTAACACAAGTAGTGCTTCAGCAACACGGGTGGATTCTAAATCTTCCAAAATCTCAATTGACCCCGACAACGCATCTGCTGTTCCTGGGTATGATTCTGGACACGGTTCAGAAAAAGGTATTTCTCCCGGAAGAGAAAGCAAGGGAGTTATCCGAACTTGTCAGGAACCTCCTAAAACCAGGAACTGTGTCAGTACATCAATGCACAAGAGTCCTGGGAAAGATGGTGGCTTCGTACGAAGCGATTCCATTCGGCAGATTCCATGCACGGACATTTCAGTGGGATCTGCTGGACAAATGGTCCGGATCGCATCTGCACATGCATCAGCGGATAACACTGTCACCGAGAACAAGGTTGTCTCTCCTGTGGTGGTTGCAGACTGCCCATCTGTTAGTGGGCCGCAGATTCGGCATACAGGACTGGGTCCTGGTGACTACGGATGCCAGCCTACGAGGTTGGGGAGCAGTCACAAAGGGAAGAAACTTCCAGGGCGTGTGGTCAAACCTGGAGACGTCTCTTCACATAAATATACTGGAGCTAAGAGCGATCTACAATGCTCTAAGTCTGGCAAAACCACTGCTTCAGGGTCAGCCGGTGTTGATCCAGTCCGACAACATCACGGCAGTCGCCCACGTAAACCGACAAGGCGGCACGAGAAGCAGGAGTGCAATGGCAGAAGCTGCAAGGATTCTGCGCTGGGCGGAGAATCATGTCATAGCACTGTCAGCAGTGTTCATCCCGGGAGTGGACAACTGGGAAGCAGATTTCCTCAGCAGACACGACCTTCACCCGGGAGAGTGGGGACTTCATCCAGAAGTTTTCCACATGATTGTGAAACGTTGGGAAAAACCAAAGGTGGACATGATGGCGTCTCGCCTCAACAAAAAATTGGACAGGTATTGCGCAAGGTCAAGAGACCCTCAGGCAATAGCTGTGGACGCTCTGGTAACACCGTGGGTGTACCAGTCAGTGTATGTGTTCCCTCCTCTGCCTCTCATACCAAAGGTACTGAGAATTATACGGAAAAGAGGAGTAAGAACGATACTGGTGGCTCCGGACTGGCCAAGAAGAACTTGGTATCCGGAACTTCAAGAGATGCTCACGGAGGATCCGTGGCCTCTACCTCTAAGAAGGGATCTGCTTCAGCAGGGACCTTGTATGTTCCAAGACTTACCGCGTCTGCGTTTGACGGCATGGCGGTTGAACGCCGGATTCTAAAAGAAAAGGGCATTCCAGAGGAAGTTATTCCTACCTTGATTAAGGCTAGAAAGGAAGTGACTGTACAACATTATCACCGCATTTGGCGAAAATATGTTGCGTGGTGTGAGGCCAAGAAGGCTCCAACGGAAGAATTTCAATTGGGTCGATTCTTACATTTCCTGCAAGCAGGATTGTCTATGGGCCTAAAATTGGGGTCCATTAAAGTTCAAATTTCGGCCTTATCAATTTTCTTCCAGAAGGAATTGGCGTCAGTGCCTGAAGTACAAACTTTTGTCAAAGATGTACTACATATACAACCCCCAATAGTGCCTCCAGTGGCACCGTGGGATTTGAACGTGGTTCTAAATTTTCTCAAATCTCATTGGTTTGAGCCGTTAAAATCGGTAGAATTAAAATACCTTACATGGAAGGTAACCATGCTGTTGGCCCTGGCTTCTGCCAGGAGAGTTTCAGAGTTGGCAGCTTTGTCATACAAGAGCCCATATCTGATATTCCATTCGGACAGGGCAGAATTGAGGACACGTCCTCAATTTCTCCCTAAGGTGGTTTCGGCATTTCACTTAAACCAGCCTATTGTGGTGCCTGCGGCTACTAGCGACTTGGAGGACTCCAAGTTACTGGACGTTGTCAGAGCATTAAAAATATATATTTCAAGGACAGCTGGAGTCAGAAAAACTGACTCGTTGTTTACATTGTATGCACCCAACAAGATGGGTGCTCCTGCGTCTAAACAGACAATTGCACGTTGGATCTGTAGCACAATCCAACTTGCACATTCTGTGGCAGGCGTGCCACAGCCTAAATCTGTAAAGGCCCACTCCACAAGGAAGGTGGGCTCATCTTGGGCGGCTGCCCGAGGGGTCTCGGCATTACAACTTTGCCGAGCAGCTACGTGGTCAGGGGAGAACACGTTTGTAAAATTTTACAAATTTGATACTCTGGCTAAAGAGGACCTGGAGTTTTCTCATTCGGTGCTGCAGAGTCATCCGCACTCTCCCGCCCGTTTGGGAGCTTTGGTATAATCCCCATGGTCCTGACGGAGTCCCCAGCATCCACTAGGACGTTAGAGAAAATAAGAATTTACTTACCGATAATTCTATTTCTCATAGTCCGTAGTGGATGCTGGGCGCCCATCCCAAGTGCGGATTGTCTGCAATGCTTGTACATAGTTATTGTTACAAAATCGGGTTATTACTGTTGTTGTGAGCCATCTTTTCAGAGGCTACTTCGTTTGGTTATCATACTGTTAACTGGGTTCAGATCACAAGTTGTACGGTGTGATTGGTGTGGCTGGTATGAGTCTTACCCGGGATTCAAGATCCTTCCTTATTGTGTACGCTCGTCCGGGCACAGTACCTAACTGAGGCTTGGAGGAGGGTCATAGGGGGAGGAGCCAGTACGCACCATGTGACCTAAAAGCTTTTTTAGATGTGCCCTGTCTCCTGCGGAGCCCGCTATTCCCCATGGTCCTGACGGAGTCCCCAGCATCCACTACGGACTATGAGAAATAGAATTATCGGTAAGTAAATTCTTATTTTCTGTTGGATGAAATATTTGATCTATGGGGGAGACGTATCAAAGCTTGGAGAGAAGCTTCTAACTAATTTTTCAAACACAGCCTGTAAAGTGACAGGAGCTGGTTTGTTGGTACTTTTTCTCTCTCCAAGCTTTGATACATCTCCCACTTGTAAGTGATTGGCACTTTGCAAAATATCTGAGCTTGTCCGCCGAACTAATACGACATTACACCCGGCCCGTGACTTCTTTTTCTGAAGCCATGAGAAGCGATCCTTCATCTCAGACCATATACTGTTATCAGGTTTATCCTATAAGCCAGCGAGGACTCATAATTAATCTGAAGGCCACTTACCCTCACTGTTGATGCCACGTTCTCTTGTATGGTTTGTTGTCTGCCCTGCTTAGATGGCATAGAGTACAGCCCATGCATGCAGCAGTGTGAGTCCTGCCGAGGTAGGTAAGGCGCCTGGCCTCATTTAGTATTTCAGTCTAAGATGGAACAAAAAATATCTGTAGGTGGCTTTTTTGTTTTTGTGTGATCATTCCATGAGATTGACGTCAATATCGTTAAATATTACCAATCTACTTGTGTTCATATTTTTATTGACCTACCATGCGTTCCTTTACATATCATAATAGAGATGTCTTTATACCTCATTAGGACTTCGCTGGTTACAGTGCAGACGACAGTGGCTGTCAGTGTCCTATTCTTCAGTTTGCCGCACTTCCCTTGTTTCCAGTACCTATGGACTATGGCTTTAACAAACTGTTGCAGTTGAGCACATTAGTAGCAACCAGAAGTTTCAGCGGAGTTTAGTGCATATAGGTTTTTGGATGCCACCACGTCGCGTGCCAGGCGGCTTTGCGTCGGCATTGTTCCCGACCTCACAGCTCTGGAGAGAAGCTGTTTGTGATTAGTAGAACTATTCGATCCTTTGTGCACAATTACGCTGCACTTATTTGTCACTATAGTAGTGTAGTGTTCCCCCTAGGAATTTTTGAGGGCAGGGCGCCGGTCTGTGGGGGCACTTGTGCACGGGTCTGAAAACTGGGCGTGGCTATGCAAATTGGAGGCGTGGCTCCAATATGTCTTTAGAGAGGGCAGTGTGGCCCCAGCAGACGTCACTAAAGGGGGCGTGGGTGGCCGGCGGCATCACTAAAGGGGGGGCATGGTCGGACGGCAGCGTCACTAAAGGGGGGCGTGCTTAGCACGTACGGATGTGCTGGGCTTCCCCCAAGCTCTCTCCCGTAACGTGAATGGATGCTGTGCGCATGCGCACGGCATCTATACACGCTGGGAGAGCAGGAAGCGGGCAGGCTGTTTAGCAGGGTGCCGCAGAAAGAGCAGGATGGATTTTGCCTTAATAAAATCTGGCAGGGCGCGGCGCCCTGCTAAAACAGCCTAGCGTGAACACTAGTAGTGCATTGCAAGGTGCATGCCCACTTACCGGTCACCCCTATTATTATTATTATCAGTTATTTATATAGCACTCACATATTCCGCAGCGCTTTACAGAGCATATTTGCCCATTCACATCAGTCCCTGCCCCAGTGGAGCTTACAATCTATTTTCCCTACCACATGTACACACAAATTTACAGTTAGGAGTTGATTGGCTGGTGTGTTGTCACATTGCACTTATCACTGCTTTATCACTTCTCAGGCTTAATACATCTGCCCCTGAGTAAGAAGCAGGGATGGGGTGAGCAGCACAGGTTGGGGGTTTCTAGGGCATCCACAACCCAAGCACTGGCCCTGCTTGTACATATGGGCTTTAAAAGTATAGAAAATAAAAGTAGATTAAACTGAACTTTGTACTTGCATGAAAAGCACATGGTCACTCCCGTAGTTCCCTATTATATCCTACCAGGCGTTAACTCTTCTGAATGATGGAAGAAATTGACGTGAAATAAACGGTAGCATTGAATGTTTTTCTTTTTTAATTTTTTTTTTTTTTTAATAGTGTGTTGTGGTCAGTACTCAAGGGGAAGCCGAAAGTTCTGATTTTTCCATAAACTCTGGAAAAAAAGAAAATGCACACAATTTAATTTCTATCACATAATTTATTATTATTATTATTATTATTATTATTATTATTATTATGTTTATTATTATTATCATCGTTGTTCTTATGAGCAGTAGTGTTGGTATTATTATTTTGTGTTTGTTGTTGTTGTTGTTATGGTCAGAAACAGGTAAAATGTGTCACTTTGTCTTTGTTTATTCCGCATATGTGTGTGTTGGGGTCGGGCCCCTCTCTTGCCCTCTGTGCTGCTGCCTCTTCTTTTCTTTTTCCCCCTCCTAAATTGCAATCTTGTGGCACCAAGTTGTGATCCCCTCTGGCAATTACCCTGAGCAGCGGGTGGTCAGCACATTAGACTGAGAAGCCACAGGTTCCCACAGGCCAGGCTTGCCTGGTGTGACTGAATGCCAAAAGGCGAGTTAAACACTTAGAAAGAAGGAAGGAGGTTAAAAAAACCACAACAACGAAAAAAAAGAAAGAAAGAAAGAAATCCCATCACACAACACAACACGCCCAAATGGCCTGTCTCATCTTCATATGGAACTTGGTGATCCTCCCACATCCCTCAGCAGCACATTGCTACAGTTGTGAAAGCTGCTTCATTTGTGTGTCTGGGTGAGCAGCATGTGGAAGGGATACGGAGACACAGAACAATGGGTGAGTCCTCCTCTCTATATACTGATACAGTATGCGTCTCTGCTGGCTGCCCAGCTCCTGTGCAGAGTTTATTTGTGAGCAGAGACATGCTGCTTCTTGTTGTTCGCTAGCTACAAGTTCCTTCCTCTAAGCTGGCAGACGTGTGTGACACCTATAGTTTGTTGTCAGAAAATGCTACAGTGTTCGGCGTACATTCCGTCGATGGTCTGTATTAGAGTGGTGGGCTATTTCCTCCACGAAGAAGTTATCATGGCATGAGTGATCTGCACATTGATTCATTGCAGTGTCAGCTGGATGGATGTATCTCTGCTTCCCTTGTTTGTCCTTTTCATTTATTAAGCAACCTGTTTCACCGTCTGCGCATTCATTTCTTTTAACTCTGATTTTCATCTTGTGGTTTCCTGCGTTCTGCTGAAGTTGACTTTGGTGCAGAATTTGAAGTCAGTTACAGTTCTCCGGCTATAGCAGAATCCCCTATCCACGCGTTGTCTGTCCCTCGTGCACTGCTTAGTACATGTGCAAAATACAGAGTGAAATGTCTAAATTTGCACTTCGGCAGTGAAAGGATGGGGAACCCCTGCGGGCTGCGTTGCGTTACATGTTATAGTCGGGCTGCGCATTTGTGGTTTGGTTAGTCTTTTGATGGATTACTGTAAAGATGTAAACTCTGGATATTGTATGATGCTGTTGTGATGAGTTGTGCTGTTCGGAGTGACTGGTAATACTGACAGATGACTGTTCTGAGCTGTAACGTGACAAGTTGCACAGTAAGTTTGTGATGTGTCAGTGCAGTTATTGTATAGTGGTTGTAAATAAACTATTATTTTATGGAACAGGGAGATTTGGTGACAGTGCAGAACTTGTCTTGTGGAGGTGACCTTCTTCAGGGGTCTCTGTACTGTCTCTTCCTCTTGTACTTCATCTTTGTTTGGAATTTATATCCCATCCCCCTTCCTCTGTCCAATGTCTTCTGGTGAGGCTTCATTTGCAGGATAGACTCAGCTGAGGGTTTACAAGTGGTCTTGTGGTTTTTATCACTTTTTTTGTTTTTGTTTTGTTCTCCGTTCCCCACCTAGAAGATGTCAATAGACAGACTGAGATTCATAACTTAATGGGCTTCTGCCAAACAGCCGAAGCTCCAGGCAGTTTATCCTGCTCCGCATTTTATATCCCAATATTAACTACAAGTACTTCCATTTCCAAGCCAATTTTACTGTTTTTATTAAAATAGGTCTCCTATCGAACAGTACGTTAATTAAAAGGAAAAAAATATTATTCATTTGACTGAAGCGTAGGTCCAGGAACTATCCCCCAGACTTAATCTGGGTCACGGAAAGAAAGGTTATGACCCTTGGTCTGGGATATTTCCCCTGATGTATATAAACAAGCCATCATTGTTAGCACTGTGTCACACGGGTGCTGGGTTGAATGCGATACATTTCAGGAAATCTCGGTTTAATAAACCTTATGTGATGGAAAATGGTTTCTGCAGAACTTTTTTTTTTGGGTGGGTGGCGGGGGGGGGGAGGGCCTTAATATTTTATATTGATGATATTGCTACATGAGAATTAGATTGTAAGCTCTTTGGCACGGAGAATACTTACCTATTGTGCTCATATATTGGTAGTTGCTTATCTATTTATATCTTTTTGGTAATTTTTGTGTATATATATATATATATGTGTGTGTGTATATATATATATCTATCTTTATATATGTAATATATGTGTGTGTAGATGATAGTGTATGTATTATATAGCTAGCAACCCTTTGTATGGTCTTGGTTGAGCAATGTGATGAAGCTGAGCAGCCACTGTACAGTATTGGATTAGATTCAGGGTATTTCTGATTACAGAGATTGACTGTTGGTAGTTTAGTTTCCTTTCCCAGTCCCCTGCATTGTACTCTGTGGGGTGCCCTGTGCTCCGGAGATAACATGGCAATTTATCTGTCATTGACTTTAATCATGCTGACAGCATCAAACACAAGCCGAGGTGTCTAAAGACACAATAGAATAAGATTATTTCCCTCAGTCCTGTATCCTGCATAATGAGACAGTGATCGGCGTCTCCCGAAACCTCGCCACGTGACCGCGCATTGTTCATTTGCTGGGTGATTAGTGCAGTTTCTCCGGTGAGAGGATGGTTTGACCTTGGAACCTTTCCACAAGGTTTCCCGATGGAGAATAAAAAAGGTTATTACAGGAACGCAGGATGCAGTAATTACCAAGAAAACCAGTCTGAGTGGGACAGTCGGGTGCCTTTGGCCCATGAAATTGTTTAATCAGACGACGATCGAGACTTGAATGTGTTTTTGTTTGAGTTTTATGTGGATCCAGAAATAAAGGACTTTATATTTATTATTTTAAAAGGGGTCCATTTGACTTTCAGCGAGTGGAATTTCACATCTTCTTAGAGATCTTAGTTTTTCCCCTATAGATATTTTGTAAGACCTATATTTCTAATATGTAGAAATGGCACCGCACGTTCACAGAGAGACGTTAATGGCTGTGTAAGCCATAAAGTCGTCTTTCACTGGCGTGTTACATTCCAGAGGACATCTAACTATATTTGGTCTGTTGTACTTGCCATAGTACCCTTACTGGATTTGCCTACAGAGCTGGTTTTAGCTTCCAAATTATTAACTGGCATCCATACCCCAATGCCTGAGCTAAAACTATTGCTGGGGCCATTTTGCTTCAACCCACTTCATAGCATGCTACTGGAGTTTCTCTTCTGGACCATTAAGGACTGATGGACTGCGTCCACCACCATCGTTATCACCTCTGAAGGCAGCCCGTGTTGCAACCAGTGAATACGAGGCATACAATAGGATTGTGGCTGAATATATTTGGGGTGTAAAGAAAACACCTATTTTTATTGTCTGTTATTTATATTAGTGATTGGTTTGGGCTTCTATTAGCTAATATATCAAGTTAGCAAGTAATAATCTGACCATACAGACCTTCTGTTGTGGTGGAATAAAGTAAAATCCTGGCCCTGTGCCCTCTTTGCCCTACCTTAAGGGGTAGATTTACTAAAGCTTCTAAAGCGGACAAGTGGATGTATTGCCTTTAGCATCCAATCAGATTGTCATTTGTTTTCTAGGATGTAAGAAAGAATTGGTATCTTGATTCTGATTGGTTGCTCTGGGAACATTTTTAGAAACGTTAGTACAGTATGTCTACCCCTAAGTGTCCCTGACGATGGTACCAATACACTGGGGTGGAGAAATGGACAACCTGGAAATTCTGAGTGCCAGTCTGTCAATGCATCCATAGACTTCTGATGGAACTGGTGTGAAATTTGGTAGCCATATTTTCGTTTAGGATAAAGATGTCGGGACATGGTAAACAATTAGGATGTAAGATGTGAAAGTAACTTCTGTATGGAGCTATTCCTGGTTCTGAGCAAGGGCTGCTAGGTCAGATATAGCCAAATGCATCATCAGAGGGACGGCTATGAAGAATAATGATTCGTTGGTATCTAGAGAGGTTCTGCAAGGGCAGGAACTTCATATTATGCTCAGACCTTTAAAAAATAAATAAATTATATATTTATATCTATATATTTATATTTATATATATATATCTATATATATATATATATATATATATATATCCGTCTATATATATATATATATATATATATATATATATATATATATATATATATATATATATATTGTACTCTTCCTTAATTACTGGCACTAGATGCAACCGCTGTGAATATAGATGACCCAGGTCACGTTCCAGAGATCAGAGATATACATTTGTTTCAGCCGTGTTGGATCGTGTGGTGTCAGTTCATTTTTCAGAAGTGTGGGATTCGGGTTTATAAACAACAAATGGTGACAGAGAACCGGAGACTTCAGTTACTTGGGAAGAATAATAAACAAAGCCGGTATCGCTTTTCAGGGGGCGTTCGCATTAATGTTATGAGTGGCTGTGACCTATGTCTCTCTAGAGCAGGGGATCCGCTTTCAGAATGTTGCTTCAGGCACCACCATTGGATTAGCTGACACCTGGGAATACCTGTGATCCTGGTGCATTTCCATCCAGCAGTATCCACGCCTGAGAAGGTCTCCTGGTGATGCAGCCACTGTGCACATCACGGCGAGGTTGCTTCTTGCATGTATTACTGTAACCTAAACTTCATCATACTGTACAGTTGTTGATTTCTTTTTTTTTTTGGGGGGGAGAGAACCATTCTCAATTTTTGCTTTAACTACTATACACATGTTTTACCCCCTTAGCTACCCTTGATGTATTCTCCATGTGAATCTGCCTGGGGTTTTGGGTTTATAATCTAATTAGAGTTTGAGTTAGGTGAAGAAAGATGATTGGATAAGAGTTTACTTGGGGAGCTGAGTAGGTGGCAGCTATTGGTGAGGTGAGTGGTGAGAACCCCATTGGAGTGTTAACCCCACTTTCTTACTGAGGAAGACCATGCATATTGATTACAGGTTTTTTTTTTGATGATTTCGCCACTAGGTGGCACTCTTGTTAATGGATGACCTTTCATTCTCAGTATTTTGATGTATCTTAGTAGCTGAAGCATTTAGAGATTTCAGGCTGGCTGTACAGACAAAGATCCTGATTCACAGTTGCCTACATCTGCGGTAACATTGCGCTCTCACACAGCGGCAAATTTCCACTTGTGTTGGCCGCGTCCATGGGGATGCACACTGCCCCTATACGTCAGCTTGTGAGTGCAGCCCTCATCACTGTCAACAGCGTTTACCTCAGCCTTATCCTTGGTGCAGTAGGTCCATCTGAAGGCAACGGATCTCTGAGTTCGCTCTCCTCCGAGTAGCATGCAGTTCTGACAAAATCCCATGACAGACTATAAGGGGGGAATTCAAATGTTTGAAAAGTCGGTTGGGTGTCTGTTTTTTTCCTGTCTATTAGATAGGAAAAAACAGACACCCAACTGACTTTTCAAACAATTGAATATCCCCTTAAGTGTGACATCCCGACTACACCCATTTATCCGCAAGTGGGGATGCAGCTGACTTCCTTGCTGCTCTGAGTAGCCCATAGATCTATGGAGATGCTCTTGTTTGCTTCGGACACTTGACACTACAAAACAAATCTCAGATGTGATTCTGAATCAGGCACAAATCTGGCTTTGTTGAATATTTTTGAAAAATTATTGGGAAAAAAGACTGTTGAAAAAAATAAGAAAGCGTTATTTCCTTTATGTTTTTGCGCTGCTTGCCTGTTGGCAGTAAGTAATGCTTTTCTAGATCAACAATTTATAGAAAAACAATGTTCAGTTACTGAGAGGGAACGGTCATTATATCTCATTATGTTCATAGTAGGGCTGATTCTTCTTTTTCAAAACATCATGGGCGCCCCAAGGGCCAACTTTTTAAAACTGCAATAACTAAAATACTGAGCCCTTACAGGATTATTCCAATGCTGTGCATGGAACATAGACACCAGACTCTAAATAGTAATTCGGATACATGTTGCACAGGCCTCTGAGTGTTGGGTGGGTTTCAAAGATGCCTCAAGTGAGTTTTCATCCACTCTGCAAACATCCGACTGCTGCGTATTTCACATCAAGTGTCTGGGTGGTATGGGCGGATTGCAATTTGTTAGTAAATGCCTGGTATACATTGTGGGATCCGGTCTGAAGATCGACAGTGTCTAGGTCGACAATGTTTAGGTCGACCACTATAGGTCGACAGTCACTAGGTCGACATGGATGGAAGGTCGACAGGGTTTCTAGGTCGACAGGTCTAAAGGTCGACATGAGTTTTTCACTTTTTTTTTTCTTTTTTTGAATTTTTTCATACTTAACGATCCACGTGGACTACGATTGGAACGGTAAAGTGTGCCGAGTGAAGCGGTAGCAGAGCGAAGGCACCGTGCCCGAAGCATGGCGAGCGAAGCGGTGCACTAATTTGGGATCCCGGTCACTCTACGAAGAAAACGACACCCAAAAAAAAAAAAAATCCTCATGTCGACCTTTAGACATGTCGACCTAGAAACCCGGTCGACCTTCCATCCATGTCGACCTAGTGGCTGTCGACCTATAGTGGTCGACCTAGACATTGTCGACCTAGACACTGTCGATTTGATGAACCACACCCATACATTGTACAGTCAGTCTCTTTAGCATTGGCCTGTTTGTGACAGTCTTATTTGCATGAGCAGAGTTAAACTCTCCATTTATCCCTTGCCCAAGCAGTCTCTCCGGCATGTTTTGCTTGGGATAGTCACTGTTGCACTAGCACAGTCTCTGCCTTGCTCAAGTGGTTTCTCGTGCGTGATCTCTTTTGAATTAGTCTCTATATTCACTCTCTTGTATGAGCACAGTCTCTGTCTTCCACAAATTGGCAGTCTCTCTCCCTTGCTCTGGGAAGTCTCTGTGGGCTGACAGAGAAGTAAGTCTTCATGACAACCCTTCTCCCGGGTATAATACGATAGGAGCGCACTTTAAAAAAAAATAAAAAAATGTTTGGGGGTGCTCCCATTACCTCACACCCATATGACTGCAGTATTCCATGCATGGACATGGTATGGGGCTGCGCCGGCTCTTGTGGAACTGGCTCCTATGTAGCAAACTGCCAGATGTACTAAGCATGTAGTGGAGAGTGGTAAAGTACCCACCAATCCGCTCCTAACTGTCATTTTTCAAATACAGGCCCAGATTTATCAAGCCTTGGAGAGTGATAAATTGCATGGTGATAAAGTACTAGCCAATCAGCTCCTAACTGTCATTTTTAGAACACAGCCTGTGACATGACAGTTAGGAGCGGATTGGCTGATACTTTATCACCGTGCTATTTATCACTCTCCATGGCTTGATAAATGGGGGCCACAGTCTGCGACGTGGCAGTTAGGAGCTGATTGGCTGGTACTTTATCACTCTCCACTGTATCACTTTTTAAGGCTTAGTACATCTGGCCCTATGTTATTAAGGTAACCTATATGCTGGATAGATTTGGCAGTACTATACACGCAAAGGCCCCCTTGCAAGTTTCCTCAGTTTTTTGTGGTGAAGATGTCCTCAGGAAGCTTGACAGACATCTAGCACCAGACTTAATGGGAACCGTATAAACAAGACCGCAAAACAAGGGTGGAGGCAGAAGTTCCCAGATCCTATGTATCCCTGGAAGATTGTTTTAGACTGGATACTGGGAATGCTGAAAGAACAGGCTTTGGCTCCTAGGGAGTCTGCTTGGGTGTGGTTCGTTTTATCGACAGTATCTAGGTCGACAATGTTTAGGTCGACCACTATAGGTCGACAGTCACTAGGTCGACATGGATGGAAGGTCGACAGGGTTTCTAGGTCGACATGTGCTAGGTCGACAGGTCTAAAGGTCGACATGAGGGAAAAAAAAATTTTGGTGTCGTTTTCTTCGTAGAGTGACCGGGATCCAAAATTAGTGCACCGCGTCCCCTCGGATGGCTCGCTTCGCTCGCCATGCTTCGGGGATGGTGCCTTTGCTCCGCTACCGCTTCGCTCGGCACACTTTACCGTTCCAATCGTAGTCCACGTGGATCGTTAAGTATGAAAAAATCCCCCCCCCTCCCAAAAAAGTGAAAAACTCATGTCGACCTTTAGACCTGTCGACCTAGCACATGTCGACCTAGAAACCCTGTCGACCTAGTGACTGTCGACCTATAGTGGTCAACCTAAACATTGTCGACCTAGACACTGTCGATCTTCAGACCGTATCCCGTCTGCTTGTGCACGGTCTCTAGCAGACAAGGGGTAAACGAAAGTGGGACACCTAAAACAGAACCCTATGGCCTGCATCAGGCATGGTCACCTCAGCTATGGTAATAATATGCTGCAGGGCACCAAACCTAAACCACATTTTTCTCCTGACTGAACAGGAGGAGGAGGGAGGTAGAATATCCTGTGCGGCAGGGTCAGGCCATTAGCAATACAGATCAGTGGGCAGGGAAGCTGCATTGAGAAACCCTACATGTTGCCACACGCAGGCTGCATGACCTGTATTTGTATCCCTGGGTTGTGCCTGACAGACATTGATAGACTCCCTTCCACACACAATGCAAACACTGCCAGCTGTATCCACAAATGCACTCACAATGATTTGCGGTTTACTGAGGAAAACACAAAACAGAACACTTTCTAATAGACACCAGAGCCCTGGTGCGCATTGTGTCTTTGCTCCTTTTATATGTGTGGATTATTGCCGGGAAGGAAGAGCCTGGTTAGAGACTTGCGCTATTAGTATTTAGAGGAGCGCTACCGCATGGAAAGGGGTATAAAGGATTTATACTTGCTGCACGGGTATAAATAGCAGTACCACGATTATTACCTGCAAAATACTGAGGTCATTTCACCTGCTTATTTTGAAAGCAATCTGGGCTCTGTGTTCGTGTTATGAGTAAAATAAGGGTAGTAAGGGTCTGGTCCAGAGATGTATGCTGATTCATTTCCAGCTGCGAATCTGTATGCAGCGGCAGTGTGAAAATATGCCAATGTCATTGCCGTCTGGATTAGTAGTGAGATGGCCACCGGCTGCCTTGCAAATCCTAGCGGCTGCATATAAATATGCAGCATCCGTCCCAGATCAGTGGATTATTGGTGTCCAGAGTAATCCCTATTGTTGAGCAGCCTGGCCGCAGGTAGTGAGGTGGTTACGTCACGTTTCTTCTCCATGCTCCCTACAACAGGCCCTAATCCTCAGTTTCTGCCACCCTGATGCTTTTTTCAATGTCCTGTCACCTGACGCAGAAATGTTTATATACCATGTACTTTTCCTAGGATTGGGTATGCATGACCATCGAGATGGCCGGAAGGGGGGAGCGCAACAAGCACCTTGCACTGATCGCTGCGCTCGCCACTAGTGGGAATAGTCCCTGCTAGTCGGCATGCCAAGTTGGTGGGATGTAGGGGTCACATAACTACATCCCCTTTTCCTACATTGATTTGTACTGTAAGTCATTGTTTTCTTGTTTTGCTCATTTGTTTATGTACTTTGTTAGGTGCTGCAGAACCCTTGTGGCACCATATAAATAAACAATGTCAGTGTTGTCTGGATGCCGCTTTAGTTTCTATTTAGATGAAGCAAGAACTCTGTGTCATACACACAAATGAAGCTGCCATTTGATGGGCTGAATCCATATTAACATGCGGTCTGTAGGCCGACATAACAACCGCCCACAATGGCTGCCTCTAGTGTCGGCTACACACAGTAGACACAGTCATTTTGAGTGAATATTGATTCACTAGGGTCTAGTGGGAACTGGGCAAGGCAAAACACCTCAGTCATGTCCCCCGTCCCTAGTGAATTGCTTAGTTACTTTCTATTTAACAATGGCTGCCTCTGGTGTGTGTAGCTTACATACTGCAGTTGTATGTAAGTTAAGGGTTGTGTCTTTTGCCACTATATACTGTTGTAGACATTTACGCTGTGCGGTCTCCATGTTCTTTGACACCACACATTTGTTGAGGTTTCTTATAATAAATAGTTTTTCCTGTTTTGCACATACTTTGTTACATTATTGGCCAACATCCCGTAATCCCGTTTTCAAGGTCTCTCTATAGAGAATTATGTGCACACATCTGATGTTTCTGGCTCACAAAACTGTAAGGTCCCCATAGCAGTCAGATCTGCTCTCTCCGCCTGACGGCAGAACGTTTAGATATGCCCAGATAAGATCACACAAATCAATACCCAGATCCTACATGGCTATGTACAACTGCACTGTTCCGGTCAGGCTACAAAGCCATACTAAGGGGCCCATTTATCAACAAGTTTTAGCTATATAAAACTTGTTGCGTATGATAAATGGTGTTCCAGTCAATCAGCTCTCAACTGTTATTTTTTTCGAAAACGTGACAGGAGCTGATTGGCTAGAGCACCATGTATCATACGGAACAGGTTTTAAATTGCTAAAAGTATTTGATAAATGGGCCCTTAAATGAGTTATGGGGCCAACCAGCAGATAATTGTATTATCAGCATAATATTAGGTTGGGGTTAGGCTGTGTGGGTGAGGGTTAAGGTAGGGTTAGGCTGCGGGAGGAGGTTAGGGGTAGGCTGCAGGGGGGTCGAGGAGTTCGTTCTAGGCAGCGGGGAGGGGCACTTAGGGTTAGGCACCGCCTGGGAGGGTTAGGGTCAGGCTCAGGTTTCGGCACCACTGGGGAGGGATAGGCAGCTGAAGGGGCATAGGTTCAGACTGCGGTTTGGGGATTAGGGCTAGTGTTTTTACCACCTTGGTATCTGGATTCTGAGCTACGGGATACCACTGTCGATATTTTGACTGTCGGCATCCTGATACCATGCCCATGTATGTATGTATGTATGTATGTATGTATGTATATATGGTGAGCTCAGGGGCGGATTGGGATGCTGGGGCACCAGGACAATTCCTGGTTGGCTGGTCCCTTTGTCCCATCAGTGGCCGTGCATCCCCCCAATACCAGGCCAGCGCTCCGGTCGACAGCATTAGCTGACTGAGCCTGCCACTGGGCGTGGCTTTGTTCAGAGGAGGTGTGCCGCAGTTCCACAGAGTCGGCGGGCGCTAGGACCGTAGCGGCTCTAATAACCATGTGGTCCTGCAGACCCGGCGTTCACTGTTTGCGGAGCAGGGTCGCCCGTAGAACGTTGTGCAGCCAATGCCTGGTGCCTGCTCCCGAGTCAGTCCTGGCTCCTTCAGTGAGGCCCTTCTGATCCTTCCCTGCACTGACCTCCGCTGCAGCCTCCCTCCACTCCCGTCATTTCTACACTCCACACTGTGGAGCAAGAAGCTGTGGCAGCAGACACACCAGGTGATACAGAGAGGGAGACAGTGACAGGGCACTGACCCCACTACGGTGTGGCATAGTGGCAGTGCTGCTTAATGTGCATGGGGTGTTACTACTCTATGGGCAATATGTCTATGGGGCACTACTACGATTGTGTGGGCAATACAGGTGTATAATATGAATATGGAGTGATACGGGGTGGTGTAATGTGTATAAGGAGCAATATGGTGCTGTGTAATGTGAATACGGAGTGATACGGTGCAGTGTAATGTGTATAAGAAGCAGTGCGGTGTAATGTGAATACGGAGCTATACTGTGTTGTAATGTGTATACGGAATGATACGGTGCGGTGTAATGTGAATGTGGAGCGATACGGTGTAATGTGTATAAGGAGCGATACGGTGCGGTGTAATGTGAATAAGGAGCGATACTGTGTGGTGTAATGTGTATAAGGAGCAATACTGTGTGGTATAATGTGAATAACGGACACTACTCTCTGACATAACGGAGAGGGGAGCTGGGTCAGTGGTGGAGCTAGGGGGCAGCAGCCAAAATTTTCCATAGGGCATCAAATTGGTTAGGGCCGGCTCTGACTGCGCTATCAGCCCAGGTGATCTGTGTATGTTTGGTGCTGCTGCTGAGGGAATGTCAGCAGATGGTGCACACGACTGAGCAGAAGGAGCAGTAGGCACAAACCAGAAGTTGTCATGGCTCCGGCTACCGGGTCCTATCGGGTGCCATTAGCTTGGGAGCAGGGCCAGGCTGTGTAGAGGAGGCCGGTGGTTGTCCCAGAACACAGGGACTGCACTGGTATGTGTAACAGTATGGTGCATAGACTTGCTATAATAGTGTGCTAAAAGGCATGCCTGGTATAACTAGTACAGATAGAGGCATTGGTATGTGTAATAATGTGATGGAGCAGTGTTTTTATTTTTTCCCCTGTGGAGGCCAATGTGCTTTTTATTTTTTGCAAAGTTTTTTGTCTGCACATGCCTCTGAGTTTCACCGTGCACGCGTCCCGATGGAGTTTGTGCAGAGTTGTAGTACAGATTCATATGCATGCAGTCGTGTATTAGAAATGTATGGGAATTCCTAGGTGGTTACAGGGGGTTGGCTAATAACACACAGATGTATCATAGTGCAAGTGTGTTGCTGAGCGTGGTTGCGTACGGAGACACTGAATCGATGACCATACTTGGATAATCTGCACCTAGCATAGGGCTGGTGAAAGTTTCAATGCTGTGACTGATGGTGGCATAAAAAGATGCACAAAGCATGATTGCAGCATTTGTACACACGGACAGTGGGTGTCTCACTCCTTGCACATTTGGTTGCATGAATGTACACCAGGGAAGTGTATTATAGCGTCATTAGCATGCTGCAGCAAAAGATGCAAGCAAGGCCACAACTGCATCCAGCTTAGAATCAGGAGTGATCCCACCCCTTTGGCAGGCCACACCCCCTCAACAGACACCGCCCCCATTAGGACTGCCTCCATAAATTTCCCAGGCTGGTTTTCCATCCCAATCCGCCCCTGAGTGATCTTATGTCTGGCTGATACTTTTCACCCTCAGACAACTTTGACTTTACTGTACGGTTTCACCAAGACACCACCTCACTGCCACTCCACTTTGTATATTTGGCCTGGAAGATTCTGAGCAGTATATTATCAGAGTACTGGACACCTGCTTAGTAGCTGACGTATCTAATTAAGCTGGTTATTACATTAAGATGTAGGGTTGCATGGATGATTTTCGGTCTCTGCGACTTCATGCAATTAATCATTTAGGAAAACACATGGCGATTTAATTTCCTCCCATTAATTGATCAAGTGAAAAAAAAACCCCTTTCTGTGTTCTGTTCCATGAGCATTTCCTCTCTATACAGAGCATGGATGTGATTCAGCGCCTGAGGTTCATGTGAGGCGATGAAATTGCTGCATCGCATGATTTGAAGTTTATTTCAGACGTCAGCAAATTAAAATATTACTTCTTTAGCAGAGCACTTAGAGCAGGCCTGTCCAAACTGCGGCCCTCCAGCTGTTGTGAAACTACATATACCAGCATGCCTTGACCCAGTTTTGCTGTCAGAGAATGCTAAAGCTGTGTCAGGGCATGCTGGGATGTGTAGTTTCTCAACAGCTGGAGGGCCGCAGTTTGGACAGGCCTGACTTAGAGCTTCAAAGCGATTGATACCTGTTATATTATTCTCAGGAGATCGTACAACTAAAATTCGCCAATGTAGCTCACATATGCCGAGATGGTGCAGACAATACTTTACTTTTCCTTTGTTACTTTCTCAGACCCTTTTGGACTTGGTATTCGTTATACCAGTAATGCAAAATTAGAGATGGATTTTCTAAATAAAGCTAAAATAGAGCCAAATGAATGACACTTTACAAGCTGGTAATAAAATAAATATGAAAGCATCTGTAATAGTATATACTGTATATTCATGTTTTATTGTGGCTTTTTATTCCAGGTGTAAAGGAAATGAGTGCGCTTGCATTATTTCCCTTAATGGAATTGTAACTGCGCTAATCTTGGCAATGGGTGAATTTCTGGCTTGTTTTGCACCACATACACTTGGACAGGGGTATTTAACAAGCGTCCCTCCAGCTGCTGTGGAACTGCACAACCCAGCATGCCCTGCCACAGTTTTGCTAGCTGAATACCCCTGGAGTTGGATCTATAGAAGGCACAGCATACGCAGATTACTCTAGCTGTATGTATCTATATATGAAACATCTAAAACACCCAGATCCTCTTTATTACTTTGTAGAATGAGTAATTGTTTGGTACAGAGGAGAGATCATTGAGCTGTGGTCTGACCATAGAGTGCAGGGAAGTTGTGACTTTTGAAATCGGAAATGACATGTTACACAGCCCACGCAGGCCATTGTATGCCGGTCATGGTATACAGCACAGGCCAAATTGTATGCCGGTCATGGTATACAGCACAGGTCACTTGTATACCGGGTCATAATGATTTACAGCACAGGTCACTTTTATGCCGGGCATCATGATGTATAGAACAGGCCATTGTTTGCCGGTCATGATGATGTATAGCACAGGCCACTTGTATGCCGGTCATGATGATTTATAGCACAGGTCACTTGTATGCCGGTCATGAGTTATAGGGTTGTTTGTTCATAAAGAAAATGCGTCATCTTTCTCTTCATCTTTCCTGCCGCTCTCTCGTCATCTGTCCCACTGTCTTTCTCGTCATAGATCCCGCCGCTCTCTCTCTCTCATCCTGTTTCCTGATGTTCTCTCTCTTGTTATCTCTCCTGCTCGCTATTGTTCATCTTATCTACTGACACTCTATTTCATTCGTCATATCACCCACATCTTTTGTCATTCCTCCCTCTCTCTCCTTGCTCTCCCTGTGCCCCTCCCCTCACTCTTTCTGGCTCCCCCCTGCCTCCTCTCTTTCTCTCTCCCCCCCCCTCCCCCAGGCCCCCCTCGCTCCTTCCTCGATCTCTGACTCTCCCCCCTCTCTTTTTTTTCGCTCTCTGACTCTCTCCCAGCCCACCCCTCTCTCCCAGCCTCCGCGCATGCTCTTACTCCTCCCTCCCTCTGACTCTCTCCCAACCCTTCCTTCCTCTCTCTCCACCCCCTCTCTCTCTCATTCTACCCCAGCTCCCCCCCCTCCCCCCTCGCCATCTCTCTGGCTCATCCCCAGCCCTCGCTCTCTTTCTCGCTCTCCCCCTGCCCCCTCTGTCCTGCACACTCCCTGAACTGCTCTCTCCTGCACACTTTCAGATTCTTCCCCATCCTTCTCTCTCTCTCTCTCTCTCTCTCTTGACCCGCCACCTCTCTCTCTCTCTCTTCCTTTCTGACTCCTCTATCTGAACAAGACACCTATATGTAGATGAAAGCCCCTGCATGGTAGCGCCTCAGGGTTTGGTTGTGAGCGTTCCATCATCTACACACATCCTCCCCTGACAGACACCTCTCTAGCTGGTCCTGTCTGTCGGTTCGGTTATTGTAGGAACACATGTCTGCAGATGATGATAAATTCCTGGGGTGACCGTTCCTCTTCTAAAGTAAATCATCCTCGCCCTGCAGAACCCTAAACCTTGTATCATTATGTATGTATAGGTTTCAGGCTATAGCTTCAGGGCTGGTGCTTTGTTACTGTAATTGTGCATTATACCGTAGTATTAGGTTGAGCATCGTGGGCCTAAATCTGAGTTGCATGGAACTTCCAATGTGGCTGCGTTTAGTGATTTGGGGCTGCATGTTTATAAATTCTGGTTTCATTGGATTTCCATAAAAGCAGATGATACTGTATCCGTCAGCGCTGATGAAGCGTGACTTTATATGCAGTTTATTATACTGTTGGGAGAGTGTTAAAACTTACTTGAAATGATGCACGTAGTGTTATATGCCACGTGCACTATTTAATTGTGCATTTAAAGAATTTTAAACATAACCTAAATCCTTTCGGCCTGTACTCAAGCCGTCCTACCATGATGATGTTCTAGAGTCATGTACTTATAATGTGTGCTGCTTTCTGTGCAGTAGCTACTGTATCACACTTCGTTTTGTCATTACTTCTGTGTGACCGGTCTGACAGCTGCTTTGTAACCTCCTGTAATAGATCCTAATTACCCGGCGTATTCAGACACTGCATTGCCAGTACCTGTCATAAGGTGAGCTGTAACTCCTTATGGGATGGTCAGCACCTGTTTATGAAGGAGCAGCGTGATGTTCTGCTGTGTAAGATGCCTGTGTGAGCACTCACATTGCAGCCGTTGGGATAAGAAGCAATGTAAGTAACAGTAAAGCCCAGTACTCACGGGCCGATCAAGGAGAGATGCGTGCTGAGCGAACCGCTCAGCACACATCTCTCCTGCCGCTCAGCACAGCGCGATCTGTGCTGAGCGTGCGGGGGGAGACGGGGGGGCCGCTCACTTCACCCAGCGGGTGAAGTGAGCGACCCGCTAGATTGGCCTGCATGCAGGCCAATCTAGCAGCGGCGATAGCGATGTGCGGGGCCGCGCATCGCTATCGCCGAGGGGGCTACACACGGAGCGATCCTGCCGATATTCTAAGCAATCTAGTCAGATTGCTTAGAATATCGCTCCGTGAGTACCCCCCTTTAGGGATAATTGTAGATCACATCGCAGGATGTCTCGGGAGCTACTCGCTAATCTTGTGGTTGGACGGCTCCCGCAGCAATCACAGCCAAGTCCTGCCATGTCATTGGCTGCAATCGCAGACTGAGGCTTTACTAAATTTACTCCAGAAGTCCTAAGAGAGACTCGCGTTGCAGATATGTCTCGCTGCGCCCGTCGCCTTGCACTGCTCGACCGATCTTTGATCAAGTAAGAAGAGACCAAGAGGGGTGCAATGATGTAAGATTAGGAATCTGGCCCTGACTAGGATTTGTTTTGCCTGATCATGATCCTGTACAGTGACTGGGTTTAGGATTACTATGGCTTTTTATACTGTGAACATGGTGACCTGCTGAAATTATTCTCACATGATAACACACTGGATGGGGAAATGTCTCTCTGGTTTACATTAATAGACTAGTCACTAGTGTATAAACTCTAATGTACAGTACTGGGCAAAAGTTTTAGGCAGGCGTGGAAAAAATGCTTTGAATAGAAGTGTTAATGGTTTAATTTTATCAATTAACAAAATGCAAAGTGAATGAACAAAATAAACCTCTAAATCACATCAATCTTTGGTGTGACCACCCTTTGCCAACAAAATAACATCCATTCTTCTAGATACACTTGCACGCAGTTTTTGAAGGAACTCTGCAGGTAGGTTGTTCCAAACATCTTGGAGAAATAACCACAGATCTTTTGTGGATGTAGGCTTGCTCAAATCGTTCTGTCTCTTTATGTAATTCCAGGCAGACTCAACATTGTTGAGATCAGGGCTCTGTGGGGGCCATATCATCACTTCCAGGTTTCCTTGTTCTTCTTTACTCTGAAGATAGCTCTTAATGCTATTGGCTGTATGTTTGGGGTCATTGTCCTGTTGCAGAAATGATTTGGAGCCAATAAGACACCTCCCTGATGGTATTGCAGGATGGCTAAGTACCTGTCTGTTCCTGCTTACTAGGTCATAAATCTGAAAGTCAGATCTTCGCTGGGATGGCTCCTATCAGATGAGCTGTCCTAGGAGGTAAGTATTCACTCATACCGGTGTTATAAGAAGTCTCTATGTATGAGGTGTTATAAGAGGTCTGTATTGCATAATATATCTGATACATGGTACATACTGCTCTCAAGCTGATATCACATTAATTCCAACATTTTGGGGGGATTGCAATTTGCTCTGGTAATCTTGGAGCTGTTGATATCGCCCCACTGCGTATTCAATTAAGGCCATTTTCACCCGGTTTTAAGGGAAATTTCACCTTTTTTTGGAGTGAAAAGGCATTGGCGAAAAATGCCTCAAAATCAGCGAAAACGGCCCGTGTTTTCACCAGCACAGGTGAGAGGACATGGATTCGCCAATCCACATGTTTTTTGCTCCTGTTGAATTTTTAGCCTAGGCAAAAAAACGGCCCTGCTATTGAATAGAAACAAAATGGATGTGGCACCACGTGGCGCTAGGTTTATACCCTCAAAATAAAGGACCTTACACAATGGTGTCTGATTTGTTCTCATAGATGGTAAGGTTCATATGATGCATACAGATTTCTAGAATGCAAAAGAACACACAAACATAGTGCAACTCTGTTTTAACACCAAAAACACTTCAATCTGTATGGTCCCACTCACATAAGGCGGTTTTAATATTGCATGTAGATAGTCAAGGATGATGAAATGGCCACTGTACTCAGTGGGACGAGACTCCTTAATGGATGACTTAGAAAGAAACAGCTGAGGTTTCTATGTCCGTTCCTGATGTAGAAGGACCTTCGCCTGCATCTCCTGCTAGCTCCTGTCCCACGTTGTGCGACGCGCCCGCCGCAGCTTGACTTGCTGATTGCTGATCTTGCGAAATCCCAACGACTGCTGGTGAATCTGTGGAGTGATACTGAATACTTTACCAGCCCCAGGGATCACAAAATGGCAATAGCACAACGTGGGACAGGAGCTAGCAGGAGATGCAGGCGAAGGTCCTTCTACATCAGGAACGGACATAGAAACCTCAGCGGTTTCTTTCTAAGTCATCCATTAAGGAGTCTCGTCCCACTGAGTACAGTGGCCATTTCATCATCCTTGACTATCTACATGCAATATTAAAACCGCCTTATGTGAGTGGGACCATACAGATTGAAGTGTTTTTGGTGTTAAAACAGAGTTGCACTATGTTTGTGTGTTCTTTTGCATTCTAGAAATCTGTATGCATCATATGAACCTTACCATCTATGAGAACAAATCAGACACCATTGTGTAAGGTCCTTTATTTTGAGGGTATAAACCTAGCGCCACGTGGTGCCACATCCATTTTGTTTTTATTACATTATTGTGAATCACGGTGAATGATTTCCTAGGTATCCAAGGGCTGCTATTAGTATTTAAGCGCACAAGGGGTCTATTTTTCTTTGTTTCACCTGCTATTGAATAGGGCAAATCCCCATTGACCCTAAAAATAGTGAAAAGTCCAGTTCCACCTATGCAATAAATAAATAAATAAATTAAAAAAAAGGACCTAATTGCCTACACCTATTAGACGTTAAAAATAGGCCAAAAATGTCCAGCCCCCCCGATCCACTCAAGATCGGCAGTAGCTCTGCCCAAACCTGGACCAGTCCACCTGACCTCATTTGATTAAAGTTCTACCCACTGTTAGCGAAGCCCCACACCTTTTGGGGTCTGCCAATCTATACAGTCCCAACAAGATCTGGAAAATCTCATGTGTGATCTGTAACAAAACATTAGCCCAATACCACGTTTCACATTACGCAGATGAAGACATTCCTACTCTGCTAAACCACAGTGCTTGTTCTTTGCAAATTAATGGATGGCCCTCTGTGATGTCTGTTGCTACGTCTCAGCTGTTGCTGAATTATTCTATTTCCACAAACGTAGCTAGGTGTCTGACCGAGCCGGTTCCCCGTCTGCCTGTCTCTGCAAGCCTTTCCATGGGAGTTCTTCACAAGGGCTTTGATACTCTGTGATAAGATCACTGAACTGACAGGTCTTAATTGCTAAACATGAATGCAAAGTTTGCACAATAGCTAATTACTATAGGAAAGAATACATTACTTAATGATGCCAGCTAATGTGATACAGAACGATATCACAGGCAGAAAGTCACAAGCATGTAAACAATTATAGCAGCGGATTTGGTTTGCAGTCAGAGCTGAATGTTCCGAAGAGTCTTCCTAGGTCTACATCCGACGTTGTGCAATGTAATTGCGGAGATGCGTTCAGTGGTAGCAACTGCACTGGAGCGCCGGTGTCTCTGACGCAGCCCTTATATGCAACGTAGGCTCATAGCGCCTTTGTTCTACCGGGATCGGTATGAAATACCTCCAATCAAAATCCCGACGGTCGAAATCCCAACAGCAATTGACCGACGGTCAAAATCCCGACATGGACAAAATACAGACATTTAAAATACAGACAAGGTCAGAATACCGACATGTAAAATGTCGACAGGTAAAAATGCCAACATGAGTTTTTAATTTTTTTTGGGTGTGTATGTTGACATAGGTCGACATGGACACCATATAAGTGTACCGCATTCCCTCGCATGGCTCGCTGCGCTCGGCACACTATTATATTCCCCCTCCAGGTCCACTGGGATGGTAAAGTATGAACAAGTTGGTTTCAATGAAAAAATCATGAAAAACTCATGTCTGCATTTTGACCCGTCGACATTTTACATGTCTGTATTTTGACCTTGTCGGGATTTTGACCGTTGGTCAATTGCTGTCGGTATTTTGACCGTCGGGATTTTGATTGTCGGTAAATTGACTGCATCCCATTCTACCTGTGTTTGTGATCATCTGTTTAGCAGATATAGGTGTTTTTACTGTTTTCACTGCAGAGCGCTTTATCCTGCAAGAATTCCAACCAATAACAAGTAAACCGGTATTTCTGCATACTGGACCTGGGCGCCCGGCTTAGACTGTGCACCAGGGCCCTGGGTCCTTTAGCTGTGTCACTCTGCATTGCTGTCTTGTGCATAACAGGTGTCTCTCATCTCCCATCTAATCCGTCCGAGAATGGACTCCATTTGTTGAATGGGGGTAATTCAGACCCGATCGCTCGCTAGCTGTTTTTTGCAGTCCTGCGTTCGCATAGTCGCCGCCCACCGGGGAGTGTATTGTAGCTGTGCAAGTGTGCGATCACATGTGCAGCCGAGCGGTACAAAAAGATCTTGTGCAGTTTCTGAGTGGCCCAGGACTTACTCAGCTGCTGCAATCACTTCAACCTGTCCGGGGCCGGAATTGACGCCAGACACCCTCCCTGCAAATGCCTGGACACGCCTGCGTTTTTCCAAACACTCCCAGAAAACGGTCAGTTGCCACCCACAAATGCCCTCTTCCTGTCAGTCTCCTTGCGATCGCCCGTGCGAATGGATTCTTCGCACAAACCCATCACAGAGCAACAAACCGCTTTGTACATGTGCGACTCGCCTGTGTGTTGTGGTGTATACCCATGCGCAGTTCTGACCTGATCGCAGCGGTGCAAAAACCACTAGTGAGCGATCGGGTCTGAATTACCCCCAATGTCTCCATCTGTGTTTATCTGCCTACTGTCTACCACTGCTGCAGTGTGGCTGGGTGTGAAAGGGTTTGTGTAAGGGCCGACGTATTGCTAGATACTGTAAGTTCTTTGAGTTGGTTTATATTCTGTAGATTGTAGCAGAAGAACAAACTGAAATGAGCAGATTTACTAAAGCTTCAAGAAATAAAAACTGGGTTTGTTGCCTATAGTAACAAATCCTCTTCTATCATTTTCTAAGATGCAATAGGGGAATGTTATCAAAACAATAGAGAAATTATTGTAGTTATATTTATATTTCCGTTGTTTATTTATAAGGCGCCACAAGGGTTCAGCAGCGCCTAACAACGTACATAAACAAATGAGCAAAACGAGAAAACAGCAACTCAGTCAGTAGACCGACGCCGGGGTCCCGGCGGTGAGCGCAGCTTGTCTCCTTGCGGGCTATCTGCGCTCGCCATGTTTCAGGCGGGGTTATATTCCTCTTCGAGTGGTGGCGTGGATCACCACCCAAGTGGGCATTCCAGCGGCGGTCAGGATTCCGACTGCCAGTAAGTTGACTGCCTCCCATGCAGAGGATGTTTTGTGTGACTTGGCTTGTGTGAGTTTTAGGAGGTGTGTCGGCAAACGGCCGTGTAACTGTCCTCTACTGTCCTGGCTGAAAGTATCTGGTTATACACACCTTGGATAAGGATGGCATAGTGACCAGGACTGCGACATTTTGACCCTGACGTTCTGTCTAATGCATGTCGACCATATGAGATTAACCTAATTACATTACTGTAGATGTTCTACACCACACACAGTCCAGTCTATGAAATTCATCATATGTATCCATATAGTCCACAAAGCTGTGTATACAGTAACTAGCTTGAGTTCATTAACTGAAGCTAAGAAATTACTTTCACTCTAGTTCAGCTGGATAATGGGCAGACGCAGGCCGTTATGCTTTTATGAAAAAATAGAAATAAGTGTACTTCAGTTTTTTAAATATTATGTTATACAGATCTGTACACTGTATATGAGATTACTGTTTCACACCGCACAAATAACCAGGTATTTACCCGGCAACATGGCTGGTTGGCGTGCGGTGTGAAAGAGCCATAGTCGAAACCCCGGGTCGTCTGACCCTGTAATTCAACCCAGGAGTAAAGCAGTGTTATTCCCGAGTTGAATACCGGGTCAGTGGCAGCGTAAACGGGCTCCCGGACCCGTTCTCTACAAAAGGGAGAGGCGGTGCAGCGATGGGCTCAGCTCCCAGCCCCGCCTCCGCCCCCCCCCCCCCCCCTCTACGGCAACCCGCCTGGCTTATTGCCGGGTCGGGAAAGCCAGCAGCAGCATCCAATGCCGGATCACTCCCGGGAAAGACCAGTTTTCCAATTCCCGGGTGGGATCCGGCATTGGCGGTGTGAAAGGGTGGGGGGGGGGGGGGGGTGTATCAGTTTATAAAAGCTTGGAGAAAGATAAAGTGATCTATTTACCCAGCCTTGGACGGAGATAAAGCATCTGCCATGTCACAGGACCTGGTTGGTTGGTTGGTACTTTTTCTCAGTCCACTTTGTCGCTCTCCTAGGCTTAGTAAATAGACCCCAAAGTACCGAACTGTAATTTGTCAAACACAGCCTGTAACATGGCAGCTGGAGCTGATTGGCTGGTACTTTATTTCTCTCTTAGGGGTTTATTCATGAAGCAGTGGAGAAGTTGCCCATGGCAACCAATCGGCTGCTCTGTATAATTTCATAGTATGCAAATCATAAATGCTACTTCAATGTTGATTGGTTGCCATGGGCAACTCCTCCATTGGCTCACTTCTCCACACTTTTCACTGTTTCATGAATAGCCCCCTTAGCTGTCTATATACCATGTTTTCCATTTGCCATATATCTCTATATACAGAAATGCTCCTTAAAAATGTTGGAGAGCGATTTTGCGCCATAGCAGTAAATGTAGCCTAATTGATCACCGCTTTCAGGATAAATACCCAGATGCTACAGTGTTTACTCCAAAGCGGGGGAGCCAAAATATTTTTTTTGAATGAGAAATTCACACGTGTCCAGCAAACTTGGACCTCTCTGCGTTGTCTTAACTTTTTATTCCCTACTCTGCGCGGGGGGGCATGGAACTTAGACCCGCCCCCTTCCCTGGTTGGACCACTGCCTGCTGTTCCTCGCAGCTGGGATGGCCATTGATGGGTGCAGACCATCGATGGTTCCCTGCCAGTGGTTGCATGCCATAGATGTTAAGCGTTTATTGCATCATCGATGGTTTACTCATGCCTACTCTGAATGTGACCTGCATAAAAATGTTTACCCTGACTGCAGAAAAGGGTATAATGGGAAATAATAAGTGTATTATATAACCCCTATTCGTCAGTTTAAAATGAATCATTGCTCAATTATGATCTTTAAGTATTTTATGTGAATCCCAAGCCAATGCCACCTCCTATTTCATCCACTAATTATCACCCACATGCCGACCGCAGAACACTCACCATTTCCCAGGTACACGAGCACTTGCTGAAGCGGAAAGGCAGCTTGGCTCAAGCACCGTATAATTCGCTGCCAGCCAGGGAGTCATATACTAATGTTCTACATCTACAGGCACTGTGGGATTTATGTATTCAGGGTAAATACACCGAATTATATGCCAAAATGAAATGATTCCACAATGGAGTGCGCTCCCAAGTCAGTGAGAGGCGCTGTGCATCAGTCAGGGTGGCGACGTGCAGGGTTATACGCCAGTTGATCTTATATGCGTATCTCCTGGCCGCACTGCTGGTTTGTTAAACACCTTGGGTTTGAGATAAAACATTTTTTTTTGTTTTTGTGGTTTTCATTCTAGAATAGACTGTTCAGTGAGTGACATTTGTTTGCAGACTTTTTGGACAGGTATTAGTGACATTTTGAGCTGTTTTCAGGGATGGGGGAGCTGTAGTCAAAGCAATCTCATCCGTCTCCTAGACGTGTTTAAATGCTAAGTAAATGACACGATGCAGCGTCCCCAAATCTCGTGTTTGCCTGTCTGCATTGCAGCATCACACACTGCAGTGCAGACTGCAACACATCAGTCAGTGTTTGCGGCAAAACCCAAAATAGCTTCTCACCTCTACTGAGCTGTAACTGTCCAGAGGTCAAGCTGTCAGAGGATTATTTTTTAGCAGCCTGCAAACATTTGGTTAATCTGAAGTTTGGAATTGCGGGTGTGATTGGAATGTACATAGATATTGCAGTATATAGTTGCACGAACCTGTCTACACAGTAGAGACTTGCGGTCAAGGTAAGCAAGGGGGGGGGTCCTCACCTGTCATACTCCAGTACACTGCAGAGATTTGTCTATAAAAATGATTACAATAATACAAAGAAGATTTTTATAACATATAAATATCATCTTTGTGTATTTTTTATAACATCTTTTTATTGAAGCATATGCATGAAATACATTGCATACAGAGGCTAAAAGAGAGCTAACTAATACTGTAATACATTGCACAACTCAAGGTCTTCGTATTATTCTAATAATTTTTATAGCCAAAACACCCCCCCAAATCATATATGTGTGTAAATCTGGCTCTTGTACTAGCCAGTGCCTCCCCAGTCACTGATCTCGCCGTACCTCATTGGTACACAGTGGTCAGTGGCAGATCCTGCTTACTTTTAGCAGATGGGCTGCCGCTACCCTCGTTCCCGGAGAGGAGACAGTTAGACCTGCGTCCCGGCACCTGTGCAGTGGATCTGGCAGGTGCCGGGACCAGTGCATGCGCAGATGCCGTGGAGTGACTGGGCATGCGCAAATCCCCGGCTTCTATGGACTGCATCAGCTGCATCCCATAGAAGCTGGATTGGGTTGCGTGAAAGGCAGGGAGTGGCTTCCTACAGGAAGCCAGCTCTCTGCTTATCACAGCCCGGTCTGACAGTCCCGGAGGGAGGAAACCCCTCCCAATGTAGTTTCTGTGACTGACAGGTAGGACTTCCAATAGGAAATCACTGCCACTCACAGTGAAGCCAGTGCAGTTATGGACTGCATCTGGTATCACTGAGCTGGGTGGCGGATTTTACCTGGGGAGTGCTGCAGTCCTGCAGCCCCTAAATAAATTTCTTCCACCGACAGTGGTTATAAAAAAAGTATTTACTCACTTGGAAGATTTTTGCATTTTATTGCATTATGGAATTGAAAAGAATGTATAAAGCAACTCTTTATTTTTTATTACCACATTCTCAGCCTTGTTCTTATAAAATCTGTTGTACTTTTGTTATTCCGATGGAAGTAATTGGTTGTATAATTAGTGATGCATCCGGAAAGTATTCATAGCGCTTCTTTTTTTCTCCCACATTTTGTTATGTTACAGCCGTATTCCAAAATGGAATAAATTTCATTTTTCCCCTCAAAATTCTACACACAATACCCCATAATGACAACGTGAAAAAAAAAGTTTTTTGGCAATTTTTGCAAATTTATTAAAAATAAAAAAATAAAATGTATGTAAGTATTCACAGCCTTTACTCAATACTTTGTTGATACACCATTGGCAGCAATTACAGCCTCAAGTCTTTTTGAATATGATGCCACAAGCTTGGAATACCTATCTTTGGGTAGTTTTGCCCAGTTTTTTGTTCTAAAAACAAAAAATAAATATCCCGTACATAAAATCACCTAAAATACAGATAGAATAAAATGTATTAAAATATAAATTTTACCATGAAGTTTTATATAGAACAATTGAATATACTCTATATATTATTTAATTGATTTATCTATATACAATTATTGAAGCAAATTTTGGAAGTTAATTAAGCATATAAAATATTAGTCGCATTAAATGGATGAATAGAAGAAAAGGGTATATTTGAGGGTGATATAACGGTGGGATATGCTACAGGAACTATTTGAGGGCCAAAGCCTCAAGTTTATGTATCTATTTAATTTCTGCTTTTACCAGATTTACATACTTTTTTTCTGTCCTTCCATGTAACTCTTCTGGAATCCTATGAACTTAATGATTTAATTTGTAGAACAATTCTGTTTAAACTGGAAATTTTCAGTGTGTTGAGTCTGTAGCCCTTTTCTGATATTCCTTAGGTGTTCTGCAATTCTGGTTTCCAAAGCTTGTGATGTTTTTACAACATAGGAGTTTATTTACTTAGCTGTGGAGATGTTGGCCATAGCATCCAATCAAATTCCACTTAACATTTAGCTGCTTCTAAAAGATAATAGATGGTATCTATTTGAGTGCTATGGGCATCATTTCCACTTATAAAAATCTTATACCTTCGTAAATATACCCCATAAAGTCACAACTGCATTAAATAATATATTTCTCTATCGTCCTAGTGGATGCTGGGGTTCCTGAAAGGACCATGGGGAATAGCGGCTCCGCAGGAGACAGGGCACAAAAAGTAAAGCTTTAGGATCAGGTGGTGTGCACTGGCTCCTCCCCCTATGACCCTCCTCCAAGCCAGTTAGATTTTTGTGCCCGGCCGAGAAGGGTGCAATCTAGGTGGCTCTCCTAAAGAGCTGCTTAGGAAAGTTTAGCTTAGGTTTTTTATTTTACAGTGAGTCCTGCTGGCAACAGGATCACTGCAACGAGGGACTTAGGGGAGAAGAAGTGAACTCACCTGCGTGCAGGATGGATTGGCTTCTTGGCTACTGGACATCAGCTCCAGAGGGACGATCACAGGTACAGCCTGGATGGTCACCGGAGCCTTGCCGCCGGCCCCCTTGCAGATGCTGAAGTAAGAAGAGGTCCAGAATCGGCGGCAGAAGACTCCTCAGTCTTCTAAAGGTAGCGCACAGCACTGCAGCTGTGCGCCATTTTCCTCTCAGCACACTTCACACGGCAGTCACTGAGGGTGCAGGGCGCTGGGAGGGGGGCGCCCTGGGAGGCAAATGAATACCTATTTTGGCTAAAAATACCTCACATATAGCCTCCGGAGGCTATATGGAGATATTTAACCCCTGCCAGAATCCGTTAAGAGCGGGAGACGAGGCCGCCGAAAAAGGGGCGGGGCCTATCTCCTCAGCACACAGCGCCATTTTCCCTCACAGAAAGGCTGGAGGGAAGGCTCCCAGGCTCTCCCCTGCACTGCACTACAGAAACAGGGTTAAAACAGAGAGGGGGGGCACTAATTTGGCGATATGCTTATATATATATTAAGATGCTATAAGGGAAAACACTTATATAAGGTTGTCCCTATATAATTATAGCGTTTTTGGTGTGTGCTGGCAAACTCTCCCTCTGTCTCTCCAAAGGGCTAGTGGGTCCTGTCCTCTATCAGAGCATTCCCTGTGTGTGTGCTGTGTGTCGGTACGTGTGTGTCGACAGGTAGGAGGACGATGTTGGTGAGGAGGCGGAGCAATTGCCTGTAATGGTGATGTCACTCTCTAGGGAGTCGACACCGGAATGGATGGCTTATTTAGGAAATTACGTGATAATGTCAACACGCTGCAAGGTCGGTTGACGACATGAGACGGCCGACAAACAATTAGTACGGTCCAGACGTCTCAAAAACACCGTCAAGGGTTTTAAAACGCCCGTTTACTTTAGTCGGTCGACACAGACACAGACAGGGACACTGAATCCAGTGTCGACGGTGAATAAACAAACGTATTCCTTATTAGGGCCACACGTTAAAGGCAATGAAGGAGGTGTTACGTATTTCTGATACTACAAGTACCACAAAAGAGGGTATTATGTGGGATGTGAAAAAACTACCATAGTTTTTCCTGAATCAGATAAATTAAATAAAGTGTGTGATGATGCGTGGGTTCCCCCCGATAGAAAATTATGGGCGGTATACCCTTTCCCGCCAGAAGTTAGGGCGCGTTGGGAAACACCCCTTAAGGTGGATAAGGCGCTCACACGCTTATCAAAACAAGTGGCGGTACCGTCTATAGATAGGGCCGTCCTCAAGGACCAGCTGACAAGGCTGGAAAATATAATAAAAAGTATATACACACATACTGGTGTTATACTGCGGCCAGCGATCGCCTCAGCCTGGATGTGCAGAGCTAGGGTGGCTTGGTCGGATTCCCTGACTAAAAATATTGATACCCTTGACAGGGACAGTATTTTATTGACTATAGAGCATTTCTATATATGCGAGATGCACAGAGGGATATTTGCACTCTGGCATCATGAATAAACGCGATGTCCATAACTGCCAGAAGATGTTATGGACACGACAGTGGTCAGGTGATGCAGATTCCAAACGGCACAGTATGGCCGTATAAAGGAAGAGGACTTGTTTGGGGTCGGTCCATCGGACCTGGTGGTCACGGCAACTGCTGGAAAATCCACCGTTTTTTACCCTAAGTCACATCTCTGCAGAAAAAGACACCGTCTTTTCAGCCTCAGTCCTCTCGTCCCTATAAGATCATATCTGCCCAGGGATAGAGGAAAGGGAAGAAGACTGCAGCAGGCAGCCCATTCCCAGGAACAGAAGCGTTCCACCGCGTCTGACAAGTTCTCAGCATGGCGCTGAGACCGTACAGGACCCCTGGATCCTACAAGTAGTATCCCGGGGGTACAGATGGGAATGTCGAGACGTTTCCCCTTCGCAGGCTCCTGAAGTCTGCTTTACCAAGTCTCCCTCCGACAAGGAGGTAGTATGGGAAAAAATTCACAAGCTGTATTCCCAGCAGGTGATAATTAAATTACCCCTCCTACTACAGAAAAGGGGTATTATTCCACACTATATTGTGGTACTGAAGCCAGAAGGCTAGGTGAGACTTATTCTAAAAATTTTTTTTTGAACACTTACAAAGGTTCAAATTAAGATGAAGTCACTCAGAGCAGTGATAACGAACCAGGAAGAAGGGGACTATATAGTGTCCCGGGACATCAGGGATGCTTACCTCTATGTCCCAAATTTGCCCTTCTCACTAAGGGTACCTCAGGTTCGTGGTGCAGAACTGTCACTATCAGTTTCAGACGCTGCCGTTTGGATTGTCCACGGCACCCCGGGGTCTTTACCAAGGTAATGGCCGAATTGATGATTCTTCTTCGAAGAAAAGGCGTCTTAATTATCCCTTACTTGGACGATCTCCTGATAGGGGCATAGTCCAGGGAACAGTTGGAGGTCGGAGTAGCACTATCTCGGATACTGCTACAATCAGCACGGGTGGATTCTAAATATTCCAAAATCGCAGCTGATCCCGACGACACGTCTGCTGTGCCTAGGGATGATTCTGGACACAGTCCAGAAAAAGGTGTTTCTCCCGGAAGAGAAAGCCAGGGAGTTATCCGAGCAAGTCAGGAACCTCCTAAAAACAGTGCATCATTGCACAAGGGTCCTGGTAAAAATGGTGGCTTCCTACGAAGCAATTCCATTCGGCAGATTTCACGTAAGAACTTTTCAGTGGGATCTGCTGGACAGATGGTCCGGATCGCATCTTCAGATGCATCAGAGGATAACCCAATATCCAAGGACAAGGGTGTCTCTCCTGTGGTGGTTATAGAGTGCTCATCTTCTAGAGGGCCGCAGATTCGGCATTCAGGATTGGATGCTGGTAACCACGGAGCCCAGTCTGAGAGGCTGGGGAGCAGTCACACAAGGGAAAAATTTCCAGGGAGTGTGATCAAGTATGGAGACTTTTCTCCACATAAATATACTGGAGCTAAGGGTAAATTTATAATGCTCTAAGCTTAGCAAGACCTCTGCTTCAAGGTCAGCCGGTATTGATCCAGTGGGAAAAACATCACGGCAGTCGCCCACGTAAACAGACAGGGCGACACAAGAAGCAGGAGGGCAATGGCAGAAACTGCAAGGACTTTTCGCTGGGCGGAAAATCATGTGATAACACTGTCAGCAGTTTTTCATCCCGGGAATGGAAACTGGGAAGCAGACTTCCTCAGCACGACCTCCACCCGGGAGAGTGGAAACTTCATTGAGAAGTTTTTTCCACATGATTGTAAACCGTTGGGAAATACCAAAGGTGGACATGATGGCGTCCCGTCTGAACAAAAAACGGGACAGGTATTGCGCCAGGTCAAGAGACCCTCAGGCAATAGATGTGGACGTTCTGGTAACACCGTGGGTGTACCAGTCGGTGTATGTGTTCCCTCCTCTGCTTCTCATACCTAAGGTGCTGAGAATTATAAGACGTAGAGGAGTAAGAACTATACTCATGGCTCCGGATTGGCCAAGAAGGACTTGGTACCCGGAACTTCAAGAGATGCTTACAGAGGTCTTATGGCCTCTGCCGCTAAGAAGGGACTTGCTTCAGCAAGTACCATGTCTGTTCCAAGACTTACCGCAGCTGCGTTGTCGGCATGGCGATGGAAAGCCGGATCCTAAGGGAAAAAAGGCATTCCGGAAGAGGTCATTCCTACCCTGGTCAAAGCCAGAAAGGAGGTGACCGCACAACATTATCACCACGTGTGGCGAAAATATGTTGCGTGGTGTGAGGCCAGGAAGGCCCCACAAAGAAATTTCAACTCGGTCGTTTCCTGCATTTCCTGCAAACAGGAGTGTCTATGGGCCTCAAATTGGGGTCCATTAAGGTTCAAATTCGGCCCTGTAAATTTTCTTCCAGAAAGAATTGGCTTCAGTTCCTGAAGTCCAGAAGTTTGTCAAGGGAGTATTGCATATACAAACCCCTTTTTTGTGCCTCCAGTGGCACTGTGGGATCTCAACGTAGTTCTGGGATTCCTCAAATCACATTGGTTTAAAACCAGTCAAATATGTGGATTTGAAGCATCTCACATAAAAAGTGACCATGCTCTTGGCCCTGGCCTGGACCAGGCGAGTGTCAAATTGGTGGTTTTTTCTCAAAAAAGCCCATATCTGTTTGTCCATTCGGACAGGGCAGAGCTGCGGACTCGTCCCCAGTTCTCTCCCTAAGGTGGTGTCAGTGTTTCACCTGAACCAGCTTATTGTGGTGCCTTGCACCTACTAGGGACTTGGAGGACTCCAAGTTGCTAGAAGTTGTCAGGACCCTGAAAATATGTTCCAGGACAGCTGGAGTCAGAAAATCTGACTCGCTGTTTATACTGTATGCACCCAACAAGTTGGGTGCGCCTGCTTCTAAGCAGTCGATTGCTCGTTGGATTTGTAACACAATTCAACTTGCACATTCTGAGGCAGGCCTGCCACAGTCTAAATCGGTTAAGGCCCATTCCACAAGGAAGGTGGGCTCATCTTGGGCGGCTGCCCGAGAGGTCTCGGCATTACAACTCTGCCGAGCAGCTACGTGGTCAGGGGAGAACACGTTTGTAAAATTCTACAAATTTGATATCCTGGCAAAAGAGGACCTGGAGTTCTCTCATTCGGTGCTGCAGAGTCATCCGCACTCTCCCGCCCGTTTGGGAGCTTTGGTATAATCCCCATGGTCCTTTCAGGAACCCCAGCATCCACTAGGACGATAGAGAAAATAAGAATTTACTTACCGATAATTCTATTTCTCGGAGTCCGTAGTGGATGCTGGGCGCCCATCCCAAGTGCGGATTATCTGCAATACTTGTACATAGTTACAAAAATCGGGTTATTATTGTTGTGAGCCATCTTTTCAGAGGCTCCGCTGTTATCATACTGTTAACTGGGTTTAGATCACAAGTTGTACGGTGTGATTGGTGTGGCTGGTATGAGTCTTAACCGGGATTCAAAATTCCTCCCTTATTGTGTACGCTCGTCCGGGCACAGTACCTAACTGGCTTGGAGGAGGGTCATAGGGGGAGGAGCCAGTGCACACCACCTGATCCTAAAGCTTTACTTTTTGTGCCCTGTCTCCTGCGGAGCCGCTATTCCCCATGGTCCTTTCAGGAACCCCAGCATCCACTACGGACTACGAGAAATAGAATTATCGGTAAGTAAATTCTTATTTTTACATTTACCCTATGGCATGTAGTAAAGTCATTAATCTTCATATGTTGTCCATTAGTATTGAATTCAACATATTTTGTCATCTCCGACATCCAATGCATGTTCTGCACCAATGAAAAGCTTTTATATGAATAAGGTGTTTTATAGAGTTAGACAAGGCACTTTTGACCAATTTATATGGTTGGAGCTCTCCTATATATAAATTGAGGTTTGTCGAGATTGGGTCTCTTTGTGAGAGATACCATGGAAGATGGCTTCTGGTTTTTTTTTGTGATGTTTATCATAGCCTGTGATGAATGCCCATTCTTTACTGTATTGGAGTGGTTTTTTTCTACAAGGTTAATAAGGGATTTTCGGTCAAACTTCATGATTTCTTCTTGCATGGAATCCATGTTCCCTTTTTGTTTCTATTAAAACAATCTTTCATGATGTTCATATGTTCTTTGGTTTGGGAATCTTTGCTCAAGTTTCACCTAATGCTTGGTACACACCTACAGTAGTTGGCTTGATGTCCAGGTTTGACATCAGTGCCAGCAGCAAGTGTAGCTGTCCGCCCATACACGCAGCCAGATGCAGCACTGTAGCTTTAGTTTTATCAGCCGTCTGCTGTGCTGCACCAGTTGAATGTCTCGAACGGCCAATATATCACCCAGTGTGTACCCAGCTTATGTCTTAATAAATTGCTTTTGGGGACACTGTTGAGCCGATGTGCATGATGTTCATTAGTTGTTGGTGTATAGTTTTTTGAGTCTGTAGACTTTGTATCATTTTGTTTGTAAGGTTTGGTCTATCGCATAAATGTCTAGATCTAAGAAGTGGATAGTTTACGGACTAGAAGTGAAAGTTAATGTGATATTACTGTACAGTCACATTGATTTAAATATGCACAAAATTCCTCTAAAATTTCCATTTATTCCCTTACAGGTGAATAACATATCGTCTGTAAAACCAATCTCTGGCCCGAGTTACATGATCCCATATATTTGTTCTCCCCAATGGACTATAAATAAGTTGGCTTAACTTGGCGCAAATGTCCTCCCCATTGCTGTTCCTTTCCTCTGTACAAAGTATTTTTCAAAATAGAAAAAGTTATTTTCCAGAATGAAGGAAATAGCCTCTATTATGAATGGTTTCATATTTTCTATTTGATCGGAGAGCTCAAAGGACCATTTTATTGCTGGTAATCCTCTTTCGTGTTCTGTGTTGGTGTACAGAGATGTGGCATCTGCTGTTACCAGAAACATGTCCTCATTCCACTGTATATTCTTAAACTTTTTGTACCATATTGCTGGTGTGTTTGAGGTAGGAGTGATTCTTAAGTTACATTAGTTGTCATTTAAAATTCATAAAAGTTGATAGATTGGTGGTTATACTCCCTACCCCTGTAATGATTGGCCTAGCCGGTGGTGCCGTAGTGCTTTCATAAACCTTTGGTCCATATACAGTAAATCGTTTGTGTCATTGGGTGGCTGATGTTGATGAAATCATATTCTTGTTGATTTATGGTTCCTTTCTCTAGATATTAAGAAATGTAAATAAGTTTATTTTTAATTTTCAGTGTAGGATCACTTATCAATAACTTATGTTGATGTATCTGACAATTGTATGTAGATCTCCTTTTTGTATTTCTCAACATTCACAATAGTAACACCACCTCCCTTGTTGCATGGTTTAATTACCATATTGTGATTCTGCAAAGCCGCCCAGAGGTAAGCTGCTGGTGCTAGTAACTAATTGCAGCAACCGTACCGGTTGTTGATCTCATTGACAAACTACAAGAGCTAAACAATGTTTGCTTTTCCATGTATAATGTTGATGCACAGCGTTTCTCTACCAGTCTGATATGTCCAGCTCTTGGACAACGCACAGCATCACTTCCACCTCCTTCTCTTGAAAGCAGTTCAGCCACTGCAGAGGAACAACGCGGTTAAACCTTTCAGGACCGCAGCCATCTGATGTTCTCTTCTGGAAAATTTCCACTCGTCCATCAGACCAACGTATTCTTTTTTATTGGTTGCAGTGACCTGGATGTTTGCTCTGTCTGACCTCAGGTCTTGGGATGTCCATGTTTGAAAAAAAAGAACATCTGCAAGTCCTAATCCTTGATGTTACTGTATCTAATCCATATGAGAGACCTGTACAATGTGGGATCAGTGGACTCCCGGTCTGCCATGGTGAGTTCTTTCCCAGCATCTGCTTATAGAATAGCAGAGTCAGGGATGATACTAGATGTTGGGTTTATAGGTGAAGCGTTGCTTTCACCATTATGTCTGCAGACTCCATAGCTGGGATTCAGGAGCTACTGCGAAAGTATTCAAAACCAATCTTTTGCCAAGCCTCCATAATCCAGCCCTTTCTCCTCTCTGAAAACCACATGGAATGGTCTCCTTAAATCATATGGTTTCAGCGCTATAATCTGATGGAAGGAATCCTCAGATATTGTTCGCCTTGATGACACAGTAATTCTTGTGTTGCTCGGCAGTGCGTTAGACCGACACAAATATCGCAGATGATCTTGTCCCCACCAAGGGCTGCTCCGCTCTGCATTTGGGGGCTCTTGACATTGAGGATCTTCTCACTGAGTTCTTTTTGTAGGATGGTCAACATGATAACATTGCAGTGGCTTGGTTTCTTGGCAAATACATTGGCTAAGGTTTCTCTCTGCCATTCTATAAGCGTATGCTGGGAAAGAAGTTCACCAAGGCAGTCCTGGATTCCACTGATCCTCCGTTCTACAGGTCTCTCGTAGACTCCTGGCTGAAAAGCATCTGGTAAAAGTGCATCTTAAATAAGGAAGATAGATGATTGTGTGGCCTGCTCCTGACCAGGGCTGTACATGTGATCAGTATTTTTCTGATATGGGTCCAGCCTGTGGCATGTAAAATATGTCCTCTAATGGATTGCTAAAAAATAAAATGAAAAAATAAAATGAAAATGAGGTATTATCCCTTTTTTTTACCCCAAAAAAGCAACTGGGCTAATTGATAGTTGTCCATCAATGAGTGCAGTCAATCGATAATTTCCTATTGATGGGTTAATGCCATCGATGTTAAGTACCTATGGCATCGATGATTAACCCACTGATGGCCTCCCTGCTCTGAAGGGACTTGGCTACAGAAAAACCATTCAGTAACTGTGTTATGGTTAACCCCTGTTTAACATTTTAAAATTAGTCATTGCTAAATTATGATCTTTTAAGTATTGTATTCCCTGGAGGCCAAACCAGTGCCAACTGTGATATTGTTTCATCCACTAATTATTACCCACAAGCCAACCGCAGAACACTCACCATTGCCCAGGTACACGAGCACTTGCTGAAGCAGAAAGGCAGCTTGGCTCTAGCACTGTATAATGCACTGCCAGCCAGGGAGTACTTTACTTGTGTTCTACATCTACAGGCACTGTGGGATTTATATATTCAGAATGATAAATACACATAATTCTATGCTAAAATGAAATGATACTACAAAGAAGTGCCGGTGAGCATTGCGGTGTATCCGCCAAGACGTGCAGGGTTATACGCCACTTGTCCCAATACAAACACCATGCTTCAGAATGAGTTACAGCAGTCATGTTTTATTTGTGTTTTTCTTTCTGATTGAACTTAGTGACAGCCGTCACCATTGTAGAATAGAACGTTCAGTGAGTGACATTTGTTTGCGGACTGTTTGGACAGGTATTAGTGACATTTTGGGTCTTTTTCAGGGGGAAAAAAACTAGGCCAGTCAAGCTCATCCATCTCTTAGAAGTATTTAAATGCAACGTTTATAACATTCCAAGCACAATGCACCGCAGCGACACATCTTTGTGTTTGCCTGTCTGCAATGCACCACCACACACCGCAGTACAGACTGACCTGTAACACACCAGCCAGTGCTTGCGGCAAAGCCCAAAATGTGTACTTAACCTCGTCCGAGCTGTAACTATCCAGAGGTGACGCAGTCAGGGGGATTATTATATATCTTAGGTTTGGGAATACAGGTGTAATTGGATTGTACTGTAAATATTGGAATCTATAGTGGCATGCATCTGTCAATGCATAGTGAGTGTTAAAGTAGTATACACTCACTTGGAAGATTTTTGCATTTTGTTATATTGCATTGTGGAATTGAATGATTTTTTTTCAACAATTCTTACCAACACAAAGTTGTCAAATAAAAAAACAAAAGAACTGTAAATCTGTCCGCTAAGAATAATAAGGGGTTCTAATGGAAAGATCATCTACCTGTACTATGATTTTATCAAAATAATGTTATCAGAATTTTCCTTCTGCCACTGGTTATTTACAAATGTTTTAGTTTTTCCCATTTTTTCTTCCTCCCCACTGTGCTATTCCTGTAATGTGTACCTCCACTGATTGCACACCTTCCCATTGTGACCTACGTACAGGGTACATCATACTACTACTACACAAGTGTGAGTTTTCCCATATATGCACTGGGCCCTTGTATGGCTCACCTCCCTCAGTGTAACCCTCCTAATGCACCTTATGGCTGCCTCATCTGGCATACTTGTGGATGGGATGAAAAATGTATGGAGCTGGCGGTTTTGTTGGGACCCTACTCTGAACTTTAGGACTGTGCAATCTCCCCATTTTGTGTCATCTCTTCCAGGGGTAGACCATTCCACCCAGGGTAATCCTACGTGGTGCTTCCAAGATGGCTGCCTCACCTGGTACCTTGTGATGGTGGAATACACAACCCTTAGAAGTTATTACCCCAAATGCCTACACCAATCCTGCATTGTGCTGTCTGTGTGCTCAAGGTTTTCTTTTATGTCTCTGTGACTTGTCTATTGCTGCTTTACTTAAATCTTCTGTATATGGGCATTGTTTTTGATTTCTATAAAGCGCCTTGAGTCCTGTTGGAGAAAGAGCGCTTATATAAATAAAGTTGTTGTTGTTATTATTTCATATTTGCTAGAAGCTCGTTTTGCTGCAGTTATAAGCATTGCACATGCGTCCTATGCAGTTTTTAACCAGGTCTTTGCGGTATCTCCTGAGTTTCATGGTGTTAACGGAGAACTGTAACATTATTTTAAAACTGTACAGTCGTTCACTAACAGCGTTTCTGTTGGATTATTATTATGCTCTATGCTTTGACCCGCACCCCACCACCACCCAGGATATTTTGGGTTATTTTTATTTGCTTTGTATTAAGCTGCTCCATTTTGCTGTAGTTTTTAGTTCCTTGTCCAGCTGGAATGTCCTTCTGCACCCAAGGTTTCTTGCAGACTGCAGACGGTGTTCCTAGTTCTTTTTGCTCTCTCTGTTGTGATACGTTTTTCTGTGTCTCACGTCCGCTTCTCGTAAAGGAAGTGTTTTCCCAATGTTATGTAGTGTTTAACTTGCACCTATCACAGAGCCTCACAATAAGGCCATCAAGTATAAGTTTTGGTCTTCTCAGACTTAGAACCTTCTTTTGTTTGGTAATTGGGCAGCCTGACAGACTCTGCGGAGAGATTTTGTGCGAGTTCAGGTCAACAGTGGTTTATTTATTTTTTGGCAACCTCCCATAGGGGGAGATGTACTAAGCCATGGCGAGAGATAAAGTACCATCCAATCTGCTCCTAACTGCCATGTTACAGGCTGTTTGAAAAAATGGCAGTTAGAAGCTGATTGGTTGTTAGTTTATCTCTCCCCACTATATCACTCTCCAAGGCTTAGTACAACTGGCCCATAAAGAGCTGATTTGTGACGTTACTGATGTCTTTTGGCCATTTCATCTTGGGTGTCATCTTGCCACCTCAAACTCTGTCCTACCAAACAGAAGTGAAAAGAATGTTTACAAGTGCGCTTTCAGCAGCAGCTGGTATGCGGATGGTCAGTACCCCAAAGAGAAATGGAAAATAAATTAATGAAAACCAGCGCTGGCTGTATAGAAATTGTATATAAAATGATATCTATAAAACGGCTTGTTAGAATAAACACATTTATTATAAAAACATAATTAATGAAAAAATAGTAAATGCAAGGTGTGATATCACATACCAATAATATAAAAAAGATTTATATAAATATCTACCACTCAGGATGTCCTTGGATTTTGGCTGGCTGGGATTTGCACAATTTAGGACGTTGTACTCAACAGAAATATTGGTAACTGGCTGATAGTAAGTTCTTAATAGATCCCAATTTTCATGCCAGAAATCTGTTTGTTAGAGATGGATCTTCCCCATAAAAGGTCAATTGGCACGGAGTCCTTTCAATGCAAGTGGGGCAGTTCAATTGCAGGTTCGTAATAGATTTTTCATATTACAGCCATCTCCATGGTTTTGTTGGAAAGGTCCTTAGGTTAATGGATGCAGTTTGGGACCCAGCTGTATGGTGATGTCCAAGATGTTGGCGCCTCCCAATGTGCCAGAAGTAATTACCAAGGTTCTGATGGTATAAGAAGAAGCTCAACGCGTTTCGCTGGTGGTATCCAGCTTCCTCAGGAGCAAGTGTGGGGTGTCCCAACGGATCCATTTTTATACCCCAGGGAGTGATTGAATTAATTACGCCTGTTCATAATTAATCAAACAAGCCGTTTTTTATGATAAATAAAACCTATTTCTTCATACCTTTTTGGAGTCACATTAGGTCACATATAAATATTAGGATGATTAAAATAAAAAAAACGAGGGTTATATACCCAGATTCAAACATTAAGTTCATATTATATGTACATACAGTTCTGGTTACTTTTGATCATGTGACCAAGACAAGTCACCTGACCGGAACAGTATGTACATATAATATGAACTTTATGTTTGAATCTGGTAGTGAGCAGGGTTGAATCCGTGTTCAACCCGGCTCACTGTGCGGTGTGAATGGGAGATGGGGTCGATACGACCCGTTTCCCGTTCACTGTGTGTGTATGGGTGGCACTTGGAGATCATGTGGGGAGTTTAGGGTTAGGCTGCTGGTAGCGGGAGGTTGGGGTGGATGGGGAATACTTACCTCACCCCTGTCCGGTTCGTGACCATCAAGATGCTGGCGTTGGTAATGTGACTGCTGGCATCCCATCCCCCACAATCCTATCCAGAATATCGGCATCTCTTGCACAAGAATCTGCAACGACTCGAATTCATGGACTCATTATCTGATGCATTAATTATTGCAGCAGTCTCCTTACTGGTCTTCCCCGAACCAGTCTGTCACACCTGCAGCAGCCGCTTCATAAAACGCTGTCCTGCTGCTGCTCCGCCACTGCATGCTGGGTCTTGCAGTTCAACTACCGATAGAGATCCACAAGTTATTTGCATATGTGGTCTAGTATTGGGGAGATGCAGAAAGCCATGTTTTCAGGATATGCTGGGACTTGTAGTTCCAACACAGGTTGCCTGAACCTCCTATATCAAATACACAGTCAGAATGGCTGACATGCCATTTCTTTATTCCCTCCTTTGCTTGTATTGCACTGTACAGTTTTTAAAACCTGTATTGAGTTTGATTGCAGTTCCTTTTATTTATATTTTGCCACAATTACGGTACCTCTAGGGGTATCACCATTATGCTTTGTATGCAAAGCATGACAGTATTTCCATAGTACTGTTTGTTGTTTTGCATTTAGTACACATGCCTGAAGGGTTGGAGGGAAGTCGATAAAGAGCTATAAAAATCGTGATCATTGTTTCGCTAAACCTCCCCCTGATGGTGTAACAGGATCTTGTTGTCACCCTCCTAACCCACACAAACCTGTCACTCAGAGAGAACTGCGCTGCTGTATCTTCCCTTAATCACTGCTATCTCCCTGGCACTGCGCGTCAGAGCAATGCAAAGATTGTGTGTTCTGGGTAAACCTCCTACTCTCTGTATCTGCAGCTGTGCTCCCAGGGGCTGCGCAGGCCTCTGGCTCATGGGTGCTAGATTTCCGTTCATATCGAAGGCTTATTTGACAGGAAAATTAGCTAGCTCCAAGCGACTGGACAAAAGGAGGTGGCGAACTCTGTGACAGAATAAACAACAGGTGTCTCACTTCTGTTCCCTTGTTTCATTACCACAGGCAATTACTGTAAATTACAGCTTTTATAGGAGCTATTTATTTGGAGCAAAAGCCTAGCACTGCCTATTCCCAGGGTCTTTTTGGAGGGGCTATTACTTCAGTTTCGTGATCCGACATTAACTCCATCCATATAATGGCATTGCAATGTTGGAAAGGGGGGTTTAATATGTCAGAAGCACTGAATGCATTAGTTAATGGCGGTCTACCTAGCTCAGTCATTTAGAATTGCAAAGAGCTTGCTTTATTTTATTTCGTTGAGGCATGTATTGCACAGAAGTACTACCGTATAATTGCTAATCCATGCTTTGGCGCAGTTTCATATCCGTTCTGCGGAATATTTATAGTCAAAGAATGTTGCATGGTTTGGCGATGGAATGTGGTTTGAAGGGTTCAGCGCAGAATTCCCATTGCAGTCAGAGGACAATGTCTGACTATGAGGGACTTGTAGTGATGGCGGACAGGTGTTTTTATATGCAGGAGAACAGCCTGCTGCATCTGGTAATATATGTACAGTACATTGTGCGGCTGTTCTTATGGTTGCGTCTGAAGGCACATCACTGGCTAGGTCATCTGGTGACACCATGCAATATTAGACACAGTCATCCTCCTTATGCATTTACTGTCTTGACAGATATCTGATGGAGGCCATTTTGTGACCCTACTTGTTGGGATTTGTGGCCGGTTAGATTGAAAATGGGCTAATTGGGCATACATTTTGCAGTGTATTATTTTATTTATTAACGGCACACACATTCCTCAGCGTTTTTGAAGAGACTATTTGGTCATGCACATCAGTCTCTGCCACAGTGGAGCTTACAATCTACTGTATATTCCCTACCACATGAACACGCACATAATGTGCATATGAGCGCCATAAGCCTATCAGTCAAATGCTCCTCAGTAAAGCCGTGCTACCACCCAAAGGGGCAAATGTACTAAGCCTTAAAGAGAGATAAAGTGGAGAGATAAAGTACCAGCCAATCCGCTCCTAACTGCCATGTTACAGGCTATGTTTTGAAAAATGACAGTGGTTGGTTGGTATTTTATCTCCATCCACTTTATCTCTCTCCAAGGCTTAGTACATAGACCCCCAAAATACCAATCTACAGCTCCTATCATTTTTTAAACAGAGAAGTTGCCCATGGCAACCAATCAGAACTGAAGTAACTTTTATAATTTGCATATTGTAAAATTATACAGAGCATCTGATTGGTTGCCATTAACAACATTTCCACTGGCTCACTTCTCCACTCTTTTTCATTGCTTAGTACATCTCCCCCTGTGCCCATAACATGGCAGTTAGGAGGTAATTGGTTGGTATTTTATCTCTGTTCACTTTATCTCTCTCCAAAGCTTAGTACATCTGAATAGGGTATGGGTTCTTGGCAGTCAGGATACCGACACTGGTGTCCAACCTCACATAATCACAGAACTTTTCTCAAACTAAACTAACCCTACCCCTTTACCTGTAGCCTGACCCTAACTTCCCCCTATCGCAGCCTAACTCTACCCCCTCACACACACACCGTAGCCTAACCCTAACTGCCCCCTATCGCAGCCTAACCCTACCCCCCCACACACGCACCATAGCTTAACCCTAACTGCCCCCTATCGCAGCCTAACCCTCCCCCTCATTCACACACACAAACACACTGTAGCCTAACTCTAACTGCCCCCTATCGCAGCCTAACCCTACCCCCCCACACACGCACCATAGCCTATCCCTAACTGCCCCCTTATAGCAGCCTAACCCTACCCCCCCACAAACACGCGTCATAGCCTAATCCTAACTGCCCCCTATCGCAGCCTAACCCTACCCCCCCACATGCACCATAGCCTAACCCTAACTGCTCCCTAGCGCAGCCTAACCCTAACCCCTCCACACACACACCGTAGCCTAACCCTAACTTCCCCCTGTCGCAGCCTAACCCTACCCCCTCCGCACACACCATAGCCTAACACTAACTGCCCCCTATCACAGCCTAACCCTAACCCCTCCACACACACACACACACACACACACCCGCAGCCTAACCCTACCCCCCCACACCCACACACCGTAGCCTAACCCTAACTGCCCCCTATCGCAGCCTAACCCTACCCCCCCCGCACACACACGCACCATAGCCTAACGCTAACTGCCCCCTATCACAGCCTAACCCTAACCCCTCCACACACACACACACACACACACCCGCAGCCTAACCCTACCCCCCCCCCCCACACCCACACACCGTAGCCTAACCCTAACTGCCCCCTATCGCAGCCTAACCCTACCCCCCACACACACGCACCATAGCCTAACCCTAACTGCCCACTATTGCAGCCTAACCCTACCACCCCCACACACGCACCATAGCCTAACCCTAACTGCCCCCTATCGCAGCCTAACCCTACCCCCCACACACACACACACACCGTAGCCTAACCCTAACTGCCCCCTATCGCAGCCTAAACCTACCCCCTCCACACACACACACCATAGCCTAACCCTAACTGCCCTCTATTGCAGCCTAACCTTACCCCCCCACACACACGCACCATAGCCTAATCCTAACTGCCCCCTATCGCAGCCTAACCCTACCCCCCCACGCACGCGCGCACACACACACACACACACACACACACACACACACACACACACACACACCGTAGCCTAACCCTAACTGCCCCCTATCGCAGCCTAATCCTACCACCCCACACCCACACACCGTAGCCTAACCCTAACTGCCCCCTATCGCAGCCTAACCCTACCCCCCCCCACACACGCACTATAGCCTAACGCTAACTGCCCCCTATCGCAGCCTAACCCTACCCCCTCCACACACACCGTAGCCTAACCCTAACTGCCCCCATAGCAGCCTAACCCTGCCCCCCCCACACACACATCGTAGCCTAACCCTAACAGCCCCTATCACAGCCTAATCCTACCCCCCCATCCCCCCCCACACACACTGTAGCCTAACCCTAACCCTCCCCCTAGTGCCTAACCCTAAAATGTGATCAGTTGGATGTTATGGCCAACTTCTCTGCTAGTCGTCTTTTAGAAGGCTTGATGCACCTCCCCCAAAGAAAAAACTGTTTCAGCCCACAAAGTAGCCGGAGGGCAGGAGATGGGTCATTGTCAGACATTTATACTTTGTCACAGTGATTGCTGTGACATGATTGTATATTACACAATAATGCCCTTGCTGTATACGTTATATTTGAGCTTTCTCTGAAAGTTCTGCACCTTTTATACAGTACATTTGCTTTATTGGCGTGTGAAGCCTTCCTTGTCCTATATTCTGTTCCCTATCTGTATAAATATATATTTCTATGTGCAGTATGTCATTACAGTACCTCAAGGGAGATTCTGCGACTCTTATTACTTTGTGTTTTTCTTTGAAGCTGTTTAAGAGGATCCAAACCTCTCTGGGCCAGAAGCTGGCTGAGTACTTCTTGGCAGAGCTACTAAAGCCAAAAGATGGATGCTCTGCTTCCTGCTAACTTAGTGTCGGTGGGAGCAGTGAAACTTTGGCACAAAGCTAATTGGGTAGCAGACCTGCCAATCATTGCATGGAAGTTACTTTATACTGGGTAGGGAATGAGAGTATTCTCTACATATTAGTACATACCAGAACGATTGTGCTGTGAAGAGAGGGCAGTAAACTTTTTTCTTTTTTCCCAGCTGTGTATCTGTGTCCGCATGAAAACTGATGCTCTGCTTCCTAAACGTCAGCTGTAGTGGGGTGAAAGAGTGACGTGCCGGAGGGGACCCGAAATACCTGAAAGCCTACATGCCCTGCCATGGTTTAATATGGCCCTGGTTGTTATTCTTATGTTCTTGCAGAGCTATTAAGGAAATATGTTTCAAAGTTGGGCCAATCAGATTCTAGTAATCATTTTATAGAATGTACTAGATAAATAGCTAAAATCTGATTGGTTACTATGACTAACACCTCTGCTTGTCCTCTTTGGAAGGTTTGATGCATCTCCCCGATATAATTACTTTGAGAATATAATGCTTTGTACGTACCATAATGATTTCAGTCACAGTCACACCAACTTTACGATTTTCAGTGATTTAGACAATCTTGAGAATATCCGGCATCAAGTGTACACACTAGCGATTTATTGTTCCAATCCGAACGATTATCTATTCTGAAATCATCACCAAGCTTACGTTTTTAAGTGAACTATGGGCAGAAAAGTCGACCGATGAATTTCAAACACTGTGCAAGATGTGTACAATATTAGAGAATTCTCCTGCAGCGGTTCCGATCCAGTTACCTGATCCAGCTGGTTTGGAGCGATGATCGTGTGCTGCACACACTCCTGAGATTATCGGAATGAGCCGCTGAAAATCGGCTGATCACCCGATTATTGCATAGTGTGTACCTCGCATTATACTTCAGTTTACACATCAATTAATAATTCTATAGGCACTCTTGGAACATTTAGTTTTAATATTACTGGTATAGTTGATGCTATGACCTCTACTTCTTTTTCTTCATTTCATCAGCCTCATTTATAGCGGAGTCTGGAAGAGAGGCGCCGAGGAAATAGGCGATCAAAAAGCTCTGAGTGGTCCCTTTGCTCGTGTTTTTCACAGTTACGTCATGAAAACACATTGTAGTTGCGTATTTGCTCATTATTTCCCCGCGCTCTTCCCATACCGGTGTGTTTTATACATTTATTTTGCAATTCGCAGCCGGAAAAATATTATTCATTTTATTTTATTTTCCTCCTAAGTCCTAAATAATTTGGTTTTCTAAAGGTCTGACCTCTCACTGCATTCCTGGAGCCTTCTCCTTTCTTGTGGATATTGTTCTCTATTTGCATTTGGTTCCATTAATCAACGCACTGGGCAAAGTCAGCTGCCCTTGCTACATTGTTAACTGTTGCTTCCTCCCAGCAAAACCTTTTCAACCAGCCCAGAGAGGTTTAATTCCTTTAACAGCCTTAAGTTAACACAAACTGTAACTAATTCACACTGTGCCTGGTGCTTGCCAATATGTGGACCTCTGTAGGATCAAAGATTGGCTGCTGAATAGCGCCCCGCTGCTTCTGAATTACAAGCCGGCTGCTTATTATTTGATTGCTCACCTAATTACAGTATTCTCCTGTTTAACTCCTTCCACCCTCCAGGCTCATTGTTGTCAGGTTAGGAGGGAGCGGAAACTGCAATTGTTTCAAACTGCAAAACGAGGGCCCACAAACCACGGTAACAGAAACTTCTTTTTTAATGTTTGAGTCGTGATCATACCAGGTATGACTGGAGAAAAATTCTAAATGATGCATCCTAAAATGTGTCTGTTTGGTTTTCAGTGGCTGATACATTCTATCATAGAACACTTTCTTTTTTTATTTCAAATTTATGATGTTTTTTTTTTTTAGGTAATTGGTTTGTCGACAGCCAATATGTCAACAAACTATATGTGGATGACAGAATGCTGACGTCATAATGCCAACACTGTAATCTATATATTTAGGGGCTCATTTATCGAGTGATGAAACTCATTGTGAATGATAAAACTTGTTCCGTATGATAAAAGGTTCTCCTGCCAATCAGCTCCTAGCGGTCATGTGTACATCTTCTAGCGGTCATGCGTACAGTTTCTAGCGTCCCTGCGCATGGCTCCTGGCGTCCCTGCGTACACAGTCCTAACAGTCATGTGTTTAAAAAAAAGTTTTTTTAATGTCCTAAATTGAGTTGCTGTAATGAACTATTAATACTTTCGGGATACAGTAAACTCGTGATACAGTGAACTTTAGATGAACGCATTGCAGGGTAAACAATACATTTGGATTGCTGGATTTTGAGCAACATGGTTGACTAGTGCTAGTTAAAGCACTATTTGTCATAGAGCATTGTGTGTACAGTTATACTGTGACTTCAATCATATGATTTAACAGCATCACAACAGTATCCGCATTCTCCTGTCCGCATATACTGTAGTTTGCTGACACAATATGGCCATGTCTGCTCTGGTGGAGGTTGGTTGGTGAGGGTTTTTGCTGAGTGCTTTGGACTCTTGTCCAAAATGCTGCTGTCAGCAATATAAAAACTGCTCTAGCAGTGAAACAGCTCTTATCAATGAACTGACGTTTGGAGCCACGTTGAATGAAAAGTGAACTGCACTTAGAATTAAATAACTAACTTGCCCCCCCAGTACTGAGGGCACAGTGGTGATGTTGCCACTCAGAAGTGCCATGACATCAGTGAAAGCTAAGTCTAGTGATGGGTAAACTCTCCCCGAATCCTGGCTTCCATTAGTTATATGTAGGGAGGCCAATCCCGGGCCTTTTTTTCAATCCCCGGTATCGGGATTGAGAAATGATCAATCCTGGGTTTCCCATGATACCTGGGATTGGGTTGAGGATTGTAAAATGAATAACTTTAGTGCCCTCCCTTCCCGGACCCGCCCAGCCCACAGAACTACTTACCATCCTCTGGGAGTGCGGCCAGGTTCACTTGCTGCAGGCGGTGGGCAGCGAGGTGCGATCTGGGCAGCGCAGGCAGCTGGCGCAAGACTCTGACTTCATGCTGTGCTGTGCGCACAGCCGGGGGCCGGGGAAATCGGGAGAAGGGAGCTGGGCAGCATCTGAGCCATCCTGAGGATGCTCAACGCTGCCTGGCGTTGAAAAAACAAGGGGGCTTTCTAATCCCGAAATCCCCGGGATTGGAAGCTCCAATCCCGGGATTGAATCCTGGACAATTTTAGGCCTCAGGGGGATATTTACTAAGCAGTGATAAGAGCGGAGAAGTGAACCAGTGGAGAAGTTTCCTATGGCAACCAATCAGCACTGAAGTAACATCTATAATTTGCATGCTATAAAATTATACACAGCTGCTGATTGGTTGATGGGGCAACTTCTCCACTGGCTCACTTCTCCACTCTTATCACCGCTTGGTAAATGTCCCCCCTCAATCCCGGGATCCCACCAATCCTGATCCCGGGGTTGGCCACCCTAGTTATAGGGCATCCAAATTGGAAATCAATATTATTAAAGGCATAAATTAAAAAAAATCCATGACCACTTCTCATTTCCCAAAACTTGGCCACATAGAAAGCTACATGTATTTTTTTTATTTTTTATTTAAGTCTTAAACAGGTGGCGAATTGACCTTTATCATGTACTCATCCAGCTAGTCCAGAGGTTCTGAAACGCAGTCCTCAGGGCACCCCAACGGTCCAGGTTTTAAGTTTATCCATGCTTGGCCACAGGTGACTTAACTATCACCTCAGTAATGGTGTGTACACACGGTGAGATCCTTGTTATGCCCGATTTTCACTTTGCGATTTCCCCTGAACTTCCCGGAGCCCAGCACCACTGATTTTGACTAAGTTTTCCTGAGATATGGATTATGTGTGCTTATGATTTTGGCTTATGTGAGATTTTGTCTTATTGATTTAACCATCTGTGCTGAGCCTGGTATATTACTAAAACCTGGACCGTTTGGGTGCCTTGAGGACCACGTTTGAGAACCCCTGAGCTAGTCCATAGATGTCTTTTCCAGCGGGCACACTGATGTGTCCGTTCCTGGAACAGTTAGCAGTGGAACCGGGGTGTGATCCTGTGTGCTCTGCTATCCCTAGCTGAGATTCCGATTTTTCCCACAGCTGCCATGCCCCAGAGGACACTTTCTTCCTAATATTGTGCCCCAGGCCCTATCACAAAAGCCCTAGCTCATTAATTATGTATGCAGTGACGTTAATGGCAGATAGAACAGACAATGAGAGTAGAAGTATAATGGCATGTGATGCGTTTTGTCAGTACCTACATATTATGATGACATTAATAAGTGACTCACACCGATGTAACTCTGCCAGTTACTTAGAATTGCAGACGGTGCACACGATTTCAAAATGCGTCTTAAGCAAGATTTATTATGTAAGATTTCTTATGTACTGCGCGGTCACCTAGTATACACCATGACGTGCATTTCATACAGTATCCTATATAATTAAAAAGCTAACACTGCTCCTCAGCTGTATGGGGAAATTCAAGTGTTTTGTGCGCTGGCGGCCACTAGATGGCGCCCGACGGAGCAATTCAAGTGTGCACAGCCGCTGGTGCTGACATTACTGTAATGTACGTATGACTTCAGCATGCCTTGCCAGCTAGACATGTGTCTTTTTAAACTTGGTGTGGTTCCCAGTGAATTCACAGGCTGTATGCTTGTGAATATTGCTTCACCACACAAAATGGCCGCCCTCTGTAAGTGACAGCTGTACTTTACTTTTGCATGCTTGTCAGTGTTCTTTAATTATTTTTCTTCAAGAGAGCATTGCCATATTCTGCCTCCCATCCTCCTCCATGTCCTACTACAAGGATATGGGGATATCCAGTGGTGACATGAGATGAGGTGTGTGTTGCGGGTCCTTGTAAGCCTTTTCTATACAGGTCTACGCTCTTCTTTGACCTGTTACATTAATGAGATCGTGCTGAGGTATATATTTATTAAAGGTTGTTTTAAATTAATTTCAGATCGATCTTAATCGATGTTGGGCTTCCTGGGCTAGAACAAACATTTACATTTATATATATATATATATATATATATATATATATATATATATATATATATATAATCCCCTGTTAGTAAATCTGTTTTACCCCTGGAAGCTCAACATCGATTTGAAATCGTCTGAGATCGATTAAATTCGTCCTTTAATAAATATGCCCCTGAGAGTCTCCACTTTAGTCATTCATCATTAATATATTGTATTTGATGAATTGTTGGCAGCATGGTTGGTGCAGTGGTTAGCATCACTGCCTCGCAGCATTGAGGTCTGTGGTAAGATTCCCACCAAGGCTGCATCTGTGTGGAGTTTGTACTTTCTCCCACTGTGCATGGGATTCCTCCCACACTCAAAATCTACTGGTAGGTGTGAATAAGTGCAGTAGCCATGTTGCCAATGGACTCAGTACGCCACACTGAGGGTCAGACAGGACGTATCATTTCCAGATCACAGCACACTTTATGGGGCAGTCTGCGGTAGGTGTGGTATCTCCTTAAGTCATGTTTCGGAGAGGTTTTCAGAAGGTGAGTAACAAATTGCTGAGTGCTTTTGGTGCCTCCTCCCCTGATTAATCAGAGTTTACAAGTACTTGAAGCCACACTTTAATCCTGGTTAATTATGTGTTTGGTATTGCCGCTGAAACATTGTGTAAATTGTCACCTGTTCGTTCTAGTGAAATAAGCCACTTGATTCTCACTATGTATTTCAGAGTCGTTCCTGCAGTTAGCACCTCCGCAAGCTCCCCCCTCCCCCCACCTCTGGGCATGTAACTGCTTTGTGGGGGCCTCTCTGTAATAGTCGCCAGTACAGTCGCTGTATTTAATGCTGCTGTGTTACTTTATAAGTAATTACAATTGATTTAAACGTTATTAGACATCCACCTGCGCTTATTCCAAACTGGAACGAGTCTCTCAACGTGTGTGCGCCATTTATTAGCCGCTTGAGGCGTATTTACTGTAAACACCATGGGTGTTATGCCCTAAACAGAAATGTATAAACATGAATAGTCTGCAAGGTGACGCAACATCAGGTTTATAGGCACAGCTGCACCTGCATGGTGAATTGCTGTTCTTCCCACACTCTTGCTTACTTATTGGTGGTCATTCCGAGTTGTTCGCTCGTTGACGTTTTTCGCAACGCATCGATTAGATGGAAAATGCGCATGCGCATGGTACGCAGCGCGCATGCGCTATGTAATTTAATATAAAACTTTGTAGATTTACACAAGCTCGAGCGACGTTTTTTCATTGTTCGAGTGATCGTAGTGTGATTGACAGGAAGTGGGTGTTTCTGGGCGGAAACTGGCCGTTTTCAGTGTGCTAAAAAACGCAGGCGTGCCAGGTAAAAACGCAGGAGTGGCAGGGCGTGTTTGTGACGTCAAACCAGGAACTAAACGGACTGAGGTGATCGCAATCTAGGAGCAGGTATGGAGCTACTCAGAAACTGCAGGGAATTATTTAGTAGCAGTTCTGCTAACTTTTCGTTCGCTATTCTGCTAAGCTAAGATACACTCCCAGAGGGCGGCGGCCTAACGTTTGCACTGCTGCTAAAAGCAGGTAGCGAGCGAACTACTCTGAATGAGGGCCATTATGTTAGTGCTGAATGGGGCAGATGTATTAACCTGGAGAAGGCATAAGGAAGTGATAAACCAGCGATAAGTGCAAGGTGATAAACACACCAGCCAATTAGCTCCAATATGTAAATTAACAGTTAGGAGCTGATTGGCTGGTGCGTTATCACCTTGCATTTACAGTATCACTGGTTTATCACTTCCGTCTCCAGGCTTAATACATCTCCCCAAATATTCTTTAGGGGGGGGGGGGGGGGGTCTCGTGTATTCTCCAGTAGACGCTCAGCCAACCATGTGCCGTATATAGGAAAAATAAGAGTGCCACAGGCCATTCATCGCTCTTCAAAATACAGTAGTTCTATGTGGAACTTCAGGAAATCAGGGAAAAACTCAATGTCTGGGAATTAGATTTTTCGGAATTATGTAGATGTTCAAATTAATGAATTATTTGTTTTTAACTATCTTCCTTTTCTGCAATATTGCACCTGATCCTGCTCATAACTAAACTTTATTTAAGAATTCATAATAAGCTGATAATTTCTTTTACTTTTGTTTCCATAGAAACCTGCTGTTCTGGGCAGGAAATAGATTGTTCTCGCTCCTTCATAACTTGAGTTGATAACCCAAATTGCTCAACTCTAATTCTTTCGGCTGCTGTATTATTATTATTATTATTGCTGCACAGTTAATTTGCATAGAAAAAAAATTTAGAGTATCCCACAGACACAAATGAAGAGTTGTTTAGTTGTCGTTTGTCCGTAACAGAGCGCAAATTAAACCAGTTTGTAAATGGATGTGGCGCGGCCTGTCATGGCTTATTTCCCCAAAGCCCACATCCAGAGGACTCCCAGCCATCCCTATAGCGAAGCTTTGCCCCGTGGGGTGGTGACGGAACACTTTCCATACTTACAATTATCTTCCTTTGATTGCGGCGGCAGCAGGGCACGTGCACTTATCAGGGAGCGAAGCACTTGGCAGATTGTGTGTCCCTTTCTATTCCTGCCGCAGCTCCCTGTGCTTGCTGTGGGTAGATGAGACTTGTCAGAACAGCCTCCCACCACCAGTCTATTTTTGTACGTGCAATCTGCTGTTCCGTACATTGCACAGTTGCGCTTCCTCATACACCACTTGAAACCTGTGGGGGGGTTTTTTGTATTTTTTTTTTATTTTTTTTCATATTGTGGTCATTTTATATAATGCAAAGTTTCCGCAAAAATGTCCTGCCTACCAAGCAGGGAAACACAGGCGTCATACGTGATCCGATTAGCCCCTTGCTGGCTACATGCCCTGCGGCAGCGTGAGACGAGGATTTATAATGTGTGTGTGATCGGTGCAAGATGAACAGTGATCTTATTGTTTTATTTCACTAGGTCACATTGTACCACTCATCCAACCTAATAGGGTAGTGTTGCATAATTAAATATAGAGTACTGTATTACCTGCTGGGAATTAATTATAAGGATGCTAGGAAGCACCAAGGAATGTTGTGCCTGTAGTCATCGGAGTGGTTATAATAAGGCATGGAAATGCAGGGTGATTACTGCTACCCTTATGTGATTTGTACAGGAAAATCTAGAACTTTTCCTGATAAATACTGAATTGACGACCTCCCGGCTTCACCTCTTATTCTCTCACTGCATATACATGAATATGGTACGTAGTCATTATGACGGTATTCAGAATGTTGACATTCAGTCACTTGCTTCTTGGTAATCGAGCACTTGTTTGCTTTGTTTTCACGTATGGCAAAGATTCCAAACTGGTGTTGAGCGGAATGGTGTTTTTGGGTGGGGGTCTTACATGGCACGAGGTCTGTCTGTGTTGTGAGGTGTTGCGTTGTGACTGTTCCTAATCAGGGTTCTTATTGTTGTTCTACACATACATTGTGATATTACCAGTACGAGCTACAAGACACATTAACACATTACAAGCAGGAACATTTTAAATGCTATGTTATAATTCACAACTACATTTTGAGACTGTGACAATTACCCCTACTTGTCTTATTTGCAGTGTACTTTTCGTGCAATTATTACTATGTGAAAAGTATAAATTATATGTTGCCCATTTTTAATTAACTTGCATAAAAAAGTCTACCTGACCAAATTAACCTGTTTATCCAATTAAGATACAATTAGAATGAAACTTTGTATAGTCTTCCCAAACGATCTGCTCTGGTGCCTGTATACGCACTGGTCCACACTGGGCCCCCTGTGATCCACTTATCCCAGGTCAACTGGAACCGTGCGCTTTGGCCTACCAAAATGCCCATACTTCTGTACGTTCCGTGGTCAGTCTGCTGACTCAGGGCCAGATGTACTTAGCCTTTGAGAGTGATAAAGGGGAGAGAGATAAAGTACCAGCCAACCAGCTCTTGTCGTTTTTCAAGCACAGCCTGTAACATGGCAGTTAGGAGCTGATTGGCTGGTCCTTTATCACTGTCCATTTTATCATTCTCCAAGTCTTAAGGTGGGTACACACTGGTAGATATATCTGCCGATCAGTTGATCGGCAGATATATCTATGGACGGATCGGGAAGTGTGCTGTGCATACACACTGCCCGATCCTTCGGGGACTGACGTCATGAACTGGGCGGGCGTGTACACCCGCCCGCCCAGTTCAGCTGTCAGTCACCACCCGCCGCCGCAGCATGTGTATGGCTGGTCGGCCGACCGCCCGTACACACACAGCGACGCCCAATATATTTGGTCGATATATTGGCCGTCGGCTGTGCTGCGGGGCCGACGCGATATGTCTGTGAACGACGGAGTTCACAGACGTATCGCCTGTACATACTGGCCGACAGACCCGCGATATAGCAGCCGTTCAAGAGAACGGCTGCTATATCGGAACCCACCTTTAGTACATCTGGCCCTCAATCTCCTGATTCTAATTTGGTTGATTTTAGCCATATTGACTCAATGGGCGGGATTCAAATCTTGCATCTGCCCTCCCGCCCCCATCGCGTCCGCTGGCAGTATTCAAATGTTACTGCCGATGGGCGCATTTCAGCTCACCACCCCAGGGAAGACAAAAGTGACCCGTTTGGACGCCCAAACGGGACTTTTTGCAATCGCGCCCATGACTTTAAGCGGGTTTAGCTGCTTTACGCGAATAAACCCGTCTTTTATGGGCGCTATCAGCGCGATAACAGGGGGCCATAGAATATTGCCCAGCGATCTCCCGTCACTTTAGACGGGAGATCAGGGGCAATAAAAGATTTGAATCCCGCCCTATATCTACAGTGTTTATGCTACCCCACCAAAGACTATAGGATTGTCTAAGTATATTGACAGCATTATAATGTTTTTCTGTGAAGGTCCTACAAAAAAAAAAAAAAGTCCATGTTCGGCCAGCATCCCGCACGGCCGCCGAAGTTTGACTTCATTACATCCCGGCCTTGGCTTCCTTCGCCAGCCTGTCCATAAAGACTTTATTTTTTTTAACAAGCCTTTTTCTTTCCTGTTGTAATTTATTAATGTGAATTACATCTTTTTTATTGTATTTTATGCTGAGTTTAATGTACGTTCTTTCTATTTCATTTTAGGAATCATTCAACCAAAGCTAAAAATGAATGACCAGGAACCCGAGGGTCCCTATGTGGAGTGATGTTGTATCCGTTGTCATTCTGCCAGAGGTGATTGTGCTTCCTGTGTGTAATGAGTGATATTGTATCACTTCCACATTTCACTGTCTTTTTGACATTTCTTTTTTCATCTTCGTCTTTTCTGTAACATTTTTTTTATTAGGCCAGAAAACCAAAAATGTTGTTTATTTACGTATTGAGGTTAGCGTTTCAAAAACTAATTTTTTTTTAAAGTTCCCTGAATCGCCTACAGATAGTGGTGAGTGCCACTTTAAGAGTTTGAGCACCACTGGTGCAGTAACAAAGTGAAGCTTTATGTCCGCTGAGTGTGGAGATGGGAGTCTTAAAGATGGCCGTTCCCTATGGACATTTATATTTTATTGTAATCCAGATCTTGTACGTTTTTTCTCTGAGCAGTTAAAAGATTGGATCTACCTTCAGGGAAACTACAGTTTTCCTTTTGTGTAGAAGCATCAGGAGACTTGCACACGGGTCATTCTGCTTTCCCTTTTATCCGAGGTCAACCATCCATTTTCCCTGTGAGAACTTTCCCCGTGCATTCGTCTGTCCCTTTGTGCCGGCCAATTTGTGTGATGCGCTGGAAGTGGACGCGTCGTGGGCAGATCATTATAGTGAAGTAGACTGAATCGGCTCTTGACATTCGGCTTTGAACCCCTACTTGTGTTTGCTTGGCGCATTGTGAGCAAACAAAGGGCAGAAAGAAAGATGGGTGACATTCGCTGTTGGGAAAATTCTTAAATAGCCTTCTTCTGTCTGCGGTCTTATTTCCAAACTTGCATGCACTATTTACAGTGATGTGTACTATATATTGTATTGTTACTTACTTTCTCTTGTCGTTGATCAATTCCATCAGACATCCATTCATGATTACCTAAAATTCATGTAAAGAGGTCTGTTTACCATAAACGGATGGCATATACGTATTCAGACTCGGACACACAGATGTACTAGTGTTGCATATCAAATTGATCTGTGCTGTCTCGTGAAGCAGTTTTGTTGCATTCGATTGCAATTAAGACTCACATTTTGTGCAAAAAGATGCGAAAGATGTTACACCGCTCGGCACGGCTCACTTGCGCAATACGATTCATGCCCCATGGCGTATTGAGGCTAGGTGTATGATCAGATCATACATTAAAACATCTTTATTTATCCTGGACTTAAACCTAGTGTTAGGGACCCACCAAATAAGGTAACTTGGACGTTGGTTGGTGGGCCCATATATTTGAGCCAAAAAGAATGCCAAGCACCTTGATTTTGCTTTATTAGTTTGCCGTGTTCATTATAATTACTCTGATTAGCAGTGCTTGGTACTATAGAGTTTGCAATATTTTTTCTTTCTGTGTGGAACTACAAGTCTCAGCATGAGAGCACCTCTCATTATCATTGTAATTGGGGTGTGCAGTCCAAGGTCCCCCTCCCCCATATAATCTTTTTTTTTATCTTGGCTAATTCTCATAATTACATTACATTTCTGCTTTTACTTTTACAGGCTTTTTATATACAGTATATAACAAACTGATAAAGATTGGGGTTTTAATTCTCTTGAGTAATGTGACATTCAAAATTTATTTCATTTTTACTCATTATGATTTTATTTTGCAGACGGTGAAATCATGGGAAACGCTGAAAGCCAGAATGTAGAGCAGGCTTTGTACGGTAAAGAGCACCCTAGCTTGGGCCGGAAGCACACATCTCGTTCGCTCCGCATCTCTAACAAAGCCGCACGCCGCACTCGACATGCTTCCTCCGGGAAGCCGGTGCACCGGAATTCTGAAGTTAGCAACAGGTCCAGCAGCACTCCCAGCATCCCACAGTCTCTTGCAGAAAATGGCATGGAGCCCTACTCCCAGGATGCCAACCTCGATGACTATGATGGCCGAGGATGGGTGGACGTGGGCATGAGACCAGTCTCCTATCACACAGATTCTTCCGTCACACCTAGTCTGAACAGCAGCACCGTTCTCACCGCAGCTTCTGTGCAGAGCATTCAGGACTCTGAAGAGAGCAGACTCTTTGGGGAGGAATCTGCCTATTTTCCAGATGGAAACGGCCGGTCCACGATGTATTTGTCCAACGGGCCAAGTCTCTTGGATGCTGCAAGTTTTAAGAAGAAACGCTCTAAATCTGCGGATATATGGCGGGAGGACAGCTTAGAGTTCTCCCTCTCAGACCTGAGCCAAGAACACTTAACCAGCACTGAGGAAATCTTATGTTCCACAGAAGAGAAGGACTGTGAGGAAACCATTACGAATGACCCAGCCGACTGTCCTACGCAACTGAGCTCTGCCCAACGTGCCAACTCTCTAACCAACTTGTACCCTCAGAAGAGCCAGCATGCCTCCATCAATGGTGTCCCCAGGAATAAGTTCATGGTCTACTGTCGAAACTTGGTATCTCACTCGCCAGAATCCGTGCAATACAAGACGTCTCCCTCTCCGGCTGAGGAGCCGCCGTCGTACAGCAATTATAATACCCTTCCCTGCAGGAAGTCCCATTGCCTTTCCGAAGGTGCTACAAACTTGAAACTCAGTCATAGCAACAGCATGCATGGGCGCCGAGCGAAAACAACTCAGGTAAAGATTTGGTTTATATATCGGGCTGGAAGTAAATAAATCGTAACATTTTTTAATAATGCTGATTGGACGGGTGGGATGCAGTCAATATACGGCTGTCGGGATCCCGGTGTTCAGGAGACTGATGCCGGAATTCCAACAGTCGGTGAAATACTGACGCCTGGAATCCCGACACGTTCTGTATTCCCACTCGCTTGGTGGGTCCACACCACCAACTGAGTGGGAATAGAACCTGTGGCGAGTGAAGAGAGCCACCGGGCCCGATGCGTGGCGAAGGGACTCGCTGCCGGGATTCCGGTAGACAGGATACCACTGCCAGTATAGTGAGAGCCGGCATCACGTCTACCGGGATATCATATGTATCCCAGACGGAGTGGGCAAGTGGGACTTATCTAATAATAAAAATACAATTTGCACAAACTGTGCTGTAACTCTCAGTGACCAGTTAGATGGTGGCTTTTGTTTGTTACACCTCCTACATCCTCTCTGGTTGCTGTGGGTTACAACAGATTTGTGCACATTGCGCCCTGTCAGCTACTGTGATGTAATCCTTATGTCTCATTGTCGGTGCTTTGCATACAGTGAAATTAATGTATTTGCAGGATCTAGAGCCCACACATTCCTCCATTATGTTCATGACAGAGTTATTAAGAATCAATTTGAGATAATTAAACAAAGGTTGGGGAAGCCGTTTGGTAGAAACCAGAGCATGATTTCTCAGCCCTTGTCCTATGTACTGCAATAGCTGTGATTTAAGGGAGCCAGAGGAATATTGGCAGGATAAAGTGGATCCCCGAATCATGACATATTACATTGTAGATCCCATTATAGGTTTGTGAACGCTGGTGGTGTTGCCAGGAACCAGTGATTCCTACTCATGAATGTTTGCCCCACAGATGGTAGACCCTAGTATTGTATTTGGCAAGCTGTTAAAGTTAGCATTAACATAAGGATTTCCCTCTCAAAGAAATTGGCCTGGATGCCAAGTGTCTCCATTAAGGCGGTATCCTCTGCAGTGTTTGCTGAAGCTGACATTTACTTATTGGACATTTCATTCAATTCCAGTGTAATGGAATTTACTTCACTGATTGGTTGTTCCATACGTCTTAACCTGGCACAATTTACATGTCTGATAATACCCTGGTCCTATATTATTACTACTTCTGGTCCTGTGTTCTTTCTGTGAGAATTCTTTGCTCTCCCCAAAGCTAGACTTGTAACTTCAGAAGTACATTTGTCAGTCAGAGATGCAGTAATGCTGCGTGCCTCCCCTGTCTGTCAGAGATGCGGTAATGCTGCGTGCCTCCCCTTTCTGTCAGAGATGCGGTAATGCTGCGTGCCTGTCCTGTGTCTCAGAGATGCGGTAATGCTGCGTGCCTCCCCTGTCCGCCAGAGATGCAGTAATGCTGCGTGCCTTCCCTGTCTGAGATGCAGTAATGCTGCGTGCCTCCCCTGTCTGCCAAAGATGCGGTAATGCTGCGTGCCTGTCCTGTCTATCAGAGATGGAGTAATGGTGCGTGCCTGCCCTGTCTGTCAGATATGCTCCAATGCATACCTTCCAACATTTTGCACAGAAAAATCGGTACAAATTAGGAAAGTGGGCGTCGCCACAGGTAAAGTATACTTTCAATGGAAGTTTGGAGAGCCAAAAATCGGCACAGACCATAAAATAAAAGGTACTGTACCTGCTAAAAAGGTACAGTTGGAGGGTATGCCAATGCTGCGTGCCTCCCCCTGTCTGTCAGAGATGCGCCAATGCTGCGTGCCTCCCCCTATCTGTCATAGATGCGCCAATGCTGCATGCCTCCCCCTGTCTGTCAGAGATGCGCCAATGCTGCGTGCCTCCCCCTATCTGTCATAGATGCGCCAATGCTGCATGCCTCCCCCTGTCTATCAGAGATAAGGTAATGCTGCGTGCTTCCCCTGTCTGTCAGAGATGAGGTAATGCTGCGTGCCTCCCCTGTCTGTCAGAGATGAGGTAATACTGCGTGCCTCCCCTGTCTGTCAGAGATAAGGTAATGCTGCGTGCTTCCCCTGTCTGTCAGAGATGAGGTAATACTGCGTGCCTCCCCTGTCTGTCAGAGATGAGGTAATACTGCGTGCCTCCCCTGTCTGTCAGAGATGAGGTAATACTGCGTGCCTCCCCTGTCTGTCAGAGATGAGGTAATACTGCGTGCCTCCCCTGTCTGTCAGAGATGAGGTAATGCTGCGTGGCTCCCCTGTCTGTCAGAGATAAGGTAATGCTGCGTGCTTCCCCTGTCTGTCAGAGATGAGGTAATGCTGCGTGCCTCCCCTGTCTGTCAGAGATGAGGTAATGCTGCGTGCCTCCCCTGTCTGTCAGAGATGAGGTAATGCGTGCCTCCCCTGTCTGTCAGAGATGAGGTAATGCTGCGTGCCTCCCCTGTCTGTCAGAGATGAGGTAATGCTGCGTGCCTCCCCTGTCTGTCAGAGATGAGGTAATGCTGCGTGCCTCCCCTGTCTGTCAGAGATGAGGTAATGCTGTGTGCCCTGTGGGGAGGGGATGGGGTATATGACTTGACGCCACAATTCAAGTGGTTATCTCCCCATCCTGCTCGCTTCACTAGGAAGTGGGCGGGATGCAGGGGATCTGCCTATTCTTCCAGTGGTGCTTGGGACTACCCGAAAAATTGGAAGTATCTCCCGACTTCTGGGAGAGTAGGTAAGTATGCCCCAAGATCTTACAATCCTTTTGTGCAGCAATGTGGAGATGCAGTGTACTGGGAACATGGCGTACCTGTCCTCATAGTAAACACCTTGTGGGACATTAATAAAAACCTGAAAATCTGGACTATCCACCCCACCCTTTCCCACTGAGCACCATTTTTCCTAAATGAACAAGCTGAACATTGCACCCATCACTGAGGGCCATAAGCACGGTGAATGCTGTGTGTTTGTGTCTTTGCTAGAATGCTAAACAGCTGACTGGTTGTGAGCGAGCAAATATTTACTGGTACCTAAAGTCTGACCCTTCACCCTCACATGACCCCTCACATTACACTCAGAGTAATCTTATCCCAAAAGTACAACATTTGTTACAGACAGGTGCAAGGAACTGTACATCCTCCCCTAATGTGCCCTGACAAAGGACATAATAACGCTTTTACATAACTTGATGGTATGACAGATATGTAACCGTAACGTATAGGGCGTGGTCCTGGATGTGTTTTCTGTATCCATACCTAGGTCCTTGTCAGTGAACTCAGTACAGAGACACGAAATCTATTGTGGTGTATAGTATTAGATAGATCACATGGTAATCACGTGATGGGCACGTCACCGCCGAGTGGGAGCGTCCTCTGGCCGCTCCCGGCGGGTGCCCATCGCACATCGCAGTGCGATATATAGCATGTGTTTTTAAAAACACATGCGATCGCACTGCAATTCAATAAATATTAAGTGCAGCACATACTTTCTTGAGACATGATATTCGACCGGCGTTCCCGCGCATCGCGTCGAAAGGTACCTAAAATATGCATACAATCCTTAGATTTCTCTCACAGATGCGGTCGAAATCGAAGGTTAGCACCGTTTATCTTACAAGTGTGTGGGCACCATGAGTTAGAGTGACCATATTATCCCTTTTACCTGGGACGCTCATGGATTACACAGGTTCTGTGGCTGGCTGACTTCAAGCCGGTTTTAATCAGCCACAGAACCTGTGTAATCCATGAGCGTCCCAGGTAAAAGGGATAAAATGGTCACGCTAAATAAGTTATAATAGCAGGATGGCAGGACAGTCTCCTGAAATCGGTTCGCCCCCACAAAAATCAGAATGATTGGGAGATACACTGCATCCTTCTGGCCCACCGGGTACTGCTGTCCTAGTCAGGACACTCCACTCAGGGCTGAAATGCCTAAAGCGGGGCAGTCGGGGGAGGGGAGGGGGCATGCTGATGCGTTTTGTGGTAAACATTAGCAAACCATGAAGAGGCTTTACACAAAATACGTGTTATTAGCAATGCAGCCGAATGCTGAAGTACATGATAGAAACTTTCAAATATATCAAGGGTTTTAACAAAGTCCAGGAGGGAAACATTCTCCAAATGAAGAGAAGCAATAGGACACGAGGACATGCTCTGAGACTGGGGGGGGAGAGGAATTTGAGGAAAAATTACTTCACAGAAAGGGTAGTGGACAAGTGGAATAGCCTCCCATCAGAGGTGGTAGAGACTAAGACAGTAGAGCAATTTAAACATGCAAGGATATCCTTACAAAGAAATAAGGATCAAACAAGGTTAGAGATAAAAAAAATTATGTAAAGAAAAAAAAAAAAGGGGCAGACTGGATGGGCCAAGTGGTTCTTATCTGCCGTCAAATTCTATGTTTCTATGTTTACTGCGTTTTTCAAATGGCCTCAAGGATCTGAAAACACCAAATGAGCACAATGACTTCTCCTTTTATTATGTTTAAATTGATTTTTTTTTCTACCGATTACCGCATTTTGCACATTTCCTCACATTTTCAGGAAATGAAAAACCGATCACTTCTCCACAGTGAGACAGAGCCAACACCACCCTACTCTCGGCACCACTTCCCTTTGTGGGGGGGTGACAGGACAATCCAACAGTGAAGACACGTTCTACCATAAAGGGGCTTCTAGAAATTCCCCTATCTCTCCCATACAGTCCTGCACAGGAAGTCTTATGGCTGACGGAGCTCTCCTTCCCTCCCGGTCCTTGCACTAAAAGCATTTGTCGGAGTTTCTTAACAATACACTGAAGTCTTGGTATCCGTAAATGCAGCCACCTCATTCCAGCGTCATGCTCGGCTATCGTCCCCCTTTAATAGATTCATTGTCTGTGCCGTGAAATAAATGTGTGGAAAGTCATGTCTGAGACCAAATACGATATAAGAATCATCTAGCGTACGGTGACGGTCTCCAGGGTTCTGTGGAATGTTCTAGCTTGCCACTACTACGTATCAAAGGTGAATGTGTTTGCCAGTTAATGGCACTGATGTTCCACGCCTCGCTAGTGAATCCCCAGGGTAATGCGTGTCTATGTGACGTACATACAGTATGAGAGGGCTGCGCCTTGAATGTATTTGAAAATTCCTAATTTCTATTCATAAATACTTTCTCTGACGTCCTAGTGGATGCTGGGGACTCCGTCAGGACCATGGGGAATAGCGGCTCCGCAGGAGACAGGGCACAAAATTTAAAAGTTTGACCACTAGGTGGTGTGTACTGGCTCCTCCCCCTATGACCCTCCTCCAAGCCTCAGTTAGGTTTTTGTGCCCGTCCGAGCAGGGTGCAATCTAGGTGGCTCTCATAAAGAGCTGCTTAGAGTAAAAGTTTTGATAGTTTTATTATTTTCAGTGAGTCCTGCTGGCAACAGGCTCACTGCAACGAGGGACCTAGGGGAGAAGAAGTGAACTCACCTGCGTGCAGGATGGATTTGCTTCTTAGGCTACTGGACACTAGCTCCAGAGGGACGATCACAGGTACAGCCTGGATGGGTCACCGGAGCCGCGCCGCCGACCCCCTTGCAGATGCCGAAGTAAGAAGAGGTCCAGAAACTGGCGGCTGAAGGCTTTTCAGTCTTCATGAGGTAGCGCACAGCACTGCAGCTGTGCGCCATTGCGCTCAGGCACACTTCACACCGGCGGTCACTGAGGGTGCAGGGCGCTGGGGGGGGCGCCCTGGGCAGCAATGTTAATACCTTTCTGGCTAAAAAGAATACATCACATATAGTCCATGAGGCTATATGGATGTATTTCACCCCTGCCAGGTCTCAGAAAAACCGGGAGAAGAGCCCGCCGGAATAGGGGGCGGGCCTATCTCCTCAGCACACAGCGCCATTTTCCTACACAGCTCCGCTGCTAGGAAGGCTCCCAGGCTCTCCCCTGCACTGCACTACAGAAACAGGGTAAAAAACAGAGAGGGGGGGCATTTTTTGGCGATATTATATATATTTAAGCAGCTATAAGGAAACAACACTTATATAAGGTTGTTCCTATATAATTATAGCGCTTTGGTGTGTGCTGGCAAACTCTCCCTCTGTCTCCCCAAAGGGCTAGTGGGGTCCTGTCTTCTATCAGAGCATTCCCTGTGTGTCTGCTGTGTGTCGGTACGTGTGTGTCGACATGTATGAGGACGATGTTGGTGTGGAGGCGGAGCAATTGCCGGTAATGGTGATGTCACCCCCTAGGGAGTCGACACCGGAATGGATGGCTTTGTTTATGGAATTACGTGATAATGTCAGCACGCTGCAAAAGTCGGTTGACGACATGAGACGACCGGCAAACCAGTTAGTACCTGTACAGGCGTCTCAAACACCGTCAGGGGCTGTAAAACGCCCTTTGCCTCAGTCGGTCGACACAGACCCAGACACCGAATCTAGTGTCGACGGTGAAGAAACGAACGTATTTTCCAGTAGGGCCACACGTTATATGATCACGGCAATAAAGGAGGCTTTGCATATCTCTGATACTGCAAGTACCACAAAAAGGGGTATTATGTGGGGTCTGAAAAAACTACCTGTAGTTTTTCCTGAATCAGAGGAATTGAATGACGTGTGTGATGAAGCGTGGGTTACCCCTGATAAAAAACTGCTAATTTCAAAGAAGTTATTGGCGTTATACCCTTTCCCGCCAGAGGTTAGGGCGCGCTGGGAAACACCCCCTAGGGTGGACAAGGCGCTCACACGTTTATCCAAACAAGTGGCGTTACCGTCTCCTGATACGGCCGCCCTCAAGGATCCAGCTGATAGGAGGCTGGAAAATACTCTAAAAAGTATATACACACATACTGGTGTTATACTGCGACCAGCAATCGCCTCAGCCTGGATGTGCAGTGCTGGGGTGGCTTGGTCGGATTCCCTGACTGAAAATATTGATACCCTGGATAGGGACAGTATTTTATTGACTATAGAGCAATTAAAGGATGCATTCCTTTATATGCGAGATGCACAGAGGGATATCTGCACTCTGGCATCAAGAGTAAGTGCGATGTCCATATCTGCCAGAAGAAGTCTATGGACACGACAGTGGTCAGGCGATGCGGATTCCAAACGGCATATGGAAGTATTGCCGTATAAAGGGGAGGAATTATTTGGGGTCGGTCTATCGGATTTGGTAGCCACGGCAACAGCAGGGAAGTCCACCTTTTTACCTCAAGTCCCCTCCCAGCAGAAAAAGACGCAGTCTTTTCAGCCGCAGTCCTTTCGTTCCTATAAGAACAAGCGAGCAAAAGGACATTCATATTTGCCCCGAGGCAAAGGAAAGGGTAAGAGACTGCAGCAAGCAGCCCCTTCCCAGGAGCAGAAGTCCTCCCCGGCTTCTGCAAAGGCCTCAGCATGACGCTGGGACCTTACAAGCGGACTCAGGGGCGGTGGGGGGTCGCCTCAAGAATTTCAGCGCACAGTGGGCTCACTCGCAGGTGGACCCCTGGATCCTGCAGGTAGTATCTCAGGGTTACAGGTTGGAATTCGAGAAGTCTCCCCCTCGCCGGTTCCTAAATCTGCTTTGCCAACGTCTCCCTCAGACAGGGCGACGGTATTGGAAGCCATTCACAAGCTGTATTCTCAGCAGGTGATAATCAAGGTACCCCTTCTACAACAGGGAAAGGGGTATTACTCCACGCTATTTGTGGTACCGAAGCCGGACGGCTCGGTAAGACCTATTCTAAATCTGAAATCTCTGAACCTGTACATACAAAAATTCAAGTTCAAAGACGCTGCCGTTTGGATTGTCCACGGCACCCAGGGTCTTTACCAAGGTAATGGCCGAAATGATGATCCTTCTTCGAAGAGAAGGCGTATTAATTATCCCTTACTTGGACGATCTCCTGATAAGGGCAAGATCCAGAGAACAGCTGGAGGTCGGAGTAGCACTAACTCAAGTAGTGCTCCAACAGCACGGGTGGATTCTGAATTTTCCAAAATCCCAACTGATCCCGACGACACGTCTGCTGTTCCTAGGGATGATTCTGGACACTGTTCAGAAAAAGGTATTTCTTCCGGAGGAGAAAGCCAGGGAGTTATCCGAACTCGTCAGGAACCTCCTAAAACCAGGGACAGTGTCTGTGCATCAATGCACAAGAGTCCTGGGAAAAATGGTGGCTTCTTACGAATCGATTCCATTCGGCAGATTCCATGCACGAATTTTTCAGTGGGATCTGCTAGACAAATGGTCCGGATCGCATCTGCAGATGCATCAGCGGATAAAATTGTCGACAAGGACAAGGGTCTCTCTGCTATGGTGGTTGCAGAGTGCTCATCTGTTAGAGGGCCGCAGATTCGGCATACAGAACTGGGTCCTAGTGACCACGGATGCCAGCCTGAGAGGCTGGGGAGCGGTCACACAAGGAAGAAACTTCCAGGGCGTGTGGTCAAGCCTGGAAACGTCTCTTCACATAAATATACTGGAACTAAGAGCAATCTACAATGCTCTAAGCCTGGCAAAACCTCTGCTTCAGGGTCAGCCGGTGTTGATCCAGTCGGACAACATCACGGCAGTCGCCCACGTAAACAGACAGGGCGGCACAAGAAGCAGGAGGGCAATGGCAGAAGCTGCAAGGATTCTTCGCTGGGCGGAAAATCATGTGATAGCACTGTCAGCAATGTTCATCCCGGGAGTGGACAACTGGGAAGCAGACTTCCTCAGCAGACACGATCTTCACCCGGGAGAGTGGGAACTTCATCCAGAAGTCTTCCACATGATTGTAGTCCATTGGGAAAGACCAATGGTGGACATGATGGCGTCCCGCCTCAACAAAAAACTGGACAGGTATTGCGCCAGGTCAAGAGACCCTCAGGCAATAGCTGTGGACGCTCTGGTAACACCATGGGTGTACCAGTCAGTGTATGTCTTCCCTCCTCTGCCTCTCATACCCAAGGTACTGAGAATTATACGGCAAAGGGGAGTAAGAACGATACTAGTGGCTCCGGACTGGCCAAGAAGGACTTGGTACCCGGAACTTCAGGAGATGCTCACGGAAGATCCGTGGCCTCTACCTCTAAGAAGGGATCTGCTTCAGCAGGGACCGTGTCTATTCCAAGACTTACCGCGGCTGCGTTTGACGGCATGGCGGTTGAACGCCGGATCCTAAGGGAAAAAGGCATTCCGGAAGAGGTCATCCCTACCCTGGTCAAAGCCAGGAAGGAGGTGACTGCACAACATTATCACCGCATTTGGAGAAAATATGTTGCATGGTGTGAGGCCAGGAAGGCCCCGACAGAGGAATTTCAACTGGGTCGATTCCTACATTTCCTGCAAACGGGATTATCTATGGGCCTCAAATTAGGGTCCATTAAGGTTCAAATTTCGGCCCTGTCGATTTTCTTCCAGAAAGAATTGGCTTCAGTTCCTGAAGTCCAGACTTTTGTAAAAGGAGTACTACATATACAGCCCCCGGTTGTGCCCCCAGTGGCACCGTGGGATCTCAATGTAGTTTTGGATTTTCTCAAATCCCATTGGTTTGAGCCACTCAAATCGGTAGATTTGAAATATCTTACATGGAAAGTAACCATGCTACTGGCCCTGGCTTCAGCCAGGAGAGTGTCGGAATTGGCGGCTTTATCGTATAAAAGCCCATATCTGATTTTCCATTCGGACAGGGCAGAATTGAGGACGCGTCCTCATTTTCTGCCTAAGGTGGTATCAGCGTTTCACCTGAACCAGCCTATTGTGGTGCCTGCGGCTACTAGCGATTTGGAGGATTCCAAGTTGCTGGACGTTGTCAGAGCATTGAAAATATATATTTCAAGGACGGCTGGAGTCAGAAAATCTGACTCGCTGTTTATACTGTATGCACCCAACAAGCTGGGTGCTCCTGCTTCTAAGCAGACGATTGCTCGTTGGATTTGTAGCACAATTCAACTGGCACATTCTGTGGCAGGCCTGCCACAGCCTAAATCTGTCAATGCCCACTCCACAAGGAAGGTGGGCTCATCTTGGGCGGCTGCCCGAGGGGTCTTGGCATTACAACTCTGCCGAGCAGCTACGTGGTCAGGGGAGAACACGTTTGTAAAATTCTACAAATTTGATACCCTGGCTAAGGAGGACCTGGAGTTCTCTCATTCGGTGCTGCAGAGTCATCCGCACTCTCCCGCCCGTTTGGGAGCTTTGGTATAATCCCCATGGTCCTGACGGAGTCCCCAGCATCCACTAGGACGTCAGAGAAAATAAGAATTTACTCACCGGTAATTCTATTTCTCGTAGTCCGTAGTGGATGCTGGGCGCCCATCCCAAGTGCGGATTGTCTGCAATACTTGTACATAGTTATTGTTACAAAAAAATCGGGTTGTTTATTGTTGTGAGCCATCTTTTCAGAGGCTCCTACGTTATCATACTGTTAACTGGGTTCAGATCACAAGTTGTACGGTGTGATTGGTGTGGCTGGTATGAGTCTTACCCGGGATTCAAAATCCTTCCTTATTGTGTACGCTCGTCCGGGCACAGTATCCTAACTGAGGCTTGGAGGAGGGTCATAGGGGGAGGAGCCAGTACACACCACCTAGTGGTCAAACTTTTAAATTTTGTGCCCTGTCTCCTGCGGAGCCGCTATTCCCCATGGTCCTGACGGAGTCCCCAGCATCCACTACGGACTACGAGAAATAGAATTACCGGAGAGTAAATTCTTATTTTCTGTCCACCCAGACTTTCTCTATAGCTAGGCTTGCCATAATATCCCTTTAGTCCGGAACGCCTGTGATTTACACAGGTTCTGTGGCTGACTAAAACCAGATTAAATGCAGGCTTGAATTTAGCAAACCACAGAACCTGTGTAATTCATATGTGTCCCAGATCTATAGCTTTCTACATGTACCTTCCCTGACTGGGCCTAATTCCGGTTGGATCGCAAAATTTTCGATAATCGTCCAGATTGCAAATCGAATGATTGCTGTGCATGCACTAGCAAGAACTGTGACAGAAAAAACGTACACATTGTGATCGCAGTGCAGCCGCTGTTTGAGTGACAGGAAGCCGGCATTTCTGGGTGGAAACCCAACGCTTTCTGGGTGTGTCTGAAAAAACGCAGGTGTGCCCAAGCGTTTTTAAAGAGGGCTTCTGACGTCATCGATGACCACTACCAGCCTCTTGTTTAGCAGAAATTGTGGACGACCTTGCCTGGCGCAGATTGGAAAAGTCTTCGATGTTCCGGTAGTTGCGTATGGTTTTGCAATCAGCCCGCATATTGCAATGCATTCGCAATTTTTACGATGGGCGTTTTTTCTCTATTTCTGGGCAGCAATTATTTGATCGCAGATTGAAACTGCAATCCTTATTGAATCGGGCCCTGCATCTCTTTCCACTAGAAGTGCCTTTAGCGTCAGTAGGGTTAACTGTGGCGCCACGGGGAAAGTGCTTTGTGCTTTAATGACAACACACGGTCTTGTGGTTAGTCGCACGTGGTCATTTTCTTCATCCAGCTTCTCTATATAAAACACAAAATAAATGTTCACAGATGGAGGCGTTTTTCTCCTTTATGTCTCGGTGTATTTTAGTTTGCATGCATTGAAATAATGTTCCCTGCAGTCCCAGCTGGGATTTCAGTTCTATTTTTCCTAGTATGCTTTCCTCTATTTAAAGAACGCACAAGTATTATCACTTTCCGAGTGTTTCTCATTTCGGGTTTCTTACTATTGAACCTGGCACCTCCTGTTATGAAATGTCCTAGAGCAGAGTTTCCCATAATCTGCCGCTACACTCCAGGTTTTAAGGATATTCATGCTTGAGCACAAGTGACTTAATTAGTACCTCAGTCCATTTTATTTAACTCATGGACTCAAACATGGATATCCTTAAAACCTGGAATGTAATGGGGAATTTTGTGAAACTCTAATGCAGTGTCACAGCCTGATTGTGTGAAATGACACAAGGCGGGTACATCACTGAAGGAGCTGTACAGAGAGCTACAGCCGGCGGTTGTAGAACATGCACATATCACACACATTGTAGGCAGCTGTACCCACAATCATGAGGTTACAGCCGATGGTGTTTTTAGGAATCTGGGTCCTCCCAATTCCCCAAACGTTTTCCCAGATGTGCCCATTTGTATTTAACTAAATTCATACATGCCTACTTTTCTTATATCAGAGAGGTGGTGATCTAGCTTGATTGCACCATTCTCTACTTGCATCTTAATGACACAATATGCAAACTTCAAACATGCCCTACCCACCTACCATAGGGATATACGATTGGGCAGCTCAGCTCAATCTACTGTATCCATTTGGGCCCGTTACTTGCGTTCTATGACTTTCCCCCTGATGATACGCTCTCTGTAACGATACGCAGCAGAACATTTCTCTAACAGAGCAGTACAATTATCAACCCATCTGATACATCGCAGCACCTATAAATATGGATATATTGGAATTTGGTGACCATGGCAGCAGGTAAGCATTCTTGCAGTACTATTGCCTGCTTTCTTGGATGTCCAAGTGGTCATCTTGACATTCCAGAGCGTAGGCAACTGGGGTTATTGTCCCTGAAATTTTGGCATTCTTCAACATTATCGGATCCCTACTCTTAACCATGACTCGGCAGCTCGTGTAAACTTAAATTGCTGGTTACATAAACACTTAAACCGTAAGACAATACACAGCAGCTGTAACAGCAATCCATTCCAGGGCTGCAAAGTGTGTTTTGGGAAGTAACAAAGGCTCCCAGGAGAGGCCGGGCGTGAATGGGAACAAATGGAGCGTTATAAACCCATGTTAACCAGGGGCTGCGCACAAGTGATCATGTTCCTCCAGCAGAGAAATGCATTATGAAGATAGATTCTACTATTGTACTGTATACTGAAAAGATGCAGTGTTCCGGGTATTTTTTTTTTCTATTTCATATAAATGTGAGATGGTTTCGCTCCTTTTACTGACAGTGAGAGAGCTTTCACCAGCTCTAATATTGAAGTCTTATCTGCAGCATGAATATATAGCAGTGAGAATGGCTTTGCCGACTCCTGCACTCTTCCTTTCACAGCAAAATTCAGATGTTAATTAGTTTAAAAGCTCAGGCCGCAGAGCAGAATTAACGTTGCAAAAAGTGTAGTCACTATTTTCACAGTCACCAACGTGCTTTCTCTGTCACGGCAAATTTTATTTTTTTGCAATATTCGTCCTATTTTTTGTAAAGAGTGTTTCAAATCAAATGAGATATCGGGCAAGTAAGTGTTTCTTTTCCGCATCCATTTGATGGTATAGAAATGAGAACCACTCAGGGCTCCATTCTTTATGGTCTTTAATCCTCTCTCACTTCTTATGTTAATCTATTAAGACTATTACGGACCGTGTTTAAGATACTCCCTATGTGATGCATAAGCTTTCGGGTAACAAAGGGATGATGCTCTAATGACCAGAGAGATTTGCATGCTAATGGCTAGAACTGACGGCATGCAGCGTTACAAGTACAGTAGCTGCTCACAGGATGCCGTATTGCCCTGAAATGTAGGAAGAATTTACAGAAAATCCCATTTTGTCACAGAGTAAAAGAACGCCGGGCCGTGTGACACAGATAGATTTCATAGTGTGTTCACGCTTCAAGCATTACAGAGTGTGCACCCAAATATCCAGGGAATGCGTACAGTGGTTGCGAGATGATTGGTGGGACAGCAACGCGCTAAAACACCATTAAACCTAACGTACAAGTCACCTCATATAAAACAGCCACTAATAACATTCATAGTGCACAAAGTATGAAAACGTTCCGGGAGGTTACAGAGCTGAATATATTAGTGACCAAGCTTTATTAGTAGAGTAAGCGTTTTTCCTGTGCACTCCAGCCTGCTGGTCTGTAAGCTTATGGAAGTACAGCACCGTCCAGCTCCTTTATCTAGGTTATGGCTGATATCTGAGAACAGTAGCTTGCAGGAAGCTGCATAGCAAATGTAAGTACATTACCCAATTATTTGAAGGAATGGGAGCTATATTACCATTTGTGTATGTCGTGGTTTAGGTACGACTACTATTATTTTCGCTTCAGTGGTTCTTTACCACTTTACAAATGTAATACTATACACTGTGCAACTTTGCCAACCTTACATGGCTTCTGTGATACTTCTTACTTGTCTTGATGCATCTCCTTCTTACTGATATCCTGGATCACAGCATTGCTACTGTATATTATTAACCAAAGCAATACATTTTTAGACAAATCTGTTATTTTGTTAAACTTAATGAGATGCATTGCATAGTTCAGCTGTATGTACATTTGCACAATACTTTGAAGCGTTACCCTTCATATATACCAGCTGCCACCGCAGTCTAGGCATCCATTCTGTCACTTGTACCACTATACCTCAGAATGCATCCTATAGTGAGTTGGCGACCACCTGGTACAGTATCTGAAAACTGGCAGATCTTGTAGCGTATGTGCTGCCAAATTTACCTAACATTGATCATATCATTACTGGTCTTGTTGGTAAATCCTGTGGGAAGAGAACAGCATTCGCCCTGCGATCCTGTACCGGCTGCACTTCTGTTAAGCTGGGATTGCTCCGCCCCGTTGTGGCTGGTTAAGGGGTCTATTCATGAAGCAGTGAAAACAGTGGAGAAACAGACCAGTGGAAAAGGTGCCCATGGCAGCCAATCAGCATCTCCCTTACATTTTATAGAATGCACTTGATAAAGGCTTTCTTCAAAGCTGATTGGTTGCCATGGGCAACTTCTCCACTGGTCCTTGTCTACACTCTTTTTTTTTTTTTTTTTTTTCACTGCTTCATGAATAGTCCCCTTAATGAGCTGCCCCCGCTGTGTAGTCAGAGATCGCTTTCGTTAGTGTAAATTGAACCACCTATATTGACCATTGTTAATACAAATGGTTGCTACGGGTTACATGACATCTCTGCTTTTCCATTACTAAAGGATTCCGTTTCCCACAAGGTACTGTAGTAGCTTTGCGTGTTTATGAGCACAAAATGGCAATTACAGTAATGATGACATGGCTTATTACTGTCCACAGGCCTGTGAGGTGTAAAGAGCATTACCTACACATCACACGGAAACATAACCCGAGAGGTTACGTAGCGGCTGACTGAGTCACCTCTGAAGAGTTCATCCCTGGTGTTTGGTTCACATACCAGTGGCATCCACCTCTGACACTGAGCAAGTCTTGTTCGCCCTGTTCTCTGGGTAAATAGCTGCTATAAACAGTGTGTATTGCTGATGACACAAAGGCTCGTTGTCCTAGCAGTTTAATCACCTCTCCAGTTTGCCATTCTTGGTTATCCAGTCATAGAAACACACTGAGCTCTAAATTGATGGCTGCAACCTTGGACTCGGAACACCACGGTTAAGATGACCCTACACCCGCAGACTTTGAGTAAAGGAATAGTACATAAAGCAAAGTTTCCTAAGTATTCATTACATGGTTCATCAGTCTTCATTTGCCTTGGAAAAAGAGGGACAAGGTTGCTTTAGTGATTTAAGCAATGAACATTTGCATTACAAAAACAATTGGGCGACGCCTTTATAGTACAAGTTGTATGTCGGCCGCCTGAAATCTTGTGTTGTCTGCAAGAAGTTATCCTTGTATTGCTGTGTTCTTTGTTATCACATAGAAGGTCTTTAGCATGCTCTGTGTAAGCCTCAGACAACACATACATACAGACAGCGCTTTTTTAGAGTTAAATGCAGAATTACTCCTAATAGGGCGTATTGAATAAGGATTACCCAGTCTGTGCATAGGCCGAGCATGCCAGACATTTGCGCAATGCAGGAACCGCATAGCGCACTCATCACATGAATTCACAGAGAGGCTGAGAGCGTTCATCTCCCGACCGTATTTACCAACACCACCTGTAGGGATCTGTTTAGATTGCGTTGTAAAGTTATAGGGTATGAAGTTTCCTTGGTAGTACGTACAGCAATACAGGGCTAATTCCATATTTTATCAGATATCTGAGCATCTGTGGCCTGGATAGGATTTACATTGCTTGCAGCACTGGTACTCCAAAAAAGAGAAATGGTACACAGTACCTCCTGGCGCCAATTTAAATGCTCAGTAATTTAAATGACAATCTGTCTGCAGCTCTCCTAAATTAATGGGACCACCACGCCCTCCACGGATAGACAATACAAAAAGAAAAAAACTAGAAAAGCGCTGACAAACTGAACAATACTAAAATTCAATAACTTTTATTAAAATATAGATATAAAATACATAAGAAGACTGTCCGTAAACCACTTTTACTGACTAGATTGAAAAACAGCAATCAATGATCCTAATAAATCCCTGTCATATTTTTGTTTTATAGGCAAGCAGTTTTTTCCCCACTCACAACACTAGTTCAGTGCACTTTTTAGCAGAAAAAAAATGTTTACAGATATATGCAGCAATGTTAATACACTCAATACAGCAAGATATTTAGATGTATCAATTAGCAACAAAGTAGATGAATAGTCCTTATAATGATAACTGTTGCAATATTAGTTCCTGTAGCACAGATGGTTACAAGTTCAAGAGATTATCTCCAGATAATGTAACAAATGTTCCAATGGCTAGTGTGTTAATTTGCCAAGCAAGTGGAATTAATATGCATGCATAGTTGAGCTGTATTGCAGGGTTATAATTAGTAATCTCTGTTAGGCATGGCCATGCTGTTAATATCAAATGGTTTTACCGCGTCCTCCCACTGGTAAACGGGTTCCTAGCCACTCCCAGCTCTGGTGCTCCACGACCTTGTATCGAGCCTTATCCGGAGTTGCAGATGGTCCCAGAAACAGAAGAGGATATACGCGGTGCAGAAAGAGAATACCAGTGCGGGTCTCGGGTCACAGTCAGTGTGAGACGCGTTTCCCCGCCTTAAAGCAATTCAGCACATCGGCGGCTTCATCAGCACTGGTACTCCTTTAGGGCCCTACACACTTGGCGACATACACGGGCGATATGAACGCTATCACTCATAAGTGAGCGATACATCGTTCATATCGGTTAATGTGGAGGCACCAACGATGAAAGATGCGCGTCCCCGCGGTCCTACATCGTTGATTTTCCCTCGTTAAATATAGCAAGCCAATTTGGACAATGTCGTTAATCGATGAAAACGAACATCATCCAAATCGGACTAATTCAGGCCTGATCGCTAGGGTGCGTTTTTTGCATCCCTGCGATCAGGAAGTCGCCGCCTACAGGGGGAGGGGAAATTCACTGTGCAGGGGTACGATCGCATGTGCAGGAGAGCTGCACAAACAGAAGTTTGTGCAGTCTCTGCACAGCTCAGGACTTACTCAGCCGCTGCGATGATCGGTGCCGGAGCTGACGTCACAATTCCTCCCACAAAATGCCGGCTCCCTCCTGCGTTTTTCCGGACACTCCTCAAAAAATGGTCAGTTGACACCCACAAACGCCCGCTTCCTGTCAATCTCCTTGCGTTCGCCGGTGAGATGGGATTTTTCGCAGCATCCCGTCGCGCCTGCGCATTGTGGTGCATGCGCATTTCAGACCTGATCGCAAGCTGTACGAAAACGCAGCCTAGCTATCCGTTCTGAATTAGGCCCATTTCCAAGTGTGTAGGGCCCTTTACTGTGGTAAAATCCACTACAAAGGAACCCTCCTTACACATCACAGCTATACATTGCACATTCGTACAGAGACCATAAGGCAATAGTGTAATGTAACCCATGACAAGTATCTGATAGTCATGTTAGTTTTCATATGTCTAGTATTTAGTCACTGGGTAAATGCACACACTCCCTGGGGGAAGTGGGGGGGGATCCGGGCCGGGCCTCACCTCACCTCACATTTCCTTACCAAAGTTGAGCATCACTATACTGTACATCAATCTTCCTAACGCATCGTCCACTTTACATATTGCGGCTGTGTCACGTCCAGTGCTCCACGTATTTAATGGCTGTCATAGCATCCGATGACTTAATGTGCTGTGGTAGATTAAGATTGTAAAATAATGATATGGCGCAGCGGCACTGCATTGTGTCTGGTGCCCTTATGCCTTGCGACTACAGCATCATTATGGGGTAGACTACTGCCCTAGGGTCTGACCACCCACACCCTGAAGCCTTGTACTGGTAATGTTAGAAAGTGTGAAAACTCTTCAGATGGTTGCATACACCTCTGCTGAGGTAAATTGTCAATGACTGGATTTCCCTCTGATGTGTTGTGTGCTGGCGTGCATTAAACGACCTCTGCCCTATTTTGTGGTGTTTCCTCTTGACCCTCTTGGAGATTGCATTCCATCAGTATAGGCTGCGTGTTCTCAATACCTTCTAAAAGAGTTGTCTTCTGTAAGACACTTTATTTGGTGTTAATAAACCTCTTCTCGCTTTAAGAAGCCTGCATCTGCTTGTATCCTGTGACTACCAGATAAGAGCCAATCGCTCATCCAGTCTCCAGCTGTACTGAGTTGAATCCAGTGTTTCTGAGCTCGCCCTCTGCCTGCTACCAAGGCAGAACTGGTCCATAGTAAGTGGCCAGCGGGGAGGTAGCGGTCAGCGCCAAGGAGGTGTTGCAGCCTCCTGCCCTCAGTCCGGTCTCCAGCGGCGGCGTGGTGTATCTCAAATTAGGCGCCGGTTCGTGGGCCAATCGGAGCTGTCGGCCCAGCAGTGGTGGCTCCTGATTGACTGCCGGTCCATGAGCTCTGATTGGCTCACGATTCGTCGCCTGATTGTGATACATGCCGCCGCCGGAGGGAGACCGGACTGAGGGCAGGATTGGCGCATGCTGCGCTCTCCTCCCCACGGACACAACGGCTACACGGTGGTCGTCCCGGCAGTACTGCGTACCGGTTTCCAATTGCTTACCGGTACACTGTACCACCATACTTGCAGCACTGAACACGACCCATTCCATTAGGTACAAAATGCTCTGCTCCTGGACATCTCTCAATTTAAGATTGCCGTCACCTGCTTCCATAGACAAAACATGACCTGTTGGGAAAATGTGACAACCACTGCTTTAAATGTGGGAAGTTCTGGGAAACCTGAAATGTACCAGGCCTTTTCATTGTGTCTATTGGGCATGGTGTTTTTATATAGCACTCTGTCTGTGTGACATATATTGAAAGGTTCTGACTCCCCAACAGTACATGTGAAAATTGTAATAGCACCGATGGAATTTTCTGTCTTAGTCAGTGTATTTATTATGTTGTCTAACTTTGTGTACACTTTAATGTGCCCGTCGCCTGTATACAGTGAATGTAGCTATTCTGTGGCCTGAGCCCAATGTTCTGCCCCATTAGTTCACTAGGAACTGCAGACCTCACTGAAACACGAGACCCAAAGTATCCATAAATCCGTTATCTCGTTAGTACATAGGGTATTCATTCGATGCATTCTCATGAATATTGTTTCAGTCCATAAAATACCTCCTGCCACAGTGCGTGTGTGTAGATGGGGCGTAATCCGTGTATAATCTCCGCTTTCCTTCCCGATGTAGCCCATGTACATTCCAGCCTCCCATAGAAGTGCTCTGTGAATGTTTCCTACAGTATTATAGGCACACACGTGACATCCCGGCAATATACATATGTATTTTATGATGGGCTCTGGCATGCAGAGACTAAACGCTGCTTTTGTTTGTTACATGTCAATATCCCATGTAACACTACCCTTAGGGGGAGAGAGCCTAAAGCACGGTGTGACCTAAGGAGAAAAAAGAAGTCTTGTCCCACTCACTAGTATATGGGTCAAAGTTTCCAATTCGCTGTAATCTGTGTTAGGGAAATGCCAGATTCTGGAATGGATAATAGCTGTATTTATGTATCTGATCTGTGCGTGACTCCACTTTGCCTCTACAAGAGCCCTGCACAGCTGGAAGTCTCGCTTGGTGATTGGGGGAAACAAATGTGTATTCTGGTAATATTACTAGTATATGCAGCTGTATCTGTGTGTTTTCAGTGACTATCTGTTACATTTCCAAAATAGGATGGTATACTAGGATGTTTCTGATTACAAGTTTTCAGTGTCTCCTATATATTGTGTTCTTAGTGTCAATTGTTAACTGCTATTTTTTTTATTGAATAATAGGTAATACTGTATACGTTTGGGATATTATAGCAGGGTGCTAAAACGGTCTCTCTGTCTCTTTCCTTTGTGCGGTTCTGTAGACATACAGGCATGTACAGAGAGCGGAGTGTTTATTTCTTGATAAGACCCTTCTATAAAAATGTTTTGATTCAAAATCGTTGCTACAACTTTTACTTTGTATGTGTTAATGGTCTCCTTACAATTTATTTTATCTACAGTAACTTAAGGGGGTACACACAGAGAGATCCGTGCTTAAAATCTAAGCAATCTTGCTAGATTGCTTAGATTTTAAGCATGGATCTGCCGTGTGTATGCCCTCCAGCGATAGCGATGTGCGGCCCCGCGCATCGCTATCGCCGATGCTAGATTGAGCTGCATGCAGGCTCAATCTAGCGGGTCGCTCACTTCACCGTTGTGTGAAGTGAGCGGCCCCCCGTTGGCTTTCCCCCTCGCTCAGCACATCGCGCTGTGCTGAGCGGGGTGAGAGATGTGTGCTGAGCGGTCTGTGTTAAGATCGCTCAGCACACATCTCTCCCGTGAGTACCCCCCTTTAGATTCTGTGCTTAGCACGCCTGTAAATAGATTAAGATCTCTATCTGCTTCTAGGAGCTTTTATTCCTAGGTTGAGTGATGCTGTATGGCTGTTTTGTTTGTGTAATAAGGTATTACTTAAGGGGAGATGTACTAAGCAGTGAAAAGAGTGGAGAAGTGAGCCAGTGGAGGAGTTGCCCATGGCAACCAATCAGCTGCTCTGTAAAAATGTTATAGTATGCAAATTCTAAATGTTACTCCAATGCTGATTGGTTGCCATGGGCAACTTCTCCACTGGCTCACTTCTCCACTCTTTTCACTGCTTAGTTAGTACATCTCCCAGGAAATCTTTAGGGCATGTGCAATGAGTTTGTGGCACAGATACGCATGTAAACTCCACATCTTTGTCTGTCATTGGCCTGTATGTGTTTGTCTTCTATCTCTTTGGCACTTAACAGGTATTCAATTCTTTCCGCCCCCTTTCACACTCGTTCTGTTTCTGCTGACGAGCGTGGTATCATCATTTCAGCTCGCTACCCCCGAGGTAGCGAGGGCGCACAAGCCTTTACGCGGCTACACCTGATTACTATGGGCGCGATATGCGCAATAGCAGGGATCACTTTAGAAAGGTGATTGGGCGTGATATATCATTTGAATACCGCCCAATGGGGTCGATTCAATTCATCGACAGTTGAATTCAATACAGCAACAAGTGACCCTCAATTGTCAGGAATTCTTCTCTCACCCCCGGGGGACGAGAGAAGAAACCCGACAAAAGTGCTACTGCGCGGCCGGCGCGAGGCTGATTCTGTCGGGAATCAGCATCACGCCGGGAAGTTAAGTCGGAGAATGCCCGTTCTCCCGACAATTCAACCTGTTAAATCGGTGAGAACGGGCCATCGCCGACTTAACTGGAGCTGAATTGAATAGCGCCGGGAGCTAATTCCTGGCGCTATTCAACTGTCAGTGAATTGAATCGACCCCAATGTGTCTATGAACATTTATTTTTTTTCAACAGCTGTTAACGTTTGAATGTCTGTTTATTTTTGGTTATCATTAATATATTGGTTTTATTTGTTTTGTAGGATGTCAACACCGGTGGCGAAGGAAGTGAGTTTACAGACAGCGGCATTGAGGCGACCACCGCCGACACGGACTTCATGTCCAGGCGCTCCAATGCCACCACGTCCAGCTACTCGCCCACCACGAGCCGCGCTTTCATTGGGAGCGATAGCGGCAGCAGCTCAGGGGATGCCCTACGCCAGGGCGTGTATGAGAACTTCCGGCGGGAGCTGGAAATGAGCAGCGCCAACAGGGAAAACTTGGAGGAGGCCAATTCAGCGCTGAGCGATGAACAAAGCAGCGGCACTCTGAGCTCCCCGGGCCAGTCTGACATTCTCTTGACAGCGGCCCAAGGTACTGTGCGCAAAGCCGGGGCGCTGGCCGTCAAGAACTTCCTGGTGCACAAGAAGAATAAGAAAGTGGAGTCGGCTACCCGTAGGAAGTGGAAGCATTACTGGGTCTCGTTAAAAGGTACATTTTCATAGAATGCATTCACCATCATAATGGGCAGAATTAAGAACCGTCACCTACGCAAACTAGCAAATTGCGAGTTGCCTTCTCAAGGGGTTGTCCGCCTTCAGATGAATTTACTTGTTCTGCAAGTTTTATGCAACACATTGCTTTATTGTTATGGCTTCTTACTGTGCTTATTAGCCCTGTCTTTATATCATCCTGCACAGTCGTCATGTTTCCTTTGCCTGTGTACTGCCGAGATAAAGATGTATTCAATGCAGAGACCAGGGCCACATTTCAGGGTAAATACTTGTGTAGAAAGCATCAGAATAAGCTAGAGTTGTATTCAGGAGATCATCTACCGTAAATGAAATGTATCCGAAGGTGGAAAACCTCTCTCAAAATATAAATAAGAATTTTTTAGACTGAATTACACTCGCACTGTATTTTTGGCACTCGCTCCACCTGAAAACGTTTCCTGCATCAACCAAAAACCTCTATTTCAGCATCCACCTTGTTATCTGTATTATGCATACTTGTAAATGTGCAGGCTCTGATTGGGACTTATTTTACCGGGAGACCTATATGCACCTATGCACCCTGAGGTCATTCTAGAGCCCTCACGGTGCAGGAGATGTCCTTTTTTCTCATCTCTGTATAACAGGAAGGTATTGGAGCTTCTTAGTTGAGCACCCTGCAGCACCTGCTGTTCCTCCCGGTAAGCACCACATCTGGATCCTGGGCATGGCTTCAGTCAGCGGGGACTTAGGGCCTGATTTACTAAACATCGGGTTTACAAAGCCGCTGATTGTCGCGGCTTTGACAGATTTGTTTTTCATTTGGCAATAGTAGTTGATACTATACCACGCTGATTTAGCATTAATTACTATTGCCCTTTGAAATCCATTGTTTGGTAATTGTATATTCAGTTAAATAGTTTTAAAGCAATAATTGACAGTTATCATTTAAAAAAAGATCTACACTACAACCTGACTAGCATTTGGTTTGTGCTCAGTACATTGGGGCCGATGTATAAAGCCTGGAGAAGTGATAAAGCAGTTATAAGTGCAAGGTGATAAACGCACCAGCCAATCAGCTCCAATATGTAAATGACGGTTAGGAGCTGACTGGCTGGTGCGTTATCACCTTCCACTTATCACTACTTTATCACTTCTCCATGGTTAATACATCTGCCCCATTGAGCTGATAATAGGAGAATACACAGCGCCCTTCAGGTCAGGGTCGCTTGATGTCTGTGATGATCTGTAGTTGCTTTTCTCAGGGGCACCTACTGGTGGGGTCAACGCTTTACTTTTCCCAAGAATATTCATAGAAACTCCATCCAAGTGTTTTCATTTGGGACGAAGTTCTTTAAGATAAAGGACAACACTTGCAGTGCGGCTGTGTGTGTAACCTGTGTATGGACACACTTTCTGTATCTGAGTCTTCTCTTTTAAAGGAAACACATACATATCGGCTGTAACTCTCTTGTTACATTGGACGTCTTGGCGTCTGTCTCTGGACAGATTGCTTTACGTCATGGTTTAAAGTTTCACATGGGAGCGGTCCGATATTCTGTCTTTGTTGCTCCTCTTCTTTTCATGCTGTCAGAGATCAGAGCATCGTCCTCTCCCAGTCTCATCTGAGTGAGGGCTGGGCTCGTACACTGTATTGGGAAACGCCTCCTCCCATCTTTCAGTCTGGAAGTCATTTGGGAAGTTGACTCCTGCTGTTTGTTGGAGCTGTCCAAATCTGCCCCTATTTCTGTAGTTGTTGCCCAGTTCTGAAAACGGTTTGAAGTGTCGCCCACGCTCCATTACCTACAGTATTCATTGTGGTTGAGGGTGTAACAGGAGGGCTTCTGTTGTTGGGAAAGTAAAATGTTAGAACTTTAAAAGACTTTTTGGATAACCGACCGTAGATTGGGTCAAGAGGTCAAGCTATTACTTTCTGATATCAGCTGGTATCCTCTCAATGGGTGTGGTATTGAAAGTCGACAGTAGCTAGGTCGACCACTATTGGTCGACAGTAACTAGGTCGACAGGGTGTCTAGGTCGACATGTTCTAGGTCGACAGGTCAAAAGGTCGACATGAGTTTTTAATGTTATTTTGGTGTCGTTTTCTTCGTAGAGTGACCGGGAACCCCAATTAGTGCACCGCGTCCCCTCGCATGGCTCGCTTTGCTCGCGGCATGGTGCCTTCGCTCCGCTACCGCTTCGCTCGGCACAGATTACCGTTCCAATCGTAGTCCACGTGGATCGTTAAGTATGAAAAGGTTCAAAAAAAGAAAAAAATTGTGAAAAAATCATGTCGACCTTTTGACCTGTCGACCTAAAGACCCTGTCGACCTAGTTACTGTCGACCAATAGTGGTCGACCGAGACATTGTCGACCTAGTTACTGTCGACTTTCAATCCGGATCCCCCTCTAAATTGGGTCCTTCAATTAAAAAAAAACCTGTACTTATTCATAAGAATGCGTTTAGATCTTTCCCGGAAACGGGATGTAAATTTTTTGTAGGCCCAGATTAATGATTTCCCCACACCCTGCAGTGATGGGTGTTTTCCCTGATAGTGCTGTTGCAGGGACACCCAGAACAACTGCACTTCCCATTAATTGTCCTATAGAACACAGATATTATTGGGTATGTTAATATACGTTCTTGGATAATGCAATTGGATTATATGTCTGACCTTCCACACTAGCAAACATTTGTGGTACAATCTAATGACTTGCTGCAAGTTAGGTACACACACACATACATATATATATATATATATATATATATAATATTTATGTGTGTATGTATGTTAAGATATAAATGGTATTATATGTTTATAAGCAGTAATTGTGAATGTCTTGGTAGCACACACTCCTAGGACATAGAGGATGATAACTTGCTGCCGTACTGACTGTTCTGTCCCCTTAGTGAGGGAGTTCCAGTGTTCTGTAGACTGCGGCACAGCCAGATTCCTTCAGGGAGAGCCGTGTTTGTCTTCCGCCGGCAGCCTGGCTCGGCTCCTGGGGAGCTTTGCTTAATTGGATCAGTTCACGTTGAGTTTTCTCCCTAGCGCAGCAGAAGGGGATGGGGTCCCAAATGTTGTGTAGAACCCTCATCTTACACTTTGTGGCCTTCTCTCCACCTTCAGTATCTTCATGGAGCGTATAGCCCCCCCTCCCCTAATGACACAACCTAGCGGCCATAACTGTGCTGGACATTAACCTTTTATTGGTGCATGAATGTGTCTTTGTGGACAGTCTCCATATGGAAATGAGCTTACACAATTATTAACAAACTGTTGCCCTGTTTCCTGCCTCCAGTTAGGTTTATGGGTGACTTCTTCATGGTGCCCTCTAGAACCTAATGGGGAGATTTATCACAGCTTATAGGGAGACCCAAGTACCAGCCAATCCGCTTCTAATTGTCACTTTACAGGCTGTATTTGAAAACACAGAAGCTGATTGGTGCTTGATCACTTTCCTCTTTATCTCTCTCCAAACTTTGAAACATCTCCCCCTAAGTGTGTAATGATTCTCTCCCTTACTTGCAGGGTGCACTCTGTTTTTTTACGAGGGCGATGGGCGATCTGGGATCGACAACAACAGTATCCCGAAGCACGCTGTGTGGGTGGAGAGCAGTATAGTGCAGGCTGTGCCGGAGCATCCCAAGAAAGACTTTGTGTTCTGTCTGAGTAACTCTCTCGGAGATGCGTTCCTCTTTCAGGTCAGTGGGCTCTGCTGTTGTAATTAATCACTTTAACCCATTAGTGCAATGTATTATTTATTTTGTTATTAGTAATTACTCATTCCCTCTGTATATTGGGGGTCATTCAGAGTTGATCGCTAGCTGCATTCATTCGCTATGCAGCGATGAGGCAAAAAAAAGGCACTTCTGCGCATGCGGCGCAATGCGCATGCGCGTCGTACTATTAAAACGAACAATGTAGTTTCACACAGGGTCTAGGGAAGCATTTAAGTCGCACTGCTGGCCACAGAGTGATTGACATGAAGTGGGCGTTTCTGGGTGGCAACTGACCGTTTTCAGGGAGTGTTCGAAAAAACGCAGGCGTGAATGGAAAAACGCAGGCATGGCTGGGCGAACGCAGGGTGTGTTTGTGACGTCAAAACAGGAACTGAACAGTCTGAAGTGATCGCAAGCGCTGAGTAGGTATTGAGCTACTGTAAAACTGCTGAAAAAAACTTTACCGCCGCTCTGCGATCCTTTCATTCGCACTTCTGCTAAGCTACAATACACTCCCAGTGGGAGGCGGCTTAGCGTTTGCACGGCTGCTAAAAACTGCTAGCGAGCGAACAACTCGGAATGATCACCATTGCCAGGGTAAGACGCAGGCTGAGACTGGTGGCATTTGTAGCACGTTATGGAATTAATGACATGATATATTTATTTATTAACCGTCTCTTATATAGCGCAGCATATTCTATTGTGCTTTACAATTGGAAACAACAGTGATAGAACAAAACTGGCTAATAACAGACAGACCTAGCGGTAGGAGGGCCCTGCTCGCCAGTTTACAATCTATAGGGAATATATGAGCTTGAGCGGTGAATATACCTGGCCGTGTGCGGATGTTGTAAATAGGAGCACTGTACAAAATACAGCATCCAGAGTGATGCCCCTTTCACACCGCACAAATAACCCGCTATCGACCCGATGTATTGCTGGGTCGCTGTGCAGTGTGAAAGGGGTCAGTGACCCGGTAATTTTCAGGGTTATTCTTGGGTTGAATACCGGGTCAGATACACAGTGAACGGGTTGCCGGGGCAATGCGTTCACAGCATAGGGAGAGGAGGCGCGGAGATGATGTCATCTCCCAGCGTCGCCCCTGATGCCGGCTCCGCCCCCCACCCGCTATGGCAATCCGATCCAGCATATAATGCTTGGTCAGGAAGCAATGTGAAAGGGTCCAATGCCTGGAAGGACCCATGTCCAATTTCCGGGTGGGACCCGGCATTGCGATGTGAAAGTGGTATAATAGGTATCTCAGCATTTAGCATTGTACGGCCTTTTCCTAGTCTGTATGTTCTAGGCTGTACATAGACCGCGTTCCGTGGCTGCTGAGGTAGTTCTGTCAGAAACTATATATGTGAGAGACACATTTCCATGGATAAGTCTCATTTGTGACAAAAACATGAAGCATTTTAACGTTTCTTAATAACCTACAATATCACCAGCAATATAAACAGGCCTACAGCGTCTTGCAATACTGACATCAATGCCGCGCCGCGCTTTCATTGTGCTCGTGAGGGGAACGCAAGGTCAGAAGGTTCCTCCGTTTGGTGGTGTGCAATGGCTTAGAGCAGTCCTTTGCTAAAGTCCGGGAACCGACGATAAGGCAGTTTTTGGGAATGAACCTGAGTCACGTCTCTTCCCAGACTTCACTTTTTTCATTTGCATAAAAGCCGAAGGTCACATTTCATGGTGGAGAGATTTGCAGTCTGTGCACCTCTCACCGACTGAGGAAATGTCACACTCCTGCTGCAGTCGCTCTGCCGTGCTTTCATCTGTCCTCTCTCTATGGGGTACATTTACTATAGGTTCTAAAAATGAAAATGATAGACACAATCTGATTGGTTGCTAAGGGCAACATCCCCATTTTTAATTTTTAGAACCTATAGTAAATGTACCCCTATATACGAAGCTTAGCCAACCAAGCCAAAAGATTGGACCCCTTGTGTGTCATTCTGGGTCCCCAAATATCAGTGATGCATTGTTCTAGGTCCCCAAAATAAACATTTGCCTATATATATATATATATATATATATATATATATATATATACACACACACACACACACACACACACACACACACACACACACACACACACACACACACACACACACACACCTCTATCAATCTATCTGCTGCAGTATATTGGTATGTGAAGAACTATACTTGTGCTGCGTGACTACTCCTGTGATACATGCTGCTCGTCATTCTCTCCTGAGGACGCTCCAGTTGCTGACTGAAGAGTGCAGGTGAAATTAATAACACTGTTCAGAGTCTGCATTTTAAACTTCAAAAAGGGGCACTAAATACCGAGAGGGAAGTTTGGCGGAAATTTGCCTCCCGTTATTCTGGGAAACCGATGTATACATCAAATGTAAGGGCAGCTGTAATCCAGGAAGCAGGGCTGTTAGTAATAAGCAGTGCTGAGTAACGCACCTCGTGGGTCAGGACGTCCATTTAACAATAAGCTGCTTTTTCCTCTACATTGTCACTTTTCTGTAGAGTCAGCGCCATGGATTTATGGTGGAAAGCGTCCACCGGCTGCCGCACATTCCCATGTTTTCTTCATAGAAGTTGCACGATATTCACTGAACATGGTTTGATGTTATAATAGGGATGTGGGGATTTTTTTTTTTTTACTTTTGTATCGTTAAATTACCAGTTCCGTAGAACAAATACATTACAGACTTTCACAGTCTGCATGTCACCTACGCTTTTAAATTCATTTAGAATTTACCGCAAAAATAGGGCGCGCGGGATCTATTGGGTCAGTCACCCATTTACGTAGTGGCGGTAGATGCTTTCCATCATGTATAAGGGACGGGTAACACCACTGCTATATATGCCATGGTGCCAAGAGGAAATTTGGACCATGGTGGAGCTATTTATGGAGCACCCCCAACCCTGTACGCTCACCCTGGGGAATTGCTATAGAAAGCTTTCTTATCTTGGGCCGCAAAGCCACCTGCAACCATTGGCACCAAACACGGTAGCTAGTGGGTCCCCGGGCCTAATACCCCATTTCCGCATCACTAATAATCAGGAGCTTTCAGGCCAGGTGTATGGTTTTAAGCCATCCACTAGGAAGCTGTGACATGACTACACTATTGATATACTGAATGCTGACTCTGATCTTCTGCTATGGAACACACCTGTACTCTAAAGAGGTCCTTTTATTTATTTTTTTATTTCTCTAAAGTCCTAGAGGATGCTGGGACTCCGTAAGGACCACGGAGAATAGACGGGCTCCGCAGGAGACATGGGCACTTTAAGAAAGACTTTGACTCTGGGTTTGCACTGGCTCCTCCCTTTATGTCCCTCCTCCAGACCTCAGTTTGAGACTGTGCCCAGAGGAGATGGGTGCACTGCAGGGAGCTCTCCTGAGTTTCCTGCTAAGAAAGTATATTTGAAAGGTTTTTTATTTTCAGGGAGCACTGCTGGCAACAGACTCCCTGCATCGAGGAACTGAGGAGAGAGAAGCAACCCTACTTCTCTGAGTTGCAAGGTCCTGTTTCTTAGGCTACTGGACACCATTAGCTCCAGAGGGATTGGAACACAGGTTCGCCCTGGATGTTTGTCCCAGAGCCGCGCCGCCGTCCTCCTCACAGAGCCAGAAGAAAGAAGCCGGGTGAGTATGAGAAGAAAGAAGGCTTCAAAGGCGGCAGAAGACTTCGTGAGCTTCACTGAGGTAACGCACAGCACTGCAGCTGTGTGCAATTGCTCCCATACACCTCACACACTCCGGTCACTGTAAGGGTGCAGGGCGCAGGGGGGGCGCCCTGGGCAGCAATATAAACCTCTCCTATGGCAATAAGAGATATATACATGTACAGTTGGGCACTGTACATGTATATAAAAGAGCCCCCGCCATGTTTTACATATATTGAGCGGGACAGAAGCCCGCCGCCGAGGGGGCGGGACTTCTCCCTCAGCACTCACCAGCGCCATTTCTCTCCGCAGCACAGCGCTGAGAGGAAGCTCCCCAGACTCTCCCCTGCTTACAGACGGTGACAGTGGGTTTTCAAGAGCGGGGGCACATAATTGGCGGTATACAGGTGTTTCAGCGCTATTGGAAGGAACATACTGTGTTTTTTTCCTGGGTTATAGCGCTGGGGTGTGTGCTGGCATACTCTCTCTCTGTCTCTCCAAAGGGCCTAGGGGGAACCTGTCTTCAGAAAAGAGATTCCCTGTGTGTGTGGAGTGTGTCGGTACGTGTGTGTCGACATGTTTGACGCTAAAGGCTCACCTAAAGAGGAGGTAGAGTGCATGATTGTCAGGTCGCCGTCGGCAGCGCCGACACTGTACTGGATGGATATGTGGAATGTCTTGAGTGCTAATGTAAATTTATTACATAAGAGATTAGACAAAGCTGAGGCTAGGGAACAGGCAGGTAGTCAGACCATGCCTGTCCCAGTGGCATCTGGACCTTCCGGGTCTCAGAAGCGCACATTATCCCAAATCACTGACACAGATACCGACACGGATTCAGATTCCAGTGTCGATTATGAGGATGCAAAATTACAGCCAAAAGTGGCTAAGGGTATTCGTTATATGATTATTGCTATAAAAGACGTTTTGCATATCACTGAAGAACCCCCGGTCCCGGACACGAGGGTACACATGTATAAAGAGAAAAAACCTGACGTCACCTTTCCGTCCTCATATGAGCTAAGCGAATTGTGCGAAAAGGCTTGGGAATCTCCAGACAGGAGACTGCAAATTCCCAAAAGGATTCTTATGGCGTATCCCTTCCCACAAAAGGACAGGATACGATGGGAATCTTCGCCTAAGGTGGACAAGGCGTTTACGCGCTTATCAAAAAAGGTAGCACTGCCATCCCAGGATACTGCTACCCTCAAGGATGCTGCTGATCGCAAGCAGGAAGTAACCATGAAGTCCATTTACACGTATTCTGGTACTATTATTAGGCCGGCTATGGCATCGACCTGGGTTTGTAGTGCTGTCACAGCGTGGACTGATTCCCTATCAGCAGAGATTGAAACTCTGGATAAGGATACCATTTTGATGACCCAGGAGCAGAAGTCCTCCCCTGCGTCGGCAAAATCCACCGCGTGACGCTGGGGCTTCCCTGGTGGAGTCTGCTCAAGTGGGGGCACGTCTTCGATTTTTCAGCCACATCTGGGTTCACTCACGGGTGGATCCCTGGGCACTAGAGATTGTTTCTCAGGGATACAGGCTGGAATTCGAAGAGGTTCCTCCTCGCCGGTTTTTCAAGTCGTCTATGCCAGCTTCTCCTTCAGAGAGGGAGTTAGTGTTAAATGCAATTCAAAAATTGTATCTTCAACAGGTGATAGTCAAGGTTCCCCTTCTGCAACAAGGAAAGGGATATTACTCAACCCTGTTTGTGGTACCGAAACCGGACGGTTCGGTCAGACCCATTTTGAATTTAAAATCCCTGAACCTGTACTTAAAAAAGTTCAAGTTCAAGATGGAATCGCTCAGAGCAGTCATTGCAAGCCTGGAGGGGGGGGATTGGATGGTTTCCCTAGACATAAAGGATGCATACCTTCATGTTCCGATATTTCCTCCTCATCAGGCGTTCCTGAGATTTGCGGTACAGGACTGTCCGTACCAATTTCAGACGTTGCCATTTGGGCTTTCCACGGCCCCGAGGATTTTTACCAAGGTAATGGCGGAAATGATGGTGCTCCTGCGCAAGCAAGGTGTCACAATTATCCCATACTTGGATGATCTCCTCATAAAGGCGAGATCTCGAGAGAAGTTATTGAACAGCGTATCACTGTCTGTGAAGACGTTACAGCAACACGGCTGGATTCTCAATATTCCGAAGTCACAGCTGGTTCCTACAACACGTCTGATTTTTTTTGGGCCTGATTCTGGACACAGACCAGAAAAAGGTTTTTCTTCCGATGGAAAAGTTTCAGGAGCTCATGGCTCTGGTCAAGAACCTATTGAAGCCATAAAAAGGTTTCAGTGCATCATTGCACACGTGTCCTGGGGAAGATGGTGGCATCTTACGAGGCCATCCCCTTCGGCAGGTTCCATGCGAGGACTTTTCAATGGGACCTACTGGACAAGTGGTCCGGGTCTCATTTACAAATGCATCAAAGGATCACCCTGTCTCCCAGAGCCAGGGTATTTCTCCTGTGGTGGCTGCACAGTACTCACCTCCTAGAGGGCCGCAGGTTCGGCATTCAGGACTGGATCCTGGTGACCACGGACCCAAGCCTCCGAGGTTGGGGAGCAGTCACACTGGGAAGAAATTTCCAAGGTCTCTGGTCAAGTCTAGAGACTTGTCTCCACATCAACGTCCTGGAGTTGAGGGCCATATACAACGCCCTACATCAAGCGGAGGCATTACTTCGCAACAAGCCAGTTCTGATTCAGTCGGACAATGTCACAGCAGTGGCTCATGTAAACCGCCAAGGCGGCACAAGGAGCAGGGTGACAATGGCAGAAGCCACCAGGATTCTTCGCTGGGCGGAAGGTCATGTAAGCGCACTGTCAGCAGTGTTCGTTTCCGGGAGTGGACAATTGGGAAGCGGACTTCCTCAGCAGACACGATCTGCATCCGGTAGAGTGGGGGCTTCATCAGGAAGTCTTCGCACAGATCGTGGGTCGGTGGGGACTGCCCCAAATAGACATGATGGCGTCCCGTCTCAACAAAAAGCTAAAGCGGTATTGCGCCAGGTCAATGGACCCTCAGGCGGTGGCGGTAGACGCCCTGGTGACGCCTTGGGTGTTCAGGTCGGTCTATGTGTTCCCTCCTCTTCCTCTCATACCCAAGGTGTTGAGAATAATAAGACGAAGAGGAGTGAGAACAATCTTCGTTGCTCCGGATTGGCCACGAAGGACTTGGTATCCGGATCTGCAGGAGTTGCTCACAGAAGATCCGTGGCCTCTTCCTCTACGACAGGACCTACTGCAACAGGGGCCCTGTATGTTCCAAGACTTACCGCGGCTGCATTTGACGGCATGGCGGTTGAACGCCGGATCCTAGCGGAAAAACATTATCACCGCATATGGAGAAAATATGTTTCTTGGTGCGAGGCCAGGAGCACTCCTACGGAGGAATTCCATTTGGGCCGTCTCCTTCACTTCTTTCAGACTGGAGTGAATTTGGGCCTAAAATTAGGGCCCATAAAGGTTCAAATTTTGGCTTTATCCATTTTCTTTCAAAAGGAATTGGCTTCTCTTCCTGAAGTTCAGACATTCGTGAAGGGAGTACTGCATATTCAGCCCCCGTTTGTACCTCCGGTGGCGCCTTGGGACCTTAACGTGGTGTTAAGTTTCCTTAAGTCACATTGGTTTGAACCACTCAACGCGGTGGAGTTGAAGTACCTCACTTGGAAGGTGGTCATGTTGCTAGCCTTAGCTTCAGCAAGGCGTGTTTCGGAACTGGCGGCTTTGTCACATAAAAGCCCCTATCTGGTTTTTCATGTGGATAGGGCGGAATTGAGCACTCGTCCTCACTTCCTTCCTAAGGTGGTCTCATCTTTTCATATGAACCAACCTATTGTAGTGCCTGTGGCTGCGCGTGACTTGGAGGATTCCGAGTCCCTTGATGTGGTCAGGGCTTTGAGGATTTATGTGGCCAGAACAGCTAGGGTCAGGTAGACAGAAGCTTTGTTTGTTTTATATGTGGCCAACAAGATTGGTTCTCCTGCTTCAAAGCAGACTATTGCTTGCTGGATCTGTAACACGATTCAGCAGGAGCATTCTACGGCAGGGTTATCCGTTGCCAAAATCGGTTAAGGCCCATTCCACTAGGAAGGTGGGCTCTTCTTGGGCGGCTGCCCGAGGGGTCTCGGCACTACAGTTGTGCCGAGCAGCTACTTGGTCGGGGTCAAACACCTTTGCAAAGTTCTATAAGTTTGATACCCTGGCTGAGGAGGACCTTGTTTGCTCAATCGGTGCTGCAGAGTCATCCGCACTCTCCCGCCCGTTTGGGAGCTTTGGTATAATCCCCATGGTCCTTACGGAGTCCCAGCATCCTCTAGGACGTTAGAGAAAATAAGATTTTAAACCTACCGGTAAATCTTTTTCTCGTAGTCCGTAGAGGATGCTGGGCGCCCGTCCCAAGAGCGGACTTCTTCTGCAAAACTTGTATATAGTTACTGCTTACATAAGGGTTATGTTGTAGTTTCATCGGTTTTGGCCTGAGACTATGTTGTTTGTTCATACTGTTAACTGGGTAGTTTATCTCAAGTTATACGGTGTGATTGGTGTGGCTGGTATGAATCTTGCCCTTGGATTAACGAAAATCCTTTCCTCGTACTGTCCATCTCCTCTGGGCACAGTTTCTCTAACTGAGGTCTGGAGGAGGGGCATAGAGGGAGGAGCCAGTGCACACCCAGAGTCAAAGTCTTTCTTAAAGTGCCCATGTCTCCTGCGGAGCCCGTCTATTCCCCATGGTCCTTACGGAGTCCCAGCATCCTCTACGGACTACGAGAAAAAGATTTACCGGTAGTTTTAAAATCTTATTTTCAAATTCATTTGCTTTCATTTATTATAGTGTTCTTTATAAGGTTTGCTGCTCGTTTTATGTGATCCCTGTTATGGTTGAAAACGAGATGTAGTATCTTGGACTTGTGGACAGTTAGGTAGGTCCAAGGGTTAAATTGGCTTTGCCCATCTACTGCAGTGACGGCACTCACTTAGTGGACTGGACCAGTAATACAGCCAATCCGTTAGCTAGGATCCAGTGACATCATAGCGTCAGCATCTGCTTAATATTCATGAATCCTCATTTATATTCATAAGATTCTGGTCGTTGGTAAAAAAAATTGGAACTATTGGTACAGATGTGTCTTAATACACTATTGCTACCCCTCTTGGGTGCCAGGTCTCATGAGACTCTGCTTACACTGAGGATCTTTTTTGCCCGAAAATGCATCTTAGTCGCAGTGTGATGCAACTAGGACGCACCAGGAGACTGCACTGATTAATTTAATATGCAACTCTTGTATATCTGTGTACGACGGAGTCTGTATACAGTGTGCTACGATGCAGTGGCTGTGGTGTTTTTCCACACAAAATTCCATTGTACTTCGTATAAAGACTCAGTCGTACACTGATAAATTAGTATCACACATCAAATGAAGCAGCACAGTGTCTCCTGGTGCGTCTTAGTTGGACAGAAAAAAAGACGCTCGGTGTAAGCAGAGTCGCACGGGACTTGGCGGCTCACACATTCCAGGTGTCTTACGCCACGTGGCTTATTGAGGCTAGATGTATGAGGGCACATCTGTATGAATGTATGCCATCTTTAATGAATTGGTGCATGGCAGAGGAAATCTACATCTAAGAAGTAAAGACATTAGAAACCAATTATCTCTATTTTTAATATTCTACCAAAAGTCAGCAAAAAATATAGTAACGAAAAATGTCAAGTCCCCCTATTATTAAACTGCTGGAAAGGCAAAACAATGTGTTTCCTTTTTTCTGTGGTATTCCTTTAAAACCTGTCCAGTTGCTTGAGTTGTGCTTTAATGTTAATGTACATTTCTTTTCCAAATGTAGAAAGAGAAAAGCTCCCAGTTCAGGTGTACGTAGCTGGCAGCGACGCAATCAGAGCTCATACAGACTAATCTACAAAGTAGGACATCGCCAAATGCTAAATCCTCCCCCGCGGTCTGTAGGGAGTTTTGGATGGTAGAATAAAGGAAGATTGGGGCCTCAGGGCTTTGTTTTGAAGGAACGCTGTTTTAAGGAGAAATTATAAAGTTCTGATCTGAGGTTGAAGGAAAAATTTCAGCATTACCATGACAACCGGCAAAGCTAGTTTGTTTTCTGAGCGTTGCTGTGCGATTAGGTATAATCTCTCTACGAAATGTGTGTTCTGATTGGCTGTGTAATCTAAGAGCTAGGGTGACGAAGCCAGCCACTCTACACGGAGTAATCAGTTTGGTTTTTGCTGTGTTTATACTTTTTAGTTGGCTCGAAACAAAAGGACATTTTGTTATATAGATGTGACCGCATACATTAGACCGCATACATACACCGCTGCAGTAGCGACAACAGCTCTTCTCGGCGAGCCAAGTCCCATGCAGTTTGGCTTGCACATCTTTTTTGCTCAAACATGTGTCCTGTGTGCAAAGCGATTCGCCAAACTTGCTTCAAAGTACTGCACTGATTCATTTGATATGTGACACTTGTCTATCTGTGTGTGACTGAGGGGTCTATTCATGAAGCAGTGAAAAATGTGGAGAAGTTGCCCACGGCAACCAATCAGCTGCTCCGTACAATTGTATAGTATGCAAATTATAAATGTTACTTCAATGCTGATTGGTTGCCATGGGCAGCTTCTCCACTGGCTCACTTCTCCACACTTTTCACTGCTTCATGAATACACCCCTGAGTCTGTATACTTGGTGCTACGATGCCGCAACTTTTTTTTTTTTTTACGCCAAGTTCCTTTGTTCTTCGAATGCAGATTCAGACTCTGTTGCACACAGATATACAAAAGTTGCATATCAAATGAATCAGTGCAATTTCGTGAAGTGGTTTTGTTGCATTGTTGCTAAGAGACAAAGGCTATAAAGATATCACTCGGTGTGACGTTAGCGCCAGGCATCGCGCACCACATAACGCATTGAGGCTAGGGGGAATTTAATTTAATGGTGAAACTGTTCGCCCGGCTAAATATGTGCAGCACCCACCACACTTTACAGCAGTGGAATCTTGCTCAAAAGCGTTTGCTGCCCCATAGGGTATATATATATATATTCGGAAAAAGTATTATCATTAGACAAATAATTGCCTAATGCGTTAAAGAAGTGCGCTCCACAGAGATATCTTGTGTGTGTGTGTGTGTGTGTGTGTGTGTGTATGTATATATATATATATATATATATTTATTAGTATTACATTTTATTTTATTTTTTATTTTTTTATTTTTTATGAAGACACAATATGCACTCAGCACAAATTATTTCCAAGTTCTGTAAATTCCTGGATGCGACAGGAGTTGATATTCTATGCATCTGTCTAACATTACCAAAGCTTTTTTCTTATGTAACCACCTGCAAGTGCCTGACTGGGTGGTGCAATTTTTCTTTTGCGGACAAAAAAAGTATTCCTTAAAATAAAGAAATGCTTTCCATGACTAGAAATGTCTCACTTCAAAGTGTTTGCATAACTTGATGAAACTTCCACAGATTTATGTGTAATGTCACCAGTAACTGAATGATGTTAAGCAAAAGGTGTATAAACAATAGATATGTGCACTTCATATTATTTCATGGCTAATTCACATGACCTTGCCTACGCATGCAAAGTTTCCATACCACAATGCTTACGTGAGCTGTGGATGTGGCCTACAACCATGGTCTGACTTGAGTCCCCACAAAGTGCCTCGTGGCTCAGTTAGGTCACTGATTCCTAGTGAATGGGGTTTCACAAAATGGCCGCCCAGTCAGCTTGACCCTTTCCTATCCAGTGAGCTTTCACACCTCATCACCCATCTGATAATGTAGTAATGTTGATATATTCTGTAATACACAGTAAATATTTTAGGTACGACATTTCTGTGTAATTTCCCAGCTCGGGATATAGTTCACCATTCCTCATGTGGTTTGGAGCTGGTATATTTTTAGCCCTATTAATGGCACTCCTCAGGCACTGCCAGGAAACCACCTTGGCTAAACATTTGCACATGACACTTGAGGACCATTAAAAGCTCATTAAGAACCCTTCATTCACGGAATGCAGCAAGTAAACCTGTCCTTCTCCAACAATAACATGGATCTTCTGTCACCAATCAGTGGTTATGCAACTTCAGTTATATTGTAAGTACTGTTCATGTAACATGGCATGTGAGCAACGAATAACACAATCTCTAATGAGAGGAAGCCGCCTCTACCACTGAATTGTGCTGTGTACAGGAGATGCAGACGTCACATGGTTAGTAGAGGCTTGCTCAGTTTAGTAATGTATTCTATTTATAAAAGCCCTAACTAGGATTCTCTTCCTCTCTACGTTCAGACAAACAGTCAGACGGAGCTGGAGAACTGGATCACAGCCATCCATTCCGCATGCGCCACCACCGTGGCCAGGCAGCACCACAAGGAGGACACGGTCAAACTCCTCAAGTCTGAGATCAAGAAGTTGGAGCAAAAAATCGATATGGACGAGAAGATGAAGAAAATGGGAGAAATGCAGCTCTCTTCGGTTACCGATGCTAAGAAGAAGAAGACTATCCTGGACCAGGTGAGAGTTGTTTATGGGTCCTTTGGAAGACTTAAAGAATAGCCCTCCAATGTAATGGCTAATGGGAATGTCCAGCTATGGACAATGTCCTCCTCCATCCCCCAGGTAACGTCTCCAGCAAGCAGGACAGGACTATGGGGCAGATGTATTAACCTGGAGAAAGGGATAGAGCAGTGATAAGCGCAAGGTGATAACGCACCAGTCAAGCATTCCGATTTTTAAAAATGACAGCAGCTGATTGGCTGGTGCGTTATCACCTTGCACTTATCACTGCTTTATCCCTTCTCCAGGCTTAATATATCTGTCCCTATGTCCACTGTTGTCCATAATGTTTGTCATGTAAATTTTTGGTCACTTGAGACAGACGTTAAGTAAATTGTGTGCTTTGCTGCTATAAAACTGTCAGGAGACCGCCGGTGACAATACAGATGCCGGGATCCTGCCCCCTCACAATCCCGACCGCTGGCGTGCTGACTTTCAGGGACTATTAGAATAGAACCTTCGGCAAGCGCAGCTCGCCACCGAGCACGCAAGGGCCTTCGTTGCGCTCACCGCACCACGGGCATCCAAAAGTTGGGATCCTGGTGTCAGTATGGTGACCCGCGGTTTCCCAACGCACACATACCCAACGCAAGAAAGACACTCCATGTGCATTTAAATAAATTAGTATATTGGCCCATTGAAGCATTGTAGGCATCTAGCAGTGTAGCCACCCCCTATTTGTATGCTTGGGTGATAATTGTTGTCACCAGCACTCCCTTGCACCAACCCTGTCCTCTGTGCAAAAAGTCAGTTTAAAAACAGGTGTAGTTGCTCTCCCAGCCAACTCTGCATAATCAGCAGTCCCGCTGACATGCCCTCACTGCATTTTGTCTACCCGATGGAGCCCCACTGCGGCCCAGTTACAAGTGGAGGTGGGACTCTGTATTACAGTAGTTGAGTACGGCCTGTTCTCTAGCATAACCAGAGTAGAAACATGGAAGGCGCTCTGCAAACAGTCTTGTGTTCATCTCCGCACTGGCCCATCTGTGACTGTCAGATCTGTCTTTGTATGTACCTAATAATGATGCTCCGCCTACTTGTCACATGACTTATTTTAAAAGTGTTCTGTGATGGAATTCTTAAATCCTTGGGGGCTCATTTATCAACGAGTGATGAAACGTGTTGTGAATGATATAACTTGCGTATGATAAATGGTGCTTCAGCCAATCAGCTCCTAACTGTCATGTGTTTGAATAATGACCGTTGGGAGTAGATTGGCTGGAGCACCATTTATCATTCACGAGTTTTATCACTCGTTGATAAATGAGCCCCTTGATGACACAACACTCCTAGAGGTCAGCTACCTCCCACACACGCCATTGGCTTTATACCAATATGGAATAAGATGCGTTTGATTTTCAAGAGCAGAAAGAGTATAAATTAAGTAGTTAAAAAATACTGGGGCAGATGTATTAACCTGGAGAAGGCATAAGGAAGTGATAAACCAGTGATAAGTGCAAGGTGATAAAGGCACCAGCCAATCGGCTCCAAACTGTTAAAGGCACCAGCCAATCAGCTCCAATATGTTATTAACAGTTTGGAGCTGATTGGCTGGTCCCTTTATCACCTTGCACATATCACTGGTTTATCACTTCCTTATGCCTTCTCCAGGTTAATACATCTGCCCCAATGTTCTTTGTGCTGCACTCTATATTACACTGTACACTGTAACAAGTATTATTTGGTTTGTTACGTGTGGCTCCCTGAGAAACATGTATCTAGATTTGAAAGTCCCTTGTCACGGGTTCACGCCCAGATTTATTAAATACCCATCGAGGCGTCACTCATTCAGATGTCAGAGCTGTATCTTGTTATACAGCCTCTGCGGGTGATGTGTAGTAGCCCTACGCCTCCAGTATTTGCTCACACTCCAGTACTCCTTGCTGCGAGGCACGGATAACCTTTCAAAATATGCATTGAGTCCTTTGTTGCTAAATATATAGCATTTATTGCAAGGAAACAAAGCGAGAGGCCCGTGAAAGGTGCCTATGTCGGTTAAGGCGTACATAATTGAGCCAGCTGTCCTAGAGCTAGACCGAAGTATGCTGGAACTTGTAGTTCCACAAAAGCTGAAAAGTTGCCATGGTCAGGGTAAGAGTTTGCAGTCAGCCTACAGTTTCCATACAGAGTATATGGCAGTGTACACCGGTTCCCTAACGTCCCTGGGGCCTATAAATCTGTTCTTTAAATGAATGCCTCTTAAGAAATGAATGCATAATTATCCTGCTTAGGAGCTTATTGTGTAACTAGATTTCTCTCTCTCTCTCTATCTATAATATATATATATATATATATATATATATGACACAATAGGTTTGATGGCTGTTTTTGTTTGTGCGTGACACATTTACACCCTCTTCCTCCCTGTAGATCTTCGTCTGGGAGCAGAACCTCGAGCAGTTCCAGATGGATTTGTTCCGGTACCGTTGCTATCTTGCCAGCCTGCAGGGCGGCGAGCTGCCAAACCCAAAGCGGTTGCTGGCTTTTGCAAGCCGACCAACTAAGGTTGCCATGGGGCGCCTGGGAATATTCTCCGTCTCTTCCTTTCATGCTCTGGTAAGCTATATTGTAGAACAAAAATCAGGAAAAACTATTACTACAGTACCAGTGACATCAGGGGCCATGAAGCAAATCTGTGACCCTTGACAAGTGTAAATCTCACACGCTCAGGCCTCACTCACACCTGCCGCCTGTCAATGCGCTCCTCACTCGCTAGCAAGTGCATTAGAGGTAGGATGAACAGTTCCCTATGGGTTCGTTCTCACCGTTGCGCCCTATAATGCTTATGCCATGTTTAGTATTTTACAACGCAGCACGCCCTCTTACTCATGGTTTAATGTGTGCTGCCAGCACAATAAATTGTATTGATAAAACTCAAGGCATGAAAAGGGCATGGGAAACGCATCAGTCAAATGCAACTCTTAATCCATTTTCCCAGCACTTATATGTGAAAGAACCTTGAGGACCGCTCCCACTACAGAGCACAATGTACGGAGAGATTGACGTGAATAATGGCTTATCTGAGTGTAAAGTTTTGCAAGAATTGACTCGAGAGTAGAAAATGACACCAAGAAGAGCGATATAAGCCATGATGTGCTTCTTAAGTAATATCCGTATAAGTTTCTACCGAGCCTCCAGTTTTTACGGTCTCTAAAAGTAATCATTGTTTGCCAGGAGAAGCAGGTGCTAGAGAGTTCAGGCAGTTACAGTATACTGTCAGCTCACCTCCCACAGGCAATCTGCCTCCTGATACTTACACATGAAAGTCATTATCCTGGAATCCTTTAGAACGCCTGCGCTCTGACTTCTCCCTAAATAGCATTTCAGCAGAGTCTTCATCTTGTTCCGAGACTCAAAGAATACGTTAATATTCAGCACCTTCTGTGGTGTTTCTTTATCTCCTCAAGCTGGGGTTTCTATAGTTAATATGTGGGAATGCATTAGAACAGCAGAGAACTCTGAATTGCCAGTTCTGAAGGGGGTGGGTGTCGCTGGTTACGGTATCACATGCTGCCTCCCCCTGCACAGCCATAAAATGAAATAAAGGGGGCAGGTGGTGGGTGGATTGGTTACCGGCGAAGCTGAAAGCCCTGCACGGATTTATGGCCGTCTGTTCTAGACTATAGGTTGTTATACTTTATAATACATGTTGGAATGATATTGCCTCAGAATCTATTAAACCTTTCAATAAGTATAGCTTATTTTATTTATTTTATTTTTAAGAATTTTTTTCTGAGATTATGAGGCATTGTTCCATGAGGTATATTTTATCCCCAATGCCACATATGAAAATGTAATCTGTCCGGGGTCTCATATACTGTAGTTTATGTAGCACACATGTTTTGCTCTGAGTTCACACAAATCCTCTATCCACACTTAATTGTTGAAGGAAATGTCCAGCTTTTTTAGTTTATTGTAGGGGTGGGGAATTAAATGTTTGGGGGTAGTGTAAACTGTGTCTCTATCTTGCTCCTATAACCCCCCACCCCACAGATACTCCCCCCCCAAAAAAATATTCTTCAATGATTTTGTGATTTTTTTAGACGTCCGTACACTTAGGTTACCCATGATTTTTTTGTTTAAAGCAAGGGTTCTAGAAGTGTCCACTTAGGCTTAGGGCCCACTGATTAATGCACATGTGATAATGGCTACCCCAAACCAAGATCTTTAGCTCCCCCATTGTTGTAGGAAACCTCAGTTTGGCTATTGCTATTTTATACAGCTTTCGATTTTCCTGCACCCAGCAATGGCAGCTACTTTTGTTTGCTGAGGCCATATCAGTTTGCTAGGAACTGGTGAAATCAGTCAAGCTTGAGCCATTCCTTTCCAAGTGGATTAATAAGCTGGATAGTTCTTCCTGATACTTAATGGCTGCCTGCACAGTGTGTGAGTGGCGGATGCCCTTTAAGTAGTAATACAATGGTGTTACGAGTGTGATGAGTTTTGGTAATTCAAAAAATCCGATAGAGGAAGTTAAGTGTCGGCTTTTTCCCTGCAGGTGGCTGCTCGCACAGGAGAGTCCGGGGTGAGGAGACGAACACAAGCAATGTCCAGGTCTGCCAGTAAGAGGAGGAGCCGGTTTTCTTCTCTGTGGGGTCTGGACACATCTGCTAAGAAGAAACAAGGGAGGCCAAGCATAAATCAGGTAGGATGAAGGCTTGCTGTGTAGAGATGGATCAGGTAGGGTAAAGGTTTGCTGTGTAGAGATGGATCAGGTAGGATGAAGGCTTGCTGTGTAGAGATGGATCAGGCAGGGTGAAGGCTTGCTATGTAGAGATGGATTAGGTAGGGTAAAGGCTTGCTGTGTAGAGATGGATCAGGTAGGATGAAGGCTTGCTGTGTAGAGATGGATCAGGCAGGGTGAACGTTTGCTGTGTAGAGATGGATTAGGTAGGGTAAAGGCTTGCTGTGTAGAGATGGATCAGGTAGGATGAAGGCTTGCTGTGTAGAGATTGATTAGGTAGGGTAAAGGCTTGCTGTGTAGAGATGGATCAGGTAGGATGAAGGATTGCTGTGTAGAGATGGATCAGGCAGGATGAAGGTTTGCTGTGTAGAGATGGATTAGGTAGGGTAAAGGCTTGCTGTGTAGAGATGGATCAGGTAGGATGAAGGCTTGCTGTGTAGAGATGGATCAGGCACGGTGAAGGCTTGCTATATAGAGATGGATCAGGCAGGGTGAAGGATTGCTGTGTAGAGATGGATCAGGTAGGGTGAAGGATTGCTGTGTAGAGATGGATCAGGTAGGGTGAAGGCTTGCTGTGTAGAGATGGATCAGGTAGGGTGAAGGCTTGCTGTGTAGAGATGGATCAGGTAGGGTGAAGGATTGCTGTGTAGAGATGGATCAGGTAGGGTGAAGGATTGCTGTGTAGAGATGGATCAGGTAGGGTGAAGGCTTGCTGTGTAGAGATGGATCAGGTAGGGTGAAGGATTGCTGTGTAGAGATGGATCAGGTAGGGTGAAGGCTTGCTGTGTAGAGATGGATCAGGTAGGGTGAAGGCTTGCTGTGTAGAGATATATCAGGTAGGGTGAAGGCTTGCTGTGTAGAGATGGATTAGGCATGGTAAAGGCTTGTTGCATAGGGATGGATCAGGTAGGGCTAAGACTTGCTTGTAGAGATGCTGGTATTTTATTTAACTTCAACTTCTCTATCTTTTTATATTGACTGGTTGAATATGCTGGACCGCAGTAGCAAGGAACAAGTTTAGAAAGTGATGTGATTTTTAGGGCACGTGTGCTTTTATAATTTATTTATTAAAAAAAATAAAAATAGAAATATAATCTTGCGTGACAATGTGATGTTGTGGAATAAAATGCATGATCATGCCTGTAGAGGTTTAGTATTGTAAAGATATAATACCTGCTAGAAAATATGAAATCTATAAAATACCAAGAAACTATTGTTTATTTTTTCAGGTGTTTACTGATGGTTCAGAGTCTGTCAAGAAATCTTTGGAAGGTATCTTTGATGAGACGGCTTCAGAAGACAAGGTAACTGGAGGAAAGGAGTGGGGGGTGCACAGTCCTGGGATGCTTGTGTGATGATTGATCTGTTTTGAAATGGAGCCTGTGGAGCTGAAATTGAATGATAAAAAAATATATAGCAAATTTGGTTTGACCTGCATGGTGCTTTTATGTAGTACAAGGACACCTAGCAATGATATTCTGGTCACCGTAAACCATTGTGTCTATTCCGTAGTTAGTGTGCACACAGTGGAGGCAGCTGACGTGTGAGGCGCTCTAATTGGTGCGCTTGGTGTTGTCTGGCTCCTATAGGCTGTATGCCGTATGTGTAGGTCATGGATGCGCTTTTTGAGTATCTTTATATAGAATATTTTTAGGCATAAGTTTGTGCAGGTGGCTGATGTATGTGCCAGTGGCTTGCTCACATACAGTAATAATCAGAATCGGCTTTATTGGCTAGGTATACTTGCGTATACTAGGAATTTGTCTTCGGTTTGCTATACAACAGCCAAGTAGGTAACAGATAAGCAGGTGGGGGGAAGGGGGGTAAGTAAAGTCATACAGATAGGTATACCGTAGGGACACTTGTGAGTTACATGTACGTCTAGTTAGTCATTGTTCAGGAGTTCAGCAGGCAGACCGCTTGGGGAAAGAAACTTTTGAGGCTTCTGGTGGACCCGGCGGGGACGGCCCTGTAACGCCTGCCTGAAGGAAGCAGGTTAAATATGCTGTGGCCAGGGTGTAGCTGGTCCTTCACTATCTTCGTTGCCCGCTTTTTAGCTCTGGACAGGTACAGGTCCTGGACTGAGGGAAGGTCGTCCCCGATGATCTCCTCTGCGGTTCTGACCACCTTTTGGAGCCTGCATCTGTCCCTCGCACTGGCGGACCTGTACCATACCAGTATCGAGGAGCACAGTACCGACTAGTAATAAGTGTGCGATCAGTGCAACACATTAGTGCCAGTGCCTATGGTAAGCAATGGTGTCTTACGAAGGGGTTGTCCACTTTTGGTGGCATTAAGTGATCAGGTTCTTTGCAAGGCAGGAGTTCCAGGTGATCTGTGCTCCGCTCATGATAGGTATTGGAAATCTGCACTCCTGGACATACAGATGTAGCCATGATCATCTTACTGTGATGCTGCATGGTGCGCCAGGCTGTAACTATTTGCAGGCGGCAATCACTCCATTAATTGCATAAGGAATTAATGGAGCCATTGATGACTGAACATAGTCACAGCCCAGCATGCCATGCAACGTTCTGCATCACAGTAACGATGAGCATGGCTACATCTGTAGATTACTATTCAGAAGGGTTTTATATGCGGTAATCGCTTCTTGCATTTAGGGGTGTGTGCTAGTAATCCTGCTGGTAGGTATAAAGTCCTTGCAGTAAGTAGGTTGGGTTAGATGGGCCCGCGTGCTCCTTGTTCACAATGGGCCCTCATTCCGAGTTGATCGCTCGCTAGCTACTTTTTGCAGCGCTGCGATCAGATAGTCGCCACCTATAGGGGAGTGTATTTTCGCTTTGCAAGTGTGCGAACGCCTGTGCAGCCGAGCTCTGCAAAAACATTTTGTGCAGTTTCTGAGTAGGTCTGAACTTACTCAGCCCTTGCGATCACTTCAGCCTGTCTGGTCCCGGAATTGACGTCAGACACCCGCCCTGCAAACGCTTGGACACGCCTGCGTTTTTTCCAAACACTACCAGAAAATGGTCAGTTGACACCCACAAATGCCTTCTTCCTGTCAATCTCCGTGCGATCGGCTGTGCGAATGGATTCTTCGTACAATCCATCGCTCAGCAACGATCCGCTTTGTGCCGATAAGGCGCACTTGCGCATTGCGGTGCATACGCATGCGCAGTAGTGACCTGATCGTTGCGCTGCGAAAAACGGCAGTGTGCGATAAAATCGGAATGACCCCTAATGTTGTTGTTGTTAGGAGACATAGAAATAAGACGCCAATGTGCAAATATATCTGTGACCTTTATCAGGGACTCTTTTCCAATACTGATCTACGTAACCTCCTTACACCCACCCCTATAGATTAGTCTTGGTGACTTACACAGAACGGCTTACTGATAGTGTCTCTATTGTTGGGGACTTTATACCATTGTGCAGGATTGTACTTTACTCTTATTACCAGGATGCTGCTTCCAGTTCCCCAAGTGTACAAAAACAGTGTAAAAACACAACAATTGCTGATGGGCGTAGTACTTTACTTCAGCCTCTTCTAAACAAAACAAAAGATCACTTAAGGGGCGATGGTCTCCAGACACCCCCCCCCCCCCACCCCCACTAATGAGCACTGAGATTTCCCCTCCATGAGTATCTAAGGTTCAGAGTGAGGTACTCGGTGCCTCCGTTACCTCCGTTACCTCCGTTACAGCGTTCGCGCCCCCCCCCCCTTCATTGTGCTGCTTATATCGGCTTTTGCTATAATGAGAACCAACTAACCTGAATTATTCATTTACATTTAATTTCTGCAGTAGGCGCCCCACCTGTATGTTTCAGGTACTTCTTCTATACCATGCTTTTGCTTTGTAGCACAATAACAGGAAAGCCTGTCCCCAGAACGTGTGGGGAAAAGAGCAAGTCATCTGTAGTACTCATGAGATTGGTTTGGGAGTTATCGATGCCTCTGTGTAACGCCTATCATTCCGCACAGAAGGAAAAGGAAGTGCCACTGACCAGCGTCCATCCTCACAATCCCGACACAGACATCTGGGTCCATGAATACCTGATTCCCTCCTGGGTTTGCTTGCCAAATGACCTGCCTGTCTTGATGGTAATTCATCCAGAGGACACAGCAAAGGATGCCTTAGAAATTATTTGCAAGGTAAGTCAAAGTAATATTAGATTTAAGGTCATGCAGTGTCGGCGTAAATGTGTTTCATGGGGTTTCCTAGTAATGAAAGCATTGGAGTAATAATTAGTAGCTCACAATTCACCATTTCCTGCTCTGAGCAAGGTCCTATCCGCACGTGTCCAGCTGCTTTGTACCAACGTTTCTGCCAGCTGGTGACGTCTCACTCCTGCCCGAATGAAGGTTGTTAGCTGGACTGGAATATATTTCTCAGCGTACCCTGGGACTTGTAGTGCCGCAATAGCTATGACATGTCCTCTTATCTCACGAGACATAAACTATCCATAATTCTGCTGTGCAGTTCCCAGAATGCTTCATTTTCTTCAAACTGTGCTACAAATATGCTTTACAATGAAGGACAGAGTAAAGCTGATTGTTCAGACAATAATAATGATGTTGCCCTCTTTCTGGTTTCCACAATACACTTTGTTGCAGGATAATAAGATGATTTGAGTAGATTAGGATTTCCTAAGGTGTTACGCCATGCTGCTACCAAACCTTTGCACCGAAGTCCTGAAGCTCAGCTGTGGTTCTCCGCGGGGATGGCTGTTGTCCTGTTTCCAGCGCTAGACATAGACTTGTAGCAGAGCCCGCCCACTTGTTTTTTTATTTTTTGTGTAATTTAATACTTGGAGCGGAGCTGAAATCCAGATGGGACAAGGCTCTAGGGGTGGTCTTCAGTATGCTGGCTGCCGGGATCACAGTATACCGGCGCTGGAATCCCGACAGCCGGCATACCGACACTTATTCTCCCTCGTGGGGGTCCACGACCCCCCTGGAGGGAGAATAAAATAGTGTGGCGCACGTAGTACGCCACCGTGCCCGCAAGGGGCTCATTTGCGCCCGCCACACTGTCGGTATGCCGGCGGTCGGGCTCCCGGCGCCGGTATGCTGGTCGCCGGGGGTCGGACCGCCGGCATACCATACTACACCCGGCTCTAGATCTGGAACTCTGCTTCTGTAGCTGTCCTCCCATTCCTACCCCCGTGATGGCTCTTTAAAATATTCTCAGGGGTCAATTCAGTTAGGAGTGAGTTGGGTTCTGCTGGCCGTTCTCATGACACACTTGCACTGGGAATTCCAATTCAATTCCAAACTCGCATCACATTTTCTGGTGAAATTGCCATTTATTTATGTCCGTTTTCAAGTGATTTTGTCTAAAAAGCTAAAATAATGGGTTAAATGATGTGGGACATGTATGTAGAGGTGTAAATGATGAGGGACATGTATGTAGAGGTGTAGATGATGTGGGACAGGTATGTACAGGTGTAGATTATGTGGGACATGTATGTACAGGTGTAAATGATGTGGGACATGTATGTGGAGGTGTAAATGATGAGGGACAGGTATGTACAGGTGTAAATGATGTGGGACATGTATGTACAGGTGTAAATGATGTGGGACATGTATGTGGAGGTGTAAATGATGAGGGACAGGTATGTACAGGTGTAAATGATGTGGGACAGGTATGTACAGGTGTAAATGATGTGGGACAGGTATGTACAGGTGTAAATGATGAGGGACAGGTATGTACAGGTGTAAATGATGTGGGACATGTATGTACAGGTGTAGATGATGTGGGACATGTATGTAGAGGTGTAAATGATGTGGGACTTGTATGTAGAGGTGTAAATGATGTGGGACATATATGTACAGGTGTAAATGATGAGGGACAGGTATGTACAGGTGTAAATGATGTGGGACATGTATGTACAGGTGTAAATGATGAGGGACATGTATGTACAGGTGTAAATGATGTGGGACATGTATGTACAGGTGTAAATGATGTGGGACATGTATGTACAGGTGTAAATGATGTGGGACAGGTATGTACAGGTGTAAATGATGTGGGACACAGGTATGTACAGGTGTAAATGATGTGGGACATGTATGTACAGGTGTAAATGATGTGGGACATGTATGTGGAGGTGTAAATGATGTGGGACATGTATGTAGAGGTGTAAATGATGTGGGACATGTATGTACAGGTGTAAATGATGTGGGACATGTATGTGGAGGTGTAAATGATGAGGGACAGGTATGTACAGGTGTAGATGATGAGGGACAGGTATGTACAGGTGTAGATGATGAGGGACATGTATGTACAGGTGTAAATGATGAGGGACATGTATGTACAGGTGTAAATGATGTGGGACAGGTATGTACAGGTGTAAATGATGTGGGACAGGTATGTACAGGTGTAAATGATGTGGGACATGTATGTGGAGGTGTAAATGATGTGGGACATGTATGTGGAGGTGTAAATGATGTGGGACATGTATGTAGAGGTGTAAATGATGTGGGACATGTATGTACAGGTGTAAATGATGTGGGACATGTATGTGGAGGTGTAAATGATGAGGGACAGGTATGTACAGGTGTAGATGATGTGGGACATGTATGTACAGGTGTAAATGATGTGGGACTTGTATGTAGAGCTGTAAATGATGTGGGACATGTATGTACAGGTGTAAATGATGTGGGACATGTATGTACAGGTGTAAATGATGAGGGACATGTATGTACAGGTGTAAATGATGTGGGACATGTATGTACAGGTGTAAATGATGTGGGACATGTATGTACAGGTGTAAATGATGTGGGACATGTATGTACAGGTGTAAATGATGTGGGACATGTATGTACAGGTGTAAATGATGTGGGACAGGTATGTACAGGTGTAAATGATGAGGGACATGTATGTACAGGTGTAACTGATGAGGGACACGTATGTGGAGGTGTAAATAATGTGGGACATGTATGTACAGGTGTAAATGATGAAGGACATGTATGTGGAGGTGTAAATGATGTGGGACATGTATGTACAGGTGTAAATGATGAGGGACATGTATGTACAGGTGTAAATGATGTGGGACATGTATGTGAAGGTGTAAATGATGTGGGACATGTATGTACAGGTGTAAATGATGAGGGACATGTATGTACAGGTGTAAATGGTGAGGGACATGTATGTACAGGTGTAAATGGTGAGGGACATGTATGTGGAGGTGTAAATGATGTGGGACATGTATGTACAGGTGTAAATGATGAGGGACAGGTTTGTACAGATGTAAATGATGTGGGACATGTATGTACAGGTGTAAATTATGAGGGACATGTATGTACAGGTGTAAATGATGTGGGACAGGTATGTACAGGTGTAAATGATGAGGGACATGTATGTACAGGTGTAAATGATGAGGGACACGTATGTGGAGGTGTAAATAATGTGGGACATGTATGTACAGGTGTAAATGATGAAGGACATGTATGTGGAGGTGTAAATGATGTGGGACATGTATGTACAGGTGTAAATGATGAGGGACATGTATGTACAGGTGTAAATGATGTGGGACATGTATGTGAAGGTGTAAATGATGTGGGACATGTATGTACAGGTGTAAATGATGAGGGACATGTATGTACAGATGTAAATGGTGAGGGACATGTATGTACAGGTGTAAATGGTGAGGGACATGTATGTGGAGGTGTAAATGATGTGGGACATGTATGTACAGGTGTAAATGATGAGGGACAGGTTTGTACAGATGTAAATGATGAGGGACATGTATGTACAGGTGTAAATGATGAGGGACATGTATGTACAGGTATAAATGATGAGGGACATGTATGTACAGGTGTAAATGATGAGGGACAGGTTTGTACAGGTGTAAATGATGAGGGACATGTATGTACAGGTGTAAATGATGAGGGACATGTATGTACAGGTGTAAATGATGAGGGACATGTATGTACAGGTGTAAATGATGAGGGACATGTATGTACAGGTGTAAATGATGAGGGACATGTATGTACATGTGTAAATGATGAGGGACAGGTTTGTACAGGTGTAAATGATGAGGGACATGTATGTGGATGTGTAAATGATGTGGGACATGTATGTGGAGGTGTAAATGAGGTGGGACATGTATGTACAGGTGTAAATGAGGTGGGACATGTATCTAATAAAAAGTGCAAAAATCAGTCATATGACATCCTTTAAGAACCTCCAGTGCTTTCGATCTATCCAGGAGCAACTTCTATACGGGTGCACACATTTGCACCATGTACTGTAGGCACGTTTCATGATGCAGGCTTATGGGCCCTACACATTGGGCGACCCGGCGGTGGGGGGGGGTGGGAGTGAAGTTACTTCACTACCCCCGTCACACGGCTCCATAGAACTGCAGGCAAATATGGACGAGATCGTCCATATTGGCCTGCATGCACAGCCGACGGGGAACCAGCGATGAACGAGTGCGGGACCGCGCATCGTTCATCGCTGGTTCCTCCACACTGCACGATATGAACGGTATCTCGTTCATTAATGAATGAGATCGTTCAAATCGTGCAGTGTTATCTGCCAGTGTGTAGGGCCTATTACTCCTAACTGAATTGACCCCTAGATGTAAAACTAAGCTATTATACATATCCAATTAAAAAAAGATTGGAGGACTCAGCAAATGTGTAAGTTTATGTAAAAGGAAGACTTGTGTTATCCCTGGACCAGCAGCTTGAAGATGGCTTGGAGCAGGGGTGGGGTTCCTGGAGCAGACTGCAGCTTGTGTCTCTTGTGGCCCTGGAGCTGGAGAGAGGATAATAAAGCCAATCCGGAACTGGAGCTGGCAATCCCGGAGCGCAGCCCACACAGTTCTCTGTTTTCTGGGAAAGCTGCCTGACTTATGTGGGATAAGTGATCCCAGAGTTATCTCCGAGACGTCCTCACATAGATGCTCGGAATGTGGCTGCAGAAAGTGCATACAGGCCTATATAGTTTCCACTATTTTCTGCGTATTTGATTTTGTTTTATATACAAGTAATGATGAAAACTATTGTGGGTTACTTCGTCTGTAATCTGCCTTTTTCTTCTAGTCTCTTCCTAGTTTTTTGTGTATTTTTAATATTCCATTTTTCATTACTAATTCAAGTTCAAGGGGCAACTGATTTCCGAGCGCTGTGCAGGTCCCTCAGCATTACTACAGCGCAGCATTGCTCCATTCTCCTGCAACCCCATAACATACTGTCAGGTTTAACAATCATACTGCTTAAGCCAGAGTGCCCCCTAGTGGACTAAAAGTCAAAGCCTCATATGGAGCAGGTGGATTTTGTAAACCATGAAAAAATACAATCTCCACAGGAAACGACAACGGTGTCACTGGACTGATTAAGCCGTAAATCTGATCCGAGACATCCTAGGATTTTTAGAGTATAGGAGAAATGGGGGAATTACTTGCACTTTGATTGGAAATACGCTGAGCCATTGTTTCACTGACGTGTTACCTGGACGCGTACGTGCAAAAGCCTCGTGAATAGCTCTGTTCCTATGACATATGTCTGACCAATAGCAGTAATAATACAGATAAACAAGTGCATATGGGGCCACTGACTCGCAATACGTATATTCAAAATGTAAAAACTTTATTTCATGTTATTCATCCTGAGATGAACTATAATATTAATGGATTATAAATCAGTGGTTCCAAGTGCGCTACATGCCTGAACTCACTTTGTTAATCTGGATGAATACAGATGGATCCACGGTTATCTTGGCTAGTTTGCTGCGCCTAGGTGCACCATGGTTTATTAGCATAAACCCTTCATCTGTTGTTCTCAGCTGCAATACAATACAGCAGGGGATTAAGTCATTACAGCAGGGGATTAAGTCCGACTGGCCAGTCTCAGTTAATCCTATTAACGATCAAGATAAACATGGACCCATCTGTATATTCTTGTGAGTTCTTTAGTAGCGTTCTATAATAGTAACATATATTGATCATCAATAATATTGACAATTTGGGATTTAAAATAAGAAAAACACGTACTGTATGATCACAGGTAGCAGGGGTGCGGGATACAGTCTTATCTTCCTCCTGTGCCAGTCCAGCAATGATCAGGATGAGGAAGCGGCCTTATTGATCACAATTAGCGTTTCCAGGATTTATTCCTGCAAATGACATTTAGGTTCTGGAAGATCACTTATTATTCCCGCTGCTGGGAGTCGGGGGCTGATGCAGATGGAGCACTAGGCCGGTTTGTGTAGTGTATCTTGCGTGGTTTCGCATGACGCTGCTCCTAAATCAGTTCTCAGTACTGTACCGTGTACATTTCTTGCAGACACATCAGTTAGACTGCACTGCACATTATCTCCGCCTGAAGTTCCTGTGTGACAGCCATCAGCAGCTTTACATGCCCAGACCCGAGGAGGAGATCTACGACCTGGTAAGTACTATGCTCCTACTTACCAGCTGTACAGATCAGTGATGCTTAACGCTGGATGCACACATCATACTTGTCCCTGCAGAACCAGGTGATTCCCTAAAGGTTTAATATATACCTTGTCATAAAATGCTGCTATTCCAGTAAAACTCTATGTAAGGTTTCAGTAACTGAGAGATGAAAGTGATTCAAACAAGAATGGGGGAAGCATTTTATTGTGCACACCCTACTTCCTGTCTTTCAGCCTGTAAAAAAAAAAAAAAAAAAAGAGAGATACTGCACCTAAAATGGAAAATTACGGGATAGCGTAGCTTTCGGCTAGACCAGTTCCAGCATCTTACTGTAAATGTCCACCACATATACACGCATCATACAGTGTTTTATATGTGTAGCCCCAGCAGCGCAATTTCTCCATGCGGAACTTTAGTATTAAACCCCAAACCTGATATCTGGGGCGGATTTGGATGGAAAACCAGGCCAGGAGTTTTATGGAAGCAGCCCTAATGGGGGTGCGGTCTGATGAGGGGGTGGGGTCTGCTGAGGGGAGCGGGATCGCTCCTCATAAGGCCTGATTGTACGCAATTGCGGACAAACTAAAATTGGCCCTGGAAAATTTTGTTGAAGTGGCCAACGTCGGCAGCACAAGAGGTATAACATACCATGTAGCCATGGCAGAGTTGCTGTACTGCAGAGATAGAATGCATGGAGACAGTGAAGTGTACGGAGCGGAGATCGAAGTCCATCACCGTACGTGGAGTGGGGAACTGCAAGTGACTGACAGTTACCTCTGCTCGGCCCACCAAACGATGCAATGTGCAATAAATAGTAATTGGAAAAAAATAGACCGCATTCCTCATTTTCATGGCAGTGTTAAAACATTTTTGTGTTTTTTTTTTTTTTGGTTAACTGGGTTTTTATGACTACATTCTTTTGAGCCTTTGATGATGGGCAGTAAATATATGTCTGCTGCTCTTTGCACCTGGTCCTTTGCTTGGTGTTCGTCGTTTGTTTGCTCACCTGCCGTCCCGCAGCAGGTGTATGTGCCAAGGCTGGGTATTACATGGGGGAGATTTCAGCAAACAATGGATGACAATGGAACAAAGCCATACGCACATTATTTTAGAGGACAAGCTGCGGAAGTTACCAACATGAATCCTTTTAACCATTATCTAAGCAAAGGTCTTTAGTGCAGTTCCTTTATAAATCTTACACTCTCAAAGAAATAAGAGGTGTTTATGAAAGAAGTTATGGTATCCCCTAATGTTGCGGTCAAGCAGACAAAGTTAGTGAGTAATACAGCCTATTGATGCACCAGGAAACCATGTTGTCTTATGCAGGAAGTGATGTCACTACTTCCTGGTAAAATCCTGGCTCTGTTTTAGATGGGATATCCTCATAACTGTTAGAGATGAGACACAGGCCCAAGCCTTGGATAGTGATAAATTGCACAGTGATAAAGTAGCAACCAATCAGCCCCTAACTGTCATTTTTCAAACACAACCTGTAACATGGCAGTTAGGAGCTGATTGGCTGGTACTTTACCACCGTGCAATTTATCACTCTCCAAGGCTTGTTACATCTGGGCCATAGTCCAAATGGGATCCGCCGTCTCTTTGGGCTTGTAAACACGTTGCAACTTATTTAAAGCCGCCTACTGAGCTCTTAAAATCACCGTGTGTATGGCCTTCTTATTACTTTACAAAATTGAGTTGATTCATCTAAAACGTATCACCGGATACGGTCAAATGAGAATTCTGCAACTGTAATTGGGACGTGACAGGAAAGAAAATTGTAAAATCAAAATTTTCTGCATTCAAGAATTGGATAGTTACTTCCTAACCTAAGCTGCATCATGATTCTACTGCTTCCCTCAGTGATTGTCCCTTGTTTTTTGTCACTGAATTGACTTTTCTCATTTTCCCTGGCTGCCTTGGTAAATTTATATTTTGTTGTTTTTATGCTATAGAAATAGGAACAACGAGGATTCAAAAATAGTCCCAATAACCGTTTGAGGATAGTAATCCCCTTTAAATAAGATACAGCTGTCCAGCAGTCATTTAACTGCCCCCCCACGCCACATACCCTGACAGCTACTCCCATATAAAGTATACTGATTGCTAGATAGAGGATATTGACAAATCTGTGAGGCCCATTTATCAACGAGTGATCAAACACATGACAGTTAAGAGGTGTTTGGCTGGAGAACCATTTATCACTCACAACGAGTTTTATCACTTGTTGATAAATGAGCCCCTATGTGTTACAGAGATCTAATTTTGTGATAATGTTAGTTTCTACTAGATCCTTAAACCACTAAACTCCTTTCTGTGCACTGTATTTCAGCTCTATAAGGAAATCGAGATCTGTCCAAAGATCATCCGGTACATTCAGCTTGAAAAGACCAATCTTTGCGAAAACTTTGGTAAGTTCAAAAGAACATTTCACTTATGCACAGATCACATTCTGCACTGCTTTTACCATACAGACCAACAACTGCCTTTATCTTATAGATGCAATAATTAGTATTTGTTCTACCCTACTGGTTAGTCTGTGCCATGATCACTGGTACTTATAAGGCTTTGTCTTGTACGGGTGTCATATACTTGTAGTCCCAACATGCAGGGATGAATATTACTGCAACCTGTACACTTAATTGTTCAGTGTGGTGGAAGACATTGGTGTAGTAATAATTAAAATATAGGAGGTTAAATTGCTCATTCTATGTATATGCCGGTATTATGTAATGTCTTATTTAACATGTAAAGAGATTTATCTACAGTTGCACTTACTCCATTAGCACCAATGTGTTCTAAGGTGGCGGGCGCTAGTAAATGAAGCCTGAAAATGAGTCCAAAAATGGCGCCACAATGTAAACGCTCTTGACCGTAATCACAAACGCTAGTAGGTATTAGAACCAATGTCCATATCTATTTTTTTTTAAAAAGAAAAAAAAGGGCTTGTATTATGCTGCCAGTGTGGGTAACGGGCCTTAAGCTGGCGTTATTATAAAGGGAATGGGTAATAAGATGCTGTAAAAAAAAGGTGTACGAGATTTATACTCTTATGTAAGCAGTATAGGAAAAATGAAGTACATCACTGCCATCTAGTGGATGCTGTGCTAACAACATCACTCTGTATGACAAATTTGCTTGTTACAATTAGTAACATTGAAAGATACACAGATCCCATACCCTACCAACATTTGGGTGTTAAGAATCGGGACAGGGCGTGTCACTGTCCCGAAAACGGCGATCATTACACTCCCTCCTGTATTTTTTCTATATGAGTAGTTAAAATCAGCCGTGGTGACGAGCACATTTTCCTTTGCTGCCTTTTTGCTTTGTAACAACAATATAGTGGCAGTAAAACCGCTTATGGCGGATGGCTTATAGTATATCCCATTCATTTCCTGGTGTCTCTTCCTCCGTGTATTCTGTCCATAAGTCATAGAAGGTCGCTGGAGGGAGTCAATGCAGATCGGCTGTAACTGCTTATCATCAATCTCACTAACCTGTTATATAGAGTATAAATATATATAAGAGATGACTGAGATTGATAATATCCAAGAAGTCATAGAAGCGCGTCTAACGATCCCTTCCTTCCTTCATATTATGATTCTGGTATATAAGGATATTATGACCATACAATACTCTTGGTGGTATATACCCCAATTGAAGAACATACACGAGCGCTTGAAAATAGCACAAATAATATGAAATTGACATAATAAGAGTGATAGTTTGTAATAACGACCCCACTACACGTGATAAATACACTTAGGCTTGTATGATAATTGAATATAAACTATATATATCCTTGGTTCACAATGCTAGAGAACCTCAAGCGTTTATTGCAATGGTTCTCAAACTTTTTTGAATCATTGCACCCTAGAGTATCAGAATTTTTGTCACTGCACCCCTCGGCCTAAAGATTCTGATTGATAAATTTAGAAAGAAAATATTACATTCATTAAACTGTGTTTTATATGTCATCCTCAGGCTCAGTTATGTGGTGAGGGACAGGATTCACTTCTGTTTGTCCACATATTTTATGACTGACGGCCACCAGGACTGGTTTTGTCTATTATATTGACCATAAATAATTTGAATTGGTCCTGGACCACCAACCCAGGGAACCCCTGCAAGTGTCCCGTGCCACAGCACACCGTTTGAGAACCACTGGCTTATTATAATCTTTCATTCGCACTCTTTACTTTCATTATTTTAAATACTTTGCAATTTTAATCTTTGTGAGGATTTATGTTAAATTGCTTCATAAAAGTTAAATGTTATAATTTTTTTAATTTGAGTTGACCTGTTCACCAACATGCAACCTCTTTTCCTATGCCGTAACAGTCCATATATACCGTACCCTAGTATCCGGGGGTGGTTCAGCAATCAGGTAACTGGTGACGGAATATACTGTTTGTACCTATGTCACCTGCCTGCTACACCTGCTACCATATTTACATGGAGCATGTGTACTCTATTTACATGGAGCATGTGTACTCTAATGACTTAAGCCTCCTATTGCAGTACTCCTTCTCCTGAACAGACATCCACAATATCAGCCATTCCTGGCATGATGTTTCTGGTGGTTCCAGATTGGAATAACAGACAGTCACTGGGGCAGATGTATTAAGCCTGGAGAAGTGATAAAGCAGTGATGAAGTGGAAGGTGATGACGCACCAGCCAATCATTACAAATTTGAAAAATGACAGCTGATTGGCTGGTGCGTTATCACCTTCCACTTCATCAGTGCTTTATCACTTCTCCAGGCTTAATACATCTGCCCCCGTGACACTTCATTATTACACACGTCTTATAACCATCAAACAGTTCCCATCCTCTGGAATCCTTCCTGGTCTCCGGAGTTTTCTACACTGACTTCAGCCAGTGGGCCAAAGATTAGTCGTCTTGTTATCAGAGGACTTACATGTTGCCAGTTGCTCGTTTAGTTCCGGGGCTTCCAAATGAGTCGCTCGCTTGCTGTTATGCTTGGAAAGAATATTGATAAATTTCTCTATTGCAATTATAAAATAGAGAACATAGGGGGTAATTCAGACCTGATCGCTGTTGTGCAGCGGCGATCAGGTCCAAACCGCGCATGCGTATGCACCGCAATGTGCAGGCGCGTCGCAGGGGATCGCTGCTCAGCAATGGGTTTGTGCAACGGATCTGTTCGCACGGGCGATCGCAAGGAGATTGACAGGAAGAGGGCGTTTGTCGGTGTCAATTGACCATTTTCAGGGAGCCTCTGGAAAAACGCAGGCGTGTCCAAGCGTTTGCAGGGCGGGTGTCTGTCGTCAATTCCGGTCCCAGACAGGCTGAAGTGATCGCAGCGGCTGAGTAAGTACTGGGCTACTCAGAGACTGCACAAAATCTGTTTGTACAGCTCTGCTACACATGCGATCGCACCCTTGCACAGCTAAAATACACTCCCCCTGTAGGCGGTGACTATCTGATTGCAGCAGTGCAAAAATCGCTTGCTAGCAATCAGGTCTGAATTAGGCCCATAGTGCATATTCTATGACAGTGTCCATGTGTGACAGCAGTAGGCCCTGATATAATGTTCCGTACTCAGATCAGATCTAGAACCCCAGGGATAGAGTTCCTACCCGGCGGCTAGGCACTACTGTAACACGATTAATGTGAAATGTATCTTATATTAATGTTATAATCCTATGTGCAATAATATTCTGTATTACGCATATGGCTTTATCTTTTGAAAGGATATGGAGCATGATGCACTGAATGTTTCCGATTATTTTGTACGATTATATGGAATTTATATTGTATCTCTGTATATCTTGTTTACTTTCCCCCCACTTTATTGAGTAGTTGGAACTCACATTGCACTACATCAGCTGATTCATGTTTATATTGCTTTTTATATGTTGTGAGTACCCTGTGTTTAGTTATCTGTATCTGTTATCTGCTATTAGGCATTTGACGGTGAATGTTTTATTCTCTGCCCCAGGGTTCTCTCTCAGTTCCGTGGAAGAAGAAGGCAGACCTCATCTCTACATCAATAAAGTGAAGGAGTCGGGCCTGGCCTTCAAGAAGAGTAAGTATTGGCATGGAGTAATCCTGAAGTGTTATCTGGGAATGTTGTTGGATAAGTCACATGCCTTATATGCTGCCGCTGAGGGCAAAATGCTACTTTCCATAACATAAATCTGTGTTCATGTTTGTTCTGGCACGCAGAGAGGTTACATTATTTACAGGTTAACGCACCACAGACTTTAATATATCTTAATAAGATCAGGAGCAGCTAACCAGTCAGAGACAAAGAGCCGGAGATACACCTCTAGCCTCAGAGTCCTGCCCATCGGTCCTCCCACACATCCAGCAGATTCATATTGCGGAGGTCTGATGGGCATGTAGAGCTGGATCTAATGGAGTCCTAGTTGGCCGGAGGTGCGGGTTGCCGGCTGAACTTGGATGTTTTTTTTAAAGCGGCATTCATATACAAGACAAGGTTTTGCCTTGTAAATAATTGCTGCTTTAAAAAAAAAAAAAAAAAAGAGTTCATCTGGCAACAATGCACCTCCGGCCATCTCAGACTCCATTACATCCGGCCTGTAATATGCATGTGCAAAGGGCTAACGGGAGGTTTAGTAGACTTCTAGACAGGGGAGTGTAGTGACCTGAGGGACGTATACATCTAGTACTACTAGACAGGAGAATGTAGTGACCTGAGGGACGTAAACATCTGCTACTAGACAGTGGAGTGTAGTGACCTGAGGGACATATACATCTACTAAACAGGGGAGTGTAGTTACCTGAGGGACGTATACATCTAGTACTAGACACAGGAGATTGTAGTGACCTGAGGGACGTATACATCTAATACTAGACAGGGAAGTGTAGTGACCTGAGGGACGTATACATCTAATACTAGACAGGGGAGTGTAGTTACCTGAGGGACGTATACATCAAGTACTAGACAGGGGAGTGTAGTTACCTGAGGGACGTATACATCTAGTACTAGACACAGGAGATTGTAGTGACCTGAGGGACGTATACATCTACTACTAGACGGGAGTGTAGTGACCTGAGAGAAGTATACATCTACTACTAGACAGGGGAGTGTAGTCACCTGAGGGACATATACATCTACTACTAGATGGGAGTGTAGTGACCTGAGGGACGTATACATCTACTACTAGACGGGAGTGTAGTGCCCTGAGGGACGTATACATCTACTACTAGACAGGGGAGTGTAGTGCCCTGAGGGACGTATACATCTACTACTAGACAGGGGAGTGTAGTGCCCTGAGAGACGTATACATCTACTACTAGACACGGGATTGTAGTGACCTGAGGGATGTATACGTCTACTACTAGACGGGAGTGTAGTGCCCTGAGGGACGTATACATGTACTACTAGACAGGGGAGTGTAGTGCCCTGAGGGACGTATACATCTGCTACTAGACACAGGGGATTGTAGTGACCTGAGGGACGTATACATCTACTAGACAGGGGAGTGTAGTGACCTGAGGGACGTATACATCTACTACTAGACACGGGAGTGTAGTCCCCATAGGGACATATACATCTACTACTAGACGGGGGTGTAGTGACCTGAGGGACGTATACATCTACTACTAGACAGGGGAGTGGAGTGACCTGAGGGACATATACATCTACTACTAGATGGGAGTGTAGTCACCTGAGGAATGTACATATCTACCTCTAGACAGGGGGGTGTAGTGACCTGAGGGACATATACATCTACTACTACTAGACAGGGCACTGTAGTGACCTGAGGGACGAATACATCTGTTACTAGACACTGGATTGTAGTGACCAGAGGGACGTATACATCTATAACTGGACAGGGTACTGTAGTGACCTGAGGGACGTATACGTCTACTACTAGACAGGGGAGTGTAGTCACCTGAGGGACATATACATCTACTACTAGATGGGAGTGTAGTGACCTGAGGAACGTATACATCTACTACTAGACGGGAGTGTAGTGCCCTGAGGGACGTATACATCTACTACTAGACAGGGGAGTGTAGTGCCCTGAGGGACGTATACATCTGCTACTAGACACGGGATTGTAGTGACCAGAGGGACGTATACATCTACTACTAGACAGGGTACTGTAGTGACCTGAGGGACGTATACATCTACTACTAGATGGGAGTGTAGTGACCTGAGGGACGCATACATCTACTACTAGACAGGGGAGTGTAGTGCCCTGAGGGACGTATACATCTACTACTAGACAGGGGAGTGTAGTGCCCTGAGGGACGTATACATCTACTAGACACAGGGGAGTGTAGTGACCTGAGGGACGTATACATCTACTACTAGACACGGGAGTGTAGTCACCTGAGGGAAATATACATCTACTACTAGACGGGGGTGTGGTGACCTGAGGGACGTATACATCTACTACTAGACAGGGGAGTGTAATCACCTGAGGGACATATACATCTACTACTAGACGGGAGTGTAGTCACCTGAGGAATGTATACATCTACCTCTAGACAGGGGAGTGTAGTGACCTGAGGGACGTATACATCTACTACTACTAGACAGGGTACTGTAGTGAACTGAGGGACGAATACATCTGCTACTAGACACGGGATTGTAGTGACCAGGGGGACGTATACATCTACTACTAGACAGGGTACTGTAGTGACCTGAGGGACGTATACATCTACTACTAGACAGGGGAATGTAGTGACCTGAGGGACGTAAACATCTACTACTAGACAGTGGAGTGTAGTGACCTGAGGGACATAAACATCTACTAAACAGGGGAGTGTAGTGACCTGAGGGACGTATACATCTAATACTAGACAGGGAAATGTAGTGACCTGAGGGTTGTATACATCTGCTAATAGACAGGGGAGTGTAGTGCCGTGAGGGAAGTATACATCTACTAGACAGGGGAGTGTAGTGACCTGAGGGACGTATACATCTAGTACTAGACACAGGGGATTGTAGTGACCTGAGGGACGTATACATCTACTACTAGACGGGAGTGTAGTGACCTGAGAGAAGTATACATCTACTACTAGACAGGGGAGTGTAGTCCCCTGAGGGACATATACATCTACTACTAGATGGGAGTGTAGTGACCTGAGGGACGTATACATCTACTACTAGACAGGGGAGTGTAGTGCCCTGAGGGACGTATACATCTACTACTAGACAGGGGAGTGTAGTGCCCTGAGGGACGTATACATCTGCTACTAGACACAGGATTGTAGTGACCTGAGGGACGTATACATCTACTACTAGACAGGGGAGTGTAGTGCCCTGAGGGACGTATACATCTACTACTAGACAGGGGAGTGTAGTGCCCTGAGAGACGTATACATCTACTACTAGACAGGGGAGTGTAGTGCCCTGAGGGACGTATACATCTGCTACTAGACACGGGATTGTAGTGACCTGAGGGACGTATACGTCTACTACTAGACAGGGGAGTGTAGTCACCTGAGGGACATATACATCTACTACTAGATGGGAGTGTAGTGACCTGAGGAACGTATACATCTACTACTAGACGGGAGTGTAGTGCCCTGAGGGACGTATACATCTACTACTAGACAGGGGAGTGTAGTGCCCTGAGGGACGTATACATCTGCTACTAGACACGGGATTGTAGTGACCTGAGGGACGTATACATCTACTACTAGACAGGGGAGTGTAGTGCCCTGAGGGACGTATACATCTGCTACTAGACACGGGATTGTAGTGACCTGAGGGACGTATACGTCTACTACTAGACAGGGGAGTGTAGTGCCCTGAGGGACGTATACATCTACTACTAGACAGGGGAGTGTAGTGCCCTGAGGGACGTATACATCTGCTACTAGACACGGGATTGTAGTGACCTGAGGGACGTATACATCTACTACTAGACAGGGGAGTGTAGTGACCTGAGGGACGTATACATCTACTACTAGACACGGGAGTGTAGTCACCTGAGGGACATATACATCTACTACTAGACGGTGGTGTAGTGACCTGAGGGACGTATACATCTACTACTAGACAGGGGAGTGGAGTGACCTGAGGGACATATACATCTACTACTAGGTGGGAGTGTAGTCACCTGAGGAATGTATACATCTACCTCTAGACAGGGGGGTGTAGTGACCTGAGGGACATATACATCTACTACTACTAGACAGGGTACTGTAGTGACCTGAGGGACGAATACATCTGTTACTAGACACGGGATTGTAGTGACCAGAGGGACGTATACATCTACTACTAGACAGGGTACTGTAGTGACCTGAGGGACGTATACATCTACTACTAGATGGGAGTGTAGTGACCTGAGGGACGTATACATCTACTACTAGACAGGGGAGTGTAGTGCCCTGAGGGACGTATACATCTACTACTAGACAGGGGAGTGTAGTGCCCTGAGGGACGTATACATCTACTAGACACAGGGGAGTGTAGTGACCTGAGGGATGTATACATCTACTACTAGACATGGGAGTGTAGTCACCTGAGGGACATATACATCTACTACTAGACGGGAGTGTAGTCACCTGAGGAATGTATACATCTACCTCTAGACAGGGGAGTGTAGTGACCTGAGGGACATATACATCTACTACTACTAGACAGGGTACTGTAGTGACCTGAGGGACGAATACATCTGCTACTAGACACGGGATTGTAGTGACCAGGGGGACGTATACATCTACTACTAGACAGGGTACTGTAGTGACCTGAGGGACGTATACATCTACTACTAGACAGGGGAGTGTAGTCACCTGAGGGACATATACATCTACTACTAGACAGGGTACTGTAGTGACCTGAGGGACGTATACATCTACTACTACTAGACAGGGTACTGTAGTGACCTGAGGGACGTATACATCTACTACTAGACAGGGGAGTGTAGTGACCTGAGGGATGTATACATCTACTACTAGACACGGAAGTGTAGTTACTTGAGGGACATATACATCTACTACTAGTCGGGAATCTAGGGACCTGAGGGACGTATACATCTACTAGACAGGGGACTGTAGTGACCTGAGGGACGTATACATCTACTAAAAAGGGGAGTGTAGTGACCTGAGGGACATATACATCTAATACTAGACAGGGAAGTGTAGTGTGACCTGAGGGACGTATACATCTACTACTAGACAGGGGAGTGTAGTGACCTGAGGGATGTATACATGTACTACTAGACAGGGGAGTATAGTGACCTGAGGGACGTATACATCTGCAACTAGACAGTTATACTACTACAGTTATACATCTACTACTAGACAGGGGAGTATAGTGACTGTAGTGACCAGAGGGACGTATACATCTACTACTAGACAGTGGAGTGGAGTGACCAGAGGGAAATATAAATCTACTACTAGACAGGGGAGTGTAGTGTCCTGAGGGACGTATACATCTACTACTAGACGGGAGTGTAGTCACCTGAGGAATGTATACATCTACTTCTAGACAGGGGAGTGTAGTGACCTGAGGGACGTATACATCTATTACTGGACAGGGTACTGTAGTGACCTGAGGGACGTATACGTCTACTACTAGACAGGAGTGTAGTGACCTGAGAGACGTATACATCTACTACTAGACAGGGGAGTGTAGTCACCTGAGGGACATATACATCTACTACTAGATGGGAGTGTAGTGACCTGAGGAACGTATACATCTACTACTAGACGGGAGTGTAGTGCCCTGAGGGACGTATACATCTACTACTAGACAGGGGAGTGTAGTGCCCTGAGGGACGTATACATCTGCTACTAGACACGGGATTGTAGTGACCTGAGGGACGTATACATCTACTACTAGACAGGGGAGTGTAGTGCCCTGAGGGACGTATACATCTGCTACTAGACACGGGATTGTAGTGACCTGAGGGACGTATACGTCTACTACTAGACAGGGGAGTGTAGTGCCCTGAGGGACGTATACATCTACTACTAGACAGGGGAGTGTAGTGCCCTGAGGGACGTATACATCTGCTACTAGACACGGGATTGTAGTGACCTGAGGGACGTATACATCTACTACTAGACAGGGGAGTGTAGTGACCTGAGGGACGTATACATCTACTACTAGATACGGGAGTGTAGTCACCTGAGGGACATATACATCTACTACTAGACGGTGGTGTAGTGACCTGAGGGACGTATACATCTACTACTAGACAGGGGAGTGGAGTGACCTGAGGGACATATACATCTACTACTAGGTGGGAGTGTAGTCACCTGAGGAATGTATACATCTACCTCTAGACAGGGGGGTGTAGTGACCTGAGGGACATATACATCTACTACTACTAGACAGGGTACTGTAGTGACCTGAGGGACGAATACATCTGTTACTAGACACGGGATTGTAGTGACCAGAGGGACGTATACATCTACTACTAGACAGGGTACTGTAGTGACCTGAGGGACGTATACATCTACTACTAGATGGGAGTGTAGTGACCTGAGGGACGTATACATCTACTACTAGACAGGGGAGTGTAGTGCCCTGAGGGACGTATACATCTACTACTAGACAGGGGAGTGTAGTGCCCTGAGGGACGTATACATCTACTAGACACAGGGGAGTGTAGTGACCTGAGGGATGTATACATCTACTACTAGACATGGGAGTGTAGTCACCTGAGGGACATATACATCTACTACTAGACGGGGGTGTGGTGACCTGAGGGATGTATACATCTACTACTAGACATGGGAGTGTAGTCACCTGAGGGACCTATACATCTACTACTAGACGGGAGTGTAGTCACCTGAGGAATGTATACATCTACCTCTAGACAGGGGAGTGTAGTGACCTGAGGGACATATACATCTACTACTACTAGACAGGGTACTGTAGTGACCTGAGGGACGAATACATCTGCTACTAGACACGGGATTGTAGTGACCAGGGGGACGTATACATCTACTACTAGACAGGGTACTGTAGTGACCTGAGGGACGTATACATCTACTACTAGACAGGGGAGTGTAGTCACCTGAGGGACATATACATCTACTACTAGACAGGGTACTGTAGTGACCTGAGGGACGTATACATCTACTACTACTAGACAGGGTACTGTAGTGACCTGAGGGACGAATACATCTGCTACTAGACACGGGATTGTAGTGACCTGAGGGACGTATACATCTACTACTAGACAGGGGAGTGTAGTTACCTGAGGGACATATACATCTACTACTAGACAGGAATCTAGGGACCTGAGGGACGTATACATCTACTAGACAGGGGACTGTAGTGACCTGAAGGACGTATACATCTACTAAAAAGGGGAGTGTAGTGACCTGAGGGACATATAAATCTAATACTAGACAGGGAAGTGTAGTGTGACCTGAGGGACGTATACATCTACTACTAGACAGGGGAGTGTAGTGACCTGAGGGATGTATACATGTACTACTAGACAGGGGAGTATAGTGACCTGAGGGACGTATACATCTGCAACTAGACAGTTATACTACTACAGTTATACATCTACTACTAGACAGGGGAGTATAGTGACTGTAGTGACCAGAGGGACGTATACATCTACTACTAGACAGTGGAGTGGAGTGACCTGAGGGACGTATACATCTAATACTAGACAGGGAAGTGTAGTGACCTGAGGGACGTATACATCTAATACTAGACAGGGAAGTGTAGTTCCCTGAGGGACGTATATATCTACTACTAGACAGGGGAGTGTAGTGTCCTGAGGGACGTATACATCTACTACTAGACGGGAGTGTAGTCACCTGAGGAATGTATACATCTACTTCTAGACAGGGGAGTGTAGTGACCTGAGGGACGTATATATCTACTACTAGACAGGGTACTGTAGTGACCTGAGGGACTAACACATCTGCTACTAGACACGGGATTGGAGTGACCTGAGGGACGTATACATCTACTACTAGACAGGGGAGTGTAGTGACCTGAGGGACGTATACATCTACTACTAGACACAGGAGTGTAGTCACCTGAGGGACATATACATCTACTACTAGACAGGGGAGTGTAGTGACCTAAGGGACGTATACAGCTACTACTAGACACAGGGGACTGTAGTGACCTGAGGGACGTATACATTTACTACTAGACAGTGGAGTGGAGTGACCAGAGGGAAGTATAAATCTACTACTAGACAGTGGAGTGGAGTGACCTGAGGGACGTATACATCTACTAAAAAGGGGAGTGTAGTGACCTGAGGGACGTATACATCTAATACTAGACAGGTGAGTGTAGTGACCTGAGGGGCATATACATCTACTACTAGACAGGGGAGTGTAGTGGCCTGAGGGACGTATACATCTACTACTAGACGGGAGTGTAGTCACCTGAGGAATGTATACATCTACTTCTAGACAGGGGAGTGTAGTGAACTGAGGGACGTATACATCTACTACTAGACAGGGTACTTTAGTGACCTGAGGGATGTATACATCTACTACTACTAGACAGAGTACTGTAGTGACATCAGCTACTAGACACGGGATTGTAGTGACCTGAGAGACGTATACATCTGCTACTAGACACAGGGGATTGTAGTGACCTGAGGGACGTATACATCTACTACTTGACAGGGGAGTGTAGTGACCTGAGGGACGTATACATCTACTACTAGACACGGGAGTGTAGTCACCTGAGGGACATATACATCTACTACTAGACAGGGGAGTGTAGTGACCTAAGGGACGTATACATCTACTACTAGACACAGGGGAGTGTAGTGACCTGAGGGACGTATACATCTACTACTAGACAGGGGAGTGTAGTGATCTGAGGAACGTATACATCTACTACTAGACGGGATTGTAGTGACCTGAGGGACGTATACATCTACTACTAGACGGGAGTGTAGTGACTTGAGGGACGTATACATCTACTACTAGACAGGGTACTGTAGTGACCTGAGGGACGAATACATCTGCTACTAGACACGGGATTGTAGTGACTAGGGGGACGTATACATCTACTACTAGACAGGGTACTGTAGTGACCTGAGGGACGTATACATCTACTACTACTAGACAGGGTATTGTAGTGACCTGAGGGACGAATACATCTGCTACTAGACACGGGAGTGTAGTGACCTGAGGGATGTATACATCTACTACTAGACACGGGAGTGTAGTTACCTGAGGGACATATACATCTACTACTAGACTGGAATCTAGGGACCTGAGGGACGTATACATCTACTACTAGACAGGGGACTGTAGTGACCTGAGGGACGTATACATCTACTACTAGACCTGAGTGACGTATACATCTACTAAAAAGGGGAGTGTAGTGACCTGAGGGACATATACATCTAATACTAGACAGGGAAGTGTAGTGTGACCTGAGGGACGTATACATCTACTACTAGACAGGGGAGTGTAGTTCCCTGAGGGACGTATACATCTACTACTAGACAGGGGAGTGTAGTGACCTGAGGGATGTATACATGTACTACTAGACAGGGTACTGTAGTGACCTGAGGGACGTATACATCTACTACTACTAGACAGAGTACTGTAGTGACATCTGCTACTAGACACGGGATTGTAGTGACCTGAGGGACGTATACATCTACTTCTAGACAGGAGTGTAGTGAACTGAGGGACGTATACATCTACTACTAGACAGGGTACTGTAGTAACCTGAGGGATGTATACATCTACTACTACTAGACAGAGTACTGTAGTGACATCTGCTACTAGACACGGGATTGTAGTGACCTGAGGGACGTATACATCTGCTACTAGACACAGGGGATTGTAGTGACCTGAGGGACGTATACATCTACTACTAGACAGGGGAGTGTAATGACCTGAGGGACGTATACATCTACTACTAGACACGGGAGTGTAGTGACCTGAGGGACGTATACATCTACTACTAGACAAGGGAGTGTAGTGACCTGAGGGACGTATACATCTACTACTAGACAGGGGAGTGTAGTGACCTAAGGGACTTATACATCTACTACTAGACACAGGGGAGTGTAGTGACCTGAGGGACGTATACATCTACTACTAGACAGGGGAGTGTAGTGACCTGAGGAACGTATACATCTACTACTAGACGGGATTGTAGTGACCTGAGGGACGTATACATCTACTACTAGACGGGAGTGTAGTGACTTGAGGGACGTATACATCTACTACTAGACAGTTGAGTGACCTGGGGACGTATACATCTACTACTAGACAGGGGAGTGTAGTGACCTGAGGGACGTATACATCTAGTACTACTAGACAGGGGAGTGTAGTGACCTGAGTGACGTATACATCTACTACTGCTATACAGGGGAGTGTAGTGACCTGAGGGACGTATACTTCTGCTACTAGACAGGGGAGTGTAGTGACCGGAGGGTTGTATTCATCTACTACTAGACAGGGGAGTGTAGTGACCAGGGGGCCGTATGCAACTAGACACAGGGGACTGTAGTGACCTGAGGGACGTATACATCTACTACTAGACACAGGGGAGTGTAGTGACCTGAGGGATGTATACATCTACTTCTAGGTAAGGGAGGATAGTGACAGGAGTGATGTATATACCTACTTATAGACATGGAATTATTAGTGACAGGAGGAACATACAGTTTATATATAGTTCTAGGTAAGGAAGAGTAGTGACAGGAGGAATGCAGGCATCTACTACTAGACGGGGCAGTGTAGTAATATAATAATAATATCTAATCTGTTATTATATTGCTGTAACTCAATGCATATAAGTATGCCGACATAGGAAAATAGGATTTTAATTACCTACCGGTAAATCCTTTTCTCGTAGTCCGTAGAGGATGCTGGGGTCCCTTTTTAGTACCATGGGGTATAGACTGTTCCGCAGGAGCCTTCGGCACTTTAAGACTTTTCAACAGTGTGAACTGGCTCCTCCCTCTATGCCCCTCCTGCAGACCTCAGTATAGGAACTGTGCCCGAGGAGACGGACAACTTTGAGAGAAGAATTTATATTAAACTAGTGGCGAGATTCACACCAGCTCACACCATACCAAAAACATGTTGCCTAACATGGCCTTTAACTTAACCCATGCTAACGTGCATGCATAACGTAACAGCAACTGTGTAAAACATCTTAACACATGAGAACCTGTGTAAAAAGACAAAACGTAATTTGCAGGAAAAATGAGCACTGGGCGGGTGCCCAGCATCCTCTACGGACTACGAGAATAGGATTTACCGGTAGGTAATTCAAATCCTATTTTCTCTTACGTCCTAGAGGATGCTGGGGTCCGTTTTAGTACCATGGGGATGTACCAAAGCTCCCAGTACGGGCGGGAAAGTGCTAATGTTCCTGCAGAACTGACTGAACAAACTAAAGGTCGTCAGCAGTCAAAGTGTCAAACCTGTAAAACTTAGCAAACGTGTTTGCCCCTGACCAAGTAGCTGCTCTGCAAATCTGCAACGCCGAGACACCCCGGGCAGCCGCCCAGGAAGAACCCACTTTCCTTGTAGAGTGGGTCTTTACCGAACTCGGTAACTGCTATCCTGCCGTGGAATAAGCGGGCTGAATGGTACCTCTGATCCAGCGCGCAATAGTCTGCTTACAAGCAGGACCCCCAATCTTGTTGGGGTCATAGAGGACAAACAAAGATTCTGTTTTCCTTATCCGAGCTGTTCTTGCAACATAAGTCCTCAACGCTCTGACGACATCCAAGGACTTTGAAACTGCTGAGTTGTGAGAAGCCACTGGCACCACCACAGTTTGGTTGATATGGAAATAAGACACAACCTTTGGAATAAAATGCTGACGCCTCCGCAGTTCTGCTCTATCTTTATGAAAAATCAAATAAGGACTCTTTTGTTACAGAGCCCCTAATTCAGACATTCGTCTGCCTGAGGCCAAGGCCAACAGCATGACCACTTTCCAAGTGAGAAACTTCAACTCTACCTCTTGTAGAGGCTCAAACCAGTCCGATTTAAGGAACTGCAACACCACATTAAGATCCCATGGCGCCGCAGGAGGCACAAAGGGAGGTTGGATGCACAGAACCCCCTTCACGAACGTCTGGACCTCAGGAAGGGAAACCAACTGTCTCTGAAAGAAAATGGACAAGGCCGAAATTTAGACCTTGATAGACCCTAATCTCAAGCCAGCATCCACACCCGCCTGTAGAAATAGGAGAAGACGTCCTAATTTAAACTCCACCGCAAGAGACTTCTTGGATTCACACCAAGATACATATTTTCTCCAAATACGATTGTAATGTTTGGACGTTACCCCTTTCCTGGCCAGAATAAGTGTGGGAATGACTTCATTGGGAATACCCTTACGGGCTAGGATCTGGCGCTCAACAGCCATGCCGTCAAACGCAGCCGCAGTAAGTCTTGATAAACAAACGGCCCCTGCTGAAGTAGGTCCTCGAGAAGAGGCTGGGGATTTTCCAGTAATAACTCCTGAAGATCTGGGTACCAAGCCCTCCTTGGCCAGTCTGGAGCAATGAGAATTGCTCGAACCCTTGTTCTTCTGATGATCTTGAGAACTTTTGGTATTAGTGGAAGTGGAGGGAACAGATACACCGACTGAAACACCCACTGGGTCACCAGTGCATCCACTGCTATTGCTTGTGGGTCTCTCTACCTGGAACAATATTTCTGAAGCTTCTTGTTGAGATGTGATGCCATCATATCTTCTTGAGGAACGCCCCAACGATCTGCTACCTCTGCAAAGCCTTCTGGGTGGAGGCCTCATTCTCCTGGATGGAGATCGTGTCTGCTGAGGAAGTCCGCTTCCCAGTTGTCCACTCCCAGAATGAAAATTGCCGACAGAGCTTTTGCATGCCTTTCTGCCCAGAGGAGTATCTTTGTCACCTCTGCCATTGCCGCTCTGCTTTTTGTTCCACCCTGGCGTTTTATGTAAGCTACTGCCGTTACATTGTCTGACTGGATCTGTATGGGACGACCTTGAAGAAGGTGTGCCGCTTGATAAAGACTGTTGTACACAGCTCTCAATTGCAGAATGTTTATATGAAGGAGTACTTCTTGACTTGACCATCATCCTAGGAAGCTTTCTCCTTGCGTGACTGCTCCCCAACCTCGGAGGTTTTCATCTGTGTTCACCAGGATCCAAGTCTGAATCCCGAACCTGCGTCCCTCCAGGAGGTGAGAACTTTGAAGCCACCGCAAGAGTGAAATACTCGCTTTTGTTGACAGGATTATCATCCGGTGCATGTGTAGGTGCGATCAGGCCCACTTGTCCAGTAGGTTCCATTGGAACACCCTGGCGTGGAATCGTCCAAATTGTAGAGCCTTGTAGGCCGCTACCATCTTCCCCAGCAGGCGGATGCACTGATTAATCGATACGCGTGCTGGTTTTAAAACTTGTTTGACCATCCTCTGGATCTCCAGAGCCTTTTCCACCAGTAGGAATACTTTCTGTGCTTCTGTGTCCAATATCATTCCCAGAAATGATAACCTCATTGTGGGTTCCAATTGTGATTTTGGAAGGTTTATGATCCAACCGTGCTGTTGAAGCACCGTCAGGGAAAGTGCAATGTTCTGCACTAGTTTCTCCCTGGATCTCGCTTTTATGAGGAGATCGTCCAAGTATGAGATGACTTCGACTCCTTTCTTGCGAAGAAGAGCCATCATCTCCGCCATCACCTTGGTGAATATTCTCGGAGCCGTGGAGAGCCCGAAAGGCAATGTTTGGAACTGGTAGTGGCAGTCCTGCACCGCAAACCTCGGGTATGCCTGATGCGGCGGGTAGATAGGAACATGTAAATAAGGATCTTTGATGTCCATCGATACCAGAAATTCCTTTTCCTCCAAGCTGGAGATCACTGCTCTCAGGGATTCCATCTTGAATTTGAACCTTTTCAAATAAAGGTTCAGAGTCTTTAGGTTTAAAATCGGTCTGGCCGAGCTATCCGGTATCGGCACTACAAACAGGCTTGAATAAAACCCTTTTTTCTGTTGTGACACAGGAACTAAGGAAATTACGTTGTCTTGACATAATTTCTGTATTGCGTTCAGCACTTTTGCTCTGTCCTGAACAGAAGCTGGTAAGGCTGATTTGAAAAATCGGCATGGGGGAAGGTCCTGACATTCCAATTTGTACCCTTGGGATAATATGTGCAATACCCAAGGATCCAGATCTGAGTGAACCCAGACCTGGCAGAAAGACAGTAGACGTGCCCCCACCCGATCGTACCCCCGCAGGGGAGCCCCAGCGTCATGCTGAGGTTTTAGCAGAAGTAGCTGTTGACTTCTTCTCCTGCGAGCCTGATGGTGTAGATTTTCTACCTCTTCCTCGACCTCTTCCTGCGAAGAAGCGGGTACCCTTTGCCTTTTTGGACTTGTTAGGTCGAAAGGATTGCATCGTATGAGAATGAAATCCTTTCCTAGGTGGAGCAGCTGCAGAAGGCAGAAATGCTGATTGGCCTGATGTAGTTGTTGAAATCATGGCATCCAGCTTGTCTCCAACTAGGGCTTCTCCATTGTAAGGAAGCGCCTCAATATTCTTTTTTTGATTCCACATCAGCATTCCATTGGCGGATCCACAGCGCCCTGCGGGCTGACATCGTCATAGCGGAGAATCTTGAACTCGGCAACCCAATATCCTTCATAGCTTCAACTAAGTAACCTGCAGCATCATTGATATGGCCGAGAGTTAGGACTATTTCATCCCTGTCAACTGTGTCTATGTTAACAAGCAAGTTGTCCAACCATTTTTCCACAGTGTTACCTACCCACGCACAAGCAATGGTGGGCCTGAGCACCGTTCCGTTAGCCGTATATATGGATTTTAGGGTTGTTTCTAATTTACGGTCAGCTGGATCTTTTAGGGAGGCTGAACCAGGGGCAGGCAAAACTATTTTCTTAGCCGAGAAACTGAGGTGTCCATCATTGGGGTTGCCTCCCATTTGTGCCTGTCTTCCTCAGGGAAAGGGTACGCTACACGTATCCTTCTGGGAAGGGTAAATTTCTTCTCAGGGTTAGCCCAGAGTTCTTCAAAGAACGCATTCAAATCCTTTGAAGGAGGAAAAGTCACAACGTGCCTTTTATTTAATTTAAAATAATCCTTTTCCTCTGGGACCAGTGTTGTTTCAGGAAACTCCAACACTCCTTTATAGCAACTATCATACATTGTATGCTTTTGGCTGATTTGGGGTCTACCCTTCTCAAATCCCCAGTGTCGACGTCAGAGTCTGTGTCTGTGTGCCCTTGCATTATCTGGGCCAGAGACCTTTTCTGGGAACTGGATGGGACCCGAGTGGATGATATGGAGGGGTCAGTAAACAGTGCATCCTCCACAGACTGCCTCCAATATTTAGTCTGTTGCTCAGATTCAGAGAATTTCTTTGCAAGCATTGACATATTCTTTTACAACATTCTCACCCACTCCGGCTCCTTCTGAGAGGGAAGGGCCACCACATTACCTTCTTGTACACACACACACACACACACACACACACACACACACACACACACACACACACACACACACACACACACACACACACACACCTCTATCACACAGGGGAGCTATTGGGGACAGACCCACACTAAAGTCTGTCAGAGAGACACAGAGGGAATTGCCAGTCCACACACTGCGCCTTATTGTGAATTGTGGAAATATTACCCACTGACGGCGCATATACCAATAATAGGCACACAGACCTAATTATAATGAACACTCTCTGCCCCTTCTATAACACCCTGTACTTGTATCAGCGTTGTCATGAGGAGAAACCGCACTCAGGAGCTTCACACTGGAGTTTCTGCAGGAAAAAATGGCACCCAGTGAGTGTTCTGGAAAGTGTGAGGTGAAGCCCCGCCCTTCAGCCTCAGCAATGTAATATTTATACTGGCTGGGGATGGCACATCAGCGGCTGTACATGTATTGTACCCTTTTTGCCAGTGAGAGTAAGGTTTTAAAACATGCCCTCAGAGCGCGACCCCCCCACACACACGCTCTGCACCCTTGTGCTGAGATGTATGATGCCAACGATGACCGGAGGATCCCCTCTCTGCAGGACTCCGGTAATATACTCACCAGCCTTCTGACTTCTGGCTCTGTTAGGGGGTGGCGGCAGTGCTGTGGGAGTGAACGCTGGCCAGGCTTGGGCTGTGTTCAGTACTTTTCAGGAGCTAATGGTGTCCTGTCAGCGGAAGCAGAACCATTAACTAATTGAGATGTTGGTTCCTACTCCCCCCCCCCCCCCCCCCCCCCTTAAGTCCCATGAAGCAGGGAAGCTGTTGCCAGCAGCTTCCCTGTAAAATAAAAAACCTAAGAAACTCTTTTTCCAGCAAAGCTCTGTAGAGCTCCACTAGTGTGCATCCAGTCTCCTGTGCACATTTTCTAAAATGAGGTCTGGAGGAGGGGCATAGAGGGAGGAGCCAGTTCACACTGTAGAAAGTCTTAAAGTGCCGAGGGTTCCTGCGGAACCGTCTATACCCCATGGTACTAAAATGGACCCCAGCATCCTCTAGGATGTAAGAGAAAATGGGTTTAGTAGTTAATATAAATACCAGAAAAGGGGAAAAAAACATAATATTATAGGTGCCAGATGATAGAGCGGTGTGAGCGCCTCAGCAGTCAGCGATCTTCTGGGAATCTCACGGGAAGTGTGTCGAGTGGGTGCTGTGATCATGTAGTGTTAGGACATCATATCTGGACCGATAGATTGAATTGTGCAGGTTGCCATTTGTGTAGTAAGTGTGTAGCGTCCTGAGAACAGTGCACAACACAAAGCCATCCCGTGAGCCTCCATTCAGCGTGTGAAAGCTGTATGGCGTAGGCCACGCCCACATGTGACCGCAGATGCAGGCATATCCAGAGTTGCAGATGCAGGAGTAACTAGGCCTGTTTCCGGGAGTGTATTGTGCACCTAGTGTAGGGGAGCTGCCATTTCTCTCTGACGCTGAGGACTAGCCGCACACCAAGCTGACTTCCAACCCTGCATCCACCCCACTGTCCCCATCCCTCCCAGCTGCTCCTTTTCCCTTTCCTGCCAAGGCATTATGGAGGAAGATAACACTACTCAGTGTAAGTGCAGCTCCTGCTACATATAAGGTGGATCAGTGAGCACGATCACTCCACTGCCGCTTTCACAGTCCTGTTCTCTCCAGACACAGCGTCCAGCACAGCGAAGACCGCAGATGCTGCCATCCGCTAAACACTGCGTTCCCCTCTCTGTACTGCCACACTCGCATACAATTATACACACACACACACACACACACACACACACACACACACACACACACACACACGCAGCATTCAGTCAGTTCTTCTATCGCTGTATCGGCTCTTTCATACTGTGCTAGTAGTCCGTATATAGGTGGTCATTCCGAGTTGATCGCTAGCTGCTTTCGTTCACTGTGCAGCGATGAGGCTAAAAAACGGCACTTCTGGGCATGCGTATGCGGCACAATGCGCACGTGCGACGTACTATTACAACGAACGATGTCGTTTCACACAGGGTCTAGCGAAGCTTTTCAGTCTCACTGGTGGACGCAGAGTGATTGACATGAAGTGGGCGTTCCTGAAAACGGTCAGTTGACACCCAGAGAGTGTTCGGAAAAACGCAGGCATGGCAGAAAAAACCCAGGCGTGGCTGGGCGAACGCAGGGCGTGTTCGTGACGTCAAAACAGGAACTGAATAGTCTGAAGTGATCGCAAGCGCTGAGTAGGTTTTCAGCTACTCTGAAACTGCACAAAAAAACTTTGTAGCCGCTCTGCGATCGTTTTGTTCGCACTTCTGCTAAGCTAACATACACTCCCAGTGGGAGGCGGCATAGCGTTTGCACGGCTGCTAAAAACTGCTAGCGAGCGATCGGAATGACCACCATAGAGCATTACCACATACCCAGCTTACAGAGGGAGAGAAGTGGCACTGTGCAAGGGGCCAGTCAGTAATGTGCATTTCTATGCACCTTTTTAGGGGCAGATGTATTAAGCCTGGAGATGTGATAAAGCAGTGATAAGTAGAAGGTGATAATGCACCAGCCAATCACCTCCTAACTGTCAATTTACATATTGGAGCTGATTGGCTGGTGCGTTATCACCTTGCACTTATCACTGCTTTATCACTTCTCCAGGCTTAATACATCTGCCCCTTATTAGTGTTTTGTGCTGGTAGCCAGAAAGATCTGCGGCCTCCCCCTGGTTTAGCACGGCCTGATTGCGCCACTGATAAGCCAGCGTTATTGTATAGCAGTTCTCGAGTATCCACCTGTGTGTCAGGCAACCCTTACAGCATAGGTTCTCAAACTCGGTCCTCAGGACCCCACACAGTGCATGTTTTGCAGGTAACCCAGCAGGTGCACAGGTGTATTAATTGCTCACTGACACATTTTAAAGGTCTACAGGTGGAGCTAATTATTTCACTTGTGATTTTGTGAGGAGACCTGCAAAACATGCACTGTGTGGGGTCCTGAGGACCGAGTTTGAGAACCTGTGCCTTAAGGCCCGTACACACTGGTCGATATATCGGCCGTTCTCTTGAACGGCCGATACATCGCGGGACCGTCGGCCAGTGTGTACGGGCGATACGTCTGTGAACTCCGTCGTTCACAGACGTATTGCGTCGGCCGCGCAGCACAGCCGACAGCCAATATATCTAACGATATATTGGCCCGTCGCTGTGTGTGTACGGGGCGGTCGTCCGACCGCCCGTACACATGCTGCGGCGGCCGGCGGTGATTGACAGGTGAACTGGGCGGGCGCGAGCGCCCGCCCAGTTCATGACGTCAGTCCCCCGACGGATCGGGCTGTGTGTATGCACAGCACACTGCCCGATCCGTACATAGATATATCTGCAGATCAATTGATCTGCAGATATATCTAATAGTGTGTACCCACCTTTACAGTATATGCGTGTTGTGAGTAACCTCTCAGGCTTATATTACTAGTCTGACAATGTCATTCTCTGCCCATTTCAGGTCTGAAAATAGGAGATGAGATCATGGAAATTAACTCCGCCACAGCCCGGGATCTGAATTCTGCCATGTTGAAACATGTTCTGGCCAAGTCCTTACTGTGCCTTACCGTCCGCACCTGCCCGGATTTGGAGGAGAAGCAGGCTCTGAGAGGCGCCCCACCACGGAGATCAGAGGCGGATTGCAGTGATTTCAATCTCTTCTCCAGCAGCCGCGGTACGTTCTATTCATTATCATATCGCCCGGGAGGCTTTTCTAAGCCGAAGGCGCCAGGTGTGCAATTACCGGGAATGTACTACCCACCTATAAATACAGCCAACACAGGCACGTGTCAGGCACTGAGTGATCATGTGCTAATTCTTGGCATAAAAAATGAATTGGTATAAATAAATTAATTGCTGATATTTTTAGCAAGTTTCTGGAATTATAGCAGCATGCGCTATATAGTGCACTGTATCCCAGCTTCTGCTGCAGCGCACCGGTCCGTGTACTAACAACACATCATCTGGATCACTGAGTACGCTTAAGTCCATCCAGTATTCAGCATTGACTTCTCAAGAAGTCCAAGTTTCCACATTTAAAAGAGATGCGATCAATTTACCGACATTTAAAATACCATCACGGTCAAAATACTGACATTTAAAATGTTGACAGGTCAAAAAGTCGACATGAGTTTTTCATGATTTTTTTCATTGAAATCGACTTGTTCATTCTTTACCATCTCAGTGGACTTGGAAAGGGAATATAACAGTGTGCTGAGCACAGCGAGCCACCGTGCCCGAAGCATGGCGAGCGCAGCGGTACACTTATACAGTGTCCACAATCGACTTACGTACACACCAAAAAAAAAAAACGATTAAAAACTTGTCTACTTTTTCATCTGTCAACATTTCAAATGTCGGTATTTTGACCTCGTCTGTATTTTAAATGTCTGTATTCTGACCTTGTCGGGATTTTAAATGTTGGTTATCTCTTCTTGTATGCACATCTCCACTGCAGATTTGTATGAAAACTAATATTAAGATGTAGGTTGTTTTATATTCAGTTGGCCTCAAGGCACTGTTTATTTGTAGTATACAATATGCAGGAAGAAGCCTATATATGAGTTTCAGAATACAGTGTAGATAGTGGAACGTTGTGTATTAGGACAAGTACTGGTGCGTTAACCCTAAGACTGAGTAAACAGATAAATCTTGAGGTTGTTTATAAAGCGGACTGTCTGTCGGTGCAAGAGCCGAAAAATGTAATCGCTGATTCTCTGCATGCAGTATGTGAGATATTTTCAGCATAGTTATTGGGGAGAGAAGGGGGCAAGCGGGAGTCTAGGGAAGCAGAAGCTGCTTCGGGGATCGAGGACTGAATAAGCCAATCTTTTAATGCACCATCTTACAGGTAACCAGTGTAGGGAACAGAGAACAGGTTGCTGCAGGAATGGACCTGGTTAGATAGCAGACTGGTCGCGGTACCTCCTAAAGGCCTGATTTATCAATGAGTTTTATCATACGCATCGAGTTTTAAAACTCGTTCCATATGATTGGTGCTCCAGCCAATCAGCTCCTGTCATGTGTTTGAAAAATTACAGTTGAGACCCTGATTGGCTGGATCTCCATTTATCTATCATACGCAATGAGTTTTAAAACTCTTTGTGTATGATAAAACTTGTTAAATCAGCCCCTAAATAGCTTTGTATAGAATATCAAAAGGGCGGAACTTTCTACCGTATCTGTGCACATTAAGGTCATGCCTCAAAACCACCTCACATTCTGCTGGACAGGCCTATCATTATGGAGTTTGTCCCGATTTTCTGCTGGACAGGCCTATCATTATGGAGTTTGTCCCGATTTGACAGAGGTTGTTATGTATTCCCCTGTGATCGGGTTGCCACACCCACTCTAACATGGACACGCCCCCAATGTTTTATTAACATTGAAACAGGCAGGGCAGAAGCCCGAGTGACACACTTGCAGTCTCCTAGCTATCCATCTAAATTATTTCTTCCCAGAGATGATGACTTTAATAAATACCGTTTGTTGTGTAATGAGGATAGAATACACCAATAACTTTTTTTAGTTTTTATTTTAATCTAGCTAAACTGTATTGTAAAGTCAGGAAAGAAATAAGCGGTGTCCTTTATCCGTACGCTATTTAGGTGCAGTTGGCATGTATGTGCATATCTCTGAAAGTTCCTTTATACAGCGGATGGAAAGTAGTGGTAATCTGGTAGGCAGTACATCTCTAAATGGTTTTTAGTAATTAGAAAGAATTGTACAATAACTGTTGCCACGGTAATGTTGGTGTTTAACTACCTGTGGCTTCTGTCAAGATTTCATATTTACATTCTTACAAATACAAGAAACAAAATTAATTTGTTGCCTCACTGAAACCGTCCTGGTAGAGTAATCATGTAACCTTTCATTACAGAGTGTGGGCGAAACTCTCTATACACAAACAGCACTTCTATGTAATAAAGTCATCTTCTCTGTACATTTTTCTGCACCATGAGTGGAGCAGGGACAAGGGGAAGGGTGGCGGTGGCGGCTGATCTGCAGATTCGTAGCAAGAAATCTGCTGCCGGAATAATACCCCTTTTCATACCGCCAGTAATGTCCCGGGTTATTGTACGTGGACGCTCAGCAGCCCGGAACATTGTGCAGTCTGAAAGGGCCAGTTAAAATAACCTGCGTCCAGCGACACGGCATTTCAGCTCCAGTAGCGACCAAGGTGGAACACTGCTTCAACCCGGGTCTCTGTGCAGTGTGGACGGGTAACCCGGGTCAATGGGACCTTTTTCACACTACAGGAAGAGCCGGCGCCTGGAGATGTCATCGCCAAGCACCGCCTCCACACGTGACATGGTGACGTCAATGCCAGTCTGAAAGGGGTCTCAGCTGGGTACCACTTAGGAAGGACCCATGTACAAATCCTGGGTGCGACCCGGCAAATGCGGTCTGAAAGGGGTATAACTCTGAAAGGATCAAGATGTTTTTTATTTTACTTACATGCCATTGCACTATAGAAACATAGAATGTGACGGCAAATAAGAACCACTTGGCCCATCTAGTCTGCCCCTTTTTACTTTTATCCTTTAGGTAATCTCAACCCTTTTTGATCCTTTAGTTCTTTTGTAAGGATATTTATATGCCTATCCCAAGCATGTTTAAATTGCTCTAATGTCTTAGCCTCTACCACCTCTGATGGGAGGCTATTCCACTTATCCACTACCTTTTTTGTGCAGTCATTTTTCCTTAAATTTCCTCTGAATCTACAGTACCTCCTTCCAGTCTCAGTGTATGTCCTCATGTTCTAAATACTTCCCTTCCTTTGAAGAATGTTTCCCTACTGTATTTTATTAAAACCGTTGATATATTTAAAAGGTTCTATCCTGTTTCCACTTTCCCTTCTCTGCTCCAAACTATGCATGTTAAGATCCTTCAGTCTTTCCGGGTAAGTTTTGTGATGTAGGACATGCACCATTTCAGTTGCCCTTCTTTGTACGCTCTCTAATGTACATTATTTAAATCTATTTGGAGATATGGTCTCCGGAACTGGACACAGTATTCCAGATGAGGTCTATACAATGGCATTATTAATTTTTGTTTAATGCTGCTGATTTCTCTCCCTATGTATCCAAGCATCTGACCTGCCTTTCTCATAAGTCTCTTGATATAGTGACTCCTAGATCCCTTTCCTCTGCAGTAGTTTCCATTATAGTACCCTTGATACTACATTTAGCTTTTGGGTTTTTGAGACCCCAGTGCATGATTTTTCATTATTCTTTTTCGGGGTCCATGGTCTCCACAGGGTTAACCTTGAACTGTAGTTGCCACGTTCTTGACCATTTCTCAAGTCTGCCTAGATTCTCAGTCATTTGTTTTACACCTCCTGGTGTGTCTACCTTGTTGCATATGTTTGTGTCATCTGCAAAAAGGCATACTTTCCTTTCAATAACATTTGCAGTGTCACCAACAAAGATATTAAAGAGCACTGGTCCAAGTACAGATCCCTGGGGTACCCCACTGGTAACATTTCCCTCCATAGATTGCACTCCATGTACTAGAACTGTCTGTTTCCGGTCCTGCAACCAGGTTCCTATCCATTTGACTGTTTTATGATCCAATCCCACGCTTTCGAGTTTATTTATCAGTCTGCGATGTGGATCAGTGTCAAATGTCTTACTAAGTCTTGATATTCTACTGTACATCTTTGGCCCCCTCTTGAACTATTATTTTAGTCAGTCAAAAAAATCTATAAGATTTGTTTGCCATAGTCTCCCCTCAGTAAATCCACACTGTTTGAGATCCTGTAAGTTTGTTTGATTTAAGATATTCCACAACTCTTTGTTTTAATACATTAATCCATTACTTTCCCCATACCTCCCACCATCTGGAGATAGGAAGGAAGGACTCCCTGTCACAGCGAAACCAAGCTTGTCCGAAAAGGGGCGTGGCCTATAGAAAAGGGGGCATGGATTTGCAGGAGTGCCACCCTCGTTAGCCACGCCCCCACTTTCCGTCACTATGGTGGCATGGCCAGCTCTCTGTGAACTGCTGGCATACCCCCAGACTCTGTCTCCCATGAATAGACGCAGTGTACATGCACACAGCGTCTATTCATTGCTGCTCAGTGACTGACAGCCTCCCAACTCCCACACCGAAGGACACTTAGGCCCGCGGGTAGGACAGCTGGACTGTACCACAAAAATCGGGACAGTTGGGAGGTATGCTTTTCCTACTACTGATGTAATGCTCACTGATCTGTAGTTACTTGCTTCTTCCTTGCTTCCACTTTTGTGCAGTGGAACTACAGTACATTCACACTTTTCCAGTCCTCTGGAATTGCACCTGTAGCTAGTGTTAATGGTGTCACCAGCACATCTTTAAGCTCATTTAGTATCCTTTGATGTATCCCCTGGCCCCATTGATTTATCCACTTTCAGTTTTGAGAGTTCTGTCAGGACCTTCCCCTCTGTAAACGTACTTTCATCTACCTTATTTTTATGAATCCCTTGCAACTTTACTGTGGCCCCATCCCTTCTCTTTCTGTAGTGAATGCTGAGCAAAAATAATTATTTAAATGATTTGCTATTGCCTCGTCTCCCTCCACCAAATTCTCACTCTGTCTTAATTCTTATTATTCCTCCATTTGATTTTATCCTATATTATGTTAGTATACTAAGCCCTGTTCTAAGTCACTGACTTGACAGTGACTGCAGCTATACTTGGCTTACACTACATGCTGTGGATACGTTTACACAGAAGTAGGGCTGCCTTCTCTAGAAACACTCCAGCAGTAATGGAACCCACATCTACCAGCATGCTTTTTTGGTTCCCAGTCTTCTATGGATAAAAGATGGTCTGATTATTACCTAGACATAGAGCGGACGGGGATGATAAGCATGAATACAAGGAAGTCATGGTGACCATTAATTCTAGAAGAAAAATTGGGTGGATGGGGGGGGGGGGGGGGGGGGGATCTGTTTGATCCTCCATTGCCTACAGTTTTGCAAGTCTCACCCCTCTGGCACAGATAGTTGCTGTCACACAGCGTTCAAAGAAGTTGTGTTTTTCCTGTGCGTCGTAAAAATGCTTAGTTCAAAAGTAGAGCAACGTGTTAACTTAAAAGTTTTTGTTAAATTGAACAAAACTCGCATTGAATCTGTCCGCATGCTAACCGAAGCTTAAGGGGGAGATTGTATGTGACACAGCATCCAAATGATGGCAGAAGTGGTAAACATCGACAAAGGAACTGTTAGGCAAGTTTTGCATCAAGATCTTAATATGACAAAAGTTTGTGCTAAGATGGTTCCATGGCTTCTCACTGCCTGGCAGAAAAAAACAGAAAGCAAATTTGTACAGAGATTTTGGAACAAATTTGAGCGGATTGGCATTTTTTAGATAACTTTATGACCTGTGATGAAACATGGATCTTCCCGTACAATCCTGAGACAAAACGCCAGTCCATGCACTGGAAAACAACATCATCACCAAGAATGAAGAAAGCACGTCAAAGCAAATTCAAAGCCATGTTAATTGTTTTCTTCGATAGCAAGGGTGTTATTTTGGCAGACTGGGCACCAGAAAGCGCAACAGTATTCAACATTACTACAAAAATGTTCTAGCAATTCTGCGGTAAAGAATCGGAAGAAAAAGGCCAGAGTTGTGGATAAATGGTTTCATCCTCCATCAGGACAACGCACCAGCCCACACAGCTCTCTCTGTGAAGCAGTTTTTGGCCAAGAAACAGATTGCGGTGCTAGGATACCCTCCATACTCACCAGATCTAACACCATGTGACTTCCTTCTTTTCCCTGAAGTCAAATCTCTACTCAAGGGAACCCATTTTGCATCAGATACTGAAAACTGCAGAGCTGTTGAGACAACTGACAGATACAAGAAACAAGGCCACGCGACTCAACTATGCATGAAAACATAGGGACTGGGGTGCAGAAAAATGGCAGCAGGTGCTCTGGACTGATGAGTCAAAATTTGAAATATTTAGCTGTAACAGAAGGCAGTTTGTTTGCCGAAGGGCTGGAGAGTGGTACAATAATGGGTGTCTGCAGGCAGCACATAAGCATGGTGGAGGTTTCTTGCAAGTTTGGGCCTGCATTTCAGAAAAGGAGTTGGGGATTTGGTCAATGGTGTTCTCAATGCTGAGAAATACAGGCAAGTCCTTATCCACCAAGCAAAATACCATCAGGCAGGCATCTGATTGTCTCCAAAATTATTCTGCAGCAGGACAACGACCCCAAACATACAGCCAATGTCATTACGAACTATCTTCAGCGTAAGAACAACAAGGAGTCTTGGAAGGGATGATATTGCCCCCAGAGAGCCCTGATCATTGAGTCTGTCTGTGATTTACAGGCCTGATTCAGGTCATACTTGCCTACACTCCTTAGAATGACTGGGAGGCTCTCAAAAATCGTGTGCCACTACCGGTCCCCCCCGGAAAGGTGGGCAAGTCTCTCAAAACTGTGGAGCCCCCCCCCCGCAACCACCCTCGGCCACCCACTTACAGAACACAAGTGGGCAGTCCGAGAGGACTAGATGATGGGATTTGTGCGGAATCGCGTTATCATAGGCTTGCCCCCCCAATGCCTGTTATATGTGTGTGTGTGTATATATATGTATGCATATATATATTTCTCTGACGTCCTAGTGGATGCTGGGACTCCGTAAGGACCATGGGGAATAGCGGCTCCGCAGGAGACAGGGCACAAAATAAAAGCTTAAGGATCAGGTGGTGTGCACTGGCTCCTCCCCCTATGACCCTCCTCCAAGCCTCAGTTAGATTTTTGTGCCCGGCCGAGAAGGGTGCAATCTAGGTGGCTCTCCTGAGCTGCTTAGAATAAAAGTTTAGTTTAGGTTTTTTTTTTTATTTTCAGTGAGTCCTGCTGGCAACAGGCTCACTGCATCGTGGGACTAAGGGGAGAAGAAGCGAACTCACCTGCGTGCAGAGTGGATTGGGCTTCTTAGGCTACTGGACATTAGCTCCAGAGGGACGATCACAGGTACAGCCTGGATGGGTCACCGGAGCCGCGCCGCCGTCCCCCTTACAGAGCCAGAAGAGACGAAGAGGTCCGGTGAAATCGGCGGCAGAAGACATCCTGTCTTCAGACTAAGGTAGCGCACAGCACCGCAGCTGTGCGCCATTGCTCTCAGCACACTTCACACTCCGGTCACTGAGGGTGCAGGGCGCTGGGGGGGAGCGCCCTGAGACGCAATATAACAGTATATACCTTAGGTGGCAAAAAGAATACATCACATATAGCTCCTTGGCTATATGGATGTATTTTAACCCCTGCCATTTTTACACAAAAAAGCGGGAGATAAGGACGTCGTGAAGGGGCGGAGCCTATCTCCTCAGCACACAAGCGCCATTTTCCCTCACAGCTCCGCTGGAAGGACGGCTCCCTGACTCTCCCCTGCAGTCCTGCTTCAGAATCGGGGTAAAAAAGAGAAGGGGGGGCATTTTTGGCAGCAAATAACGATAATAACAGCAGCTATAAGGGAATAACACTTATATAAGGTTATCCCTGTATATATATAGCGCTGGGTGTGTGCTGGCAGACTCTCCCTCTGTCTCTCCAAAGGGCTAAGTGGGGTCCTGTCCTCTATCAGAGCATTCCCGGTGTGTGTGCTGTGTGTCGGTACGCGTGTGTCGACATGTATGAGGAGGAAAATGATGTGGAGGCGGAGCAGTTGCCTGTGTTGGTGATGTCACCCCCTAGGGAGTCGACACCTGACTGGATGATTGTATTTAAACAATTAAGTGATAATGTCAGCAATTTGCAAAAAACTGTTGACGACATGAGACAGCCGGCAAATCAATTAGTGCCTGTCCAGGCGTCTCAGACACCGTCAGGGGCGCTAAAACGCCCGTTACCTCAGTGGGTCGACACAGACCCTGACACAGATACTGAGTCTAGTGTCGACGGTGACGAGACAAACGTAATGTCCAGTAGGGCCACACGTTACATGATCACGGCAATGAAAGAGGCATTGAACCTTTCTGACACTACAAGTACCACAAAGAAGGGTATTATGTGGGGTGTGAAAAAACTACCAATAGTTTTTCCTGAGTCAGAGGAAATAAATGAGGTGTGTGATAAAGCGTGGGTTTCCCCCGATAAAAAAACAGCTAATTTCTAATAAATTATTAGCATTATATCCCTTCCCGCCAGAGGTTAGGGCGCGTTGGGAAACACCCCCTAGGGTAGATAAGGCGCTCACACGTTTATCTAAACAAGTAGCGTTACCGTCTCCAGATACGGCCACCCTCAAAGAACCAGCAGATAGAAGGCTGGAAAATATTCTTAAAAGTATATACACACATACTGGTGTTATACTGCGGCCAGCAATCGCCTCAGCCTGGATGTGCAGTGCTGGAGTCGCATGGTCGGATTCCCTGACTGAGAATATTGATACCCTGGATAGGGACAATATTTTGTTAACTATAGAACATTTAAAGGATGCATTGCTATATATGCGTGATGCACAGAGGGATATTTGCACCCTGGCATCAAGAGTAAGTGCTATGTCCATCTCTGCCAGAAGAGCGTTATGGACGCGACAGTGGTCAGGGGATGCGGATTCCAAACGGCACATGGAAGTATTGCCGTATAAAGGGGAGGAGTTATTTGGGGCTGGTCTATCGGACCTGGTGGCCACGGCAACGGCTGGGAAATCCACCTTTTTACCCCAGGTCACTTCACATCAGCAGAAAAAGACACCGTCTTTTCAAACTCAGTCCTTTCGTTCCCATAAGTACAAGCGAGCAAAAGGCCACTCCTTTCTGCCCCGGGGCAGAGGAAGAGGAAAAAGACTGCACCGTGCAGCCGCTTCCCAGGAGCAGAAGCCCTCCCCTGCTTCTGCCAAGTCTTCAGCATGACGCTGGGGCTTTACAAGCAGACTCAGATATGGTGGGGGCCCGTCTCAAGAATTTCAACGCGCAGTGGGCTCACTCGCAAGTGGATCCCTGGATTCTACAGGTAGTATCGCAGGGGTACAAACTGGAATTCGAGGCGTTTCCCCCTCGTCGGTTCCTGAAGTCTGCTTTACCAAAGTCTCCCGACAGGGAGGCAGTTTTGGAAGCCATTCACAAGCTGTATTCCCAGCAGGTGATAATCAAGGTACCCCTCCTGCAACAAGGAAAGGGGTATTATTCCACGCTGTTTGTGGTACCGAAGCCGGACGGCTCGGTGAGACCAATTTTAAATCTGAAATCCTTGAACACTTACATAAAAAGGTTCAAATTCAAGATGGAGTCACTCAGAGCAGTGATAGCGAACCTGGAAGAAGGGGACTATATGGTGTCTCTGGACATCAAAGATGCTTATCTCCACGTCCCAATATACCCTTCTCACCAAGGGTACCTCAGGTTTGTAGTACAAAACTGTCATTATCAGTTTCAGACGCTGCCGTTTGGATTGTCCACGGCACCTCGGGTCTTTACCAAGGTAATGGCCGAAATGATGATTCTTCTACGAAGAAAAGGCATTTTAATTATCCCTTACTTGGACGATCTCCTGATAAGGGCAAGATCCAGGGAACAGTTAGAAGTCGGAGTAGCACTATCTCAGGTAGTGTTAAGTCAGCACGGGTGGATTCTAAATATTCCAAAATCGCAGCTGATTCCAACGACACGTCTACTGTTCCTAGGAATGATTCTGGACACAGTCCAGAAGAAGGTGTTTCTCCCGGAGGAGAAGGCCAGGGAGTTATCCGAGCTAGTCAGGAACCTCCTAAAACCAGGCCAGGTCTCAGTGCATCAGTGCACGAGGGTCCTGGGAAAAATGGTGGCTTCCTACGAAGCGATTCCATTCGGAAGATTCCATGCAAGAACGTTTCCGTGGGATCTACTGGACAAATGGTCCGGATCGCATCTGCAGATGCATCAGCGGATAACCCTGTCGCCAAGGACAAGGGTGTCTCTCCTGTGGTGGCTGCAGAGTGCTCATCTACTAGAGGGCCGCAGATTTGGCATTCAGGATTGGATCCTGGTAACCACGGATGCCAGCCTGAGAGGCTGGGGAGCAGTCACACAGGGAAGGAATTTCCAGGGCTTGTGGTCAAGCATGGAAACATCTCTTCATATAAACATTCTGGAACTAAGGGCCATTTACAATGCCCTAAGTCAAGCAAAACCTCTGCTTCAGGGTCAGGCGGTGTTGATCCAATCGGACAACATCACGTCAGTCGCCCACGTAAACAGACAGGGCGGCACGAGAAGCAGGAGGGCAATGGCAGAAGCTGCAAGGATTCTTCGCTGGGCGGAAAATCATGTGATAGCACTGTCAGCAGTGTTCATTCCGGGAGTGGACAACTGGGAAGCAGATTTCCTCAGCAGACACGACCTTCACCCGGGAGAGTGGGGACTTCACCCAGAAGTCTTCCACCTGATTGTAAACCGTTGGGAAAAACCAAAGGTGGACATGATGGCGTCACGTCTAAACAAAAAACTGGACAGATATTGCGCCAGGTCAAGGGACCCTCAGGCAATAGCAGTGGACGCTCTGGTAACGCCGTGGGTGTACCAGTCAGTGTATGTGTTCCCTCCTCTGCCTCTCATACCAAAAGTACTGAGAATCATAAGAAGGAGAGGAGTAAGAACTATACTCGTGGTTCCGGATTGGCCAAGAAGGACTTGGTACCCGGAACTTCAAGAGATGCTCACGGACGAACCGTGGCCTCTACCTCTAAGAAAGGACCTGCTACTGCAGGGGCCTTGTCTGTTCCAAGACTTACCGCGGCTGCGTTTGACGGCATGGCGGTTGAACGCCGGATCCTGAGGGAAAAAGGCATTCCAGAAGAAGTCATCCCTACTCTGGTCAAAGCCAGGAAGGACGTAACCGCAAAACATTATCACCGCATTTGGCGTAAATATGTTGCGTGGTGTGAGGCCAAGAAGGCCCCTACAGAGGAATTTCAACTGGGTCGTTTCCTTCATTTCCTGCAAACAGGACTGTCTATGGGCCTAAAATTAGGGTCCATTAAGGTTCAAATTTCGGCCCTGTCGATTTTCTTCCAGAAAGAACTGGCTTCAGTACCTGAAGTTCAGACATTTGTAAAAGGGGTGCTGCACATACAGCCTCCTTTTGTGCCTCCAGTGGCACCTTGGGATCTCAATGTTGTGTTGAGTTTTCTAAAGTCACATTGGTTTGAACCACTTTCCACTGTGGACTTAAAATATCTCGCATGGAAGGTGTCGATGCTGTTAGCCTTGGCTTCAGCCAGGCGTGTGTCAGAATTGGCGGCTTTATCATATAAAAGCCCTTACTTAATTTCTCTATCGTCCTAGTGGATGCTGGGGTTCCTGAAAGGACCATGGGGAATAGCGGCTCCGCAGGAGACAGGGCACAAAAAGTAAAGCTTTTCCAGATCAGGTGGTGTGCACTGGCTCCTCCCCCTATGACCCTCCTCCAGACTCCAGTTAGATTTTTGTGCCCGGCCGAGAAGGGTGCAATTCTAGGTGGCTCTCATAAAGAGCTGCTTAGAGAAAGTTTAGCTTAGGTTTTTTATTTTACAGTGATTCCTGCTGGCAACAGGATCACTGCAACGAGGGACAGAGGGGAGAAGAAGTGAACTCACCTGCGTGCAGGATGGATTGGCTTCTTGGCTACTGGACATCAGCTCCAGAGGGACGATCACAGGTACAGCCTGGATGGTCACCGGAGCCGCGCCGCCGGCCCCCTTGCAGATGCTGAAGTAAGAAGAGGTCCAGAATCGGCGGCTGAAGACTCCTGCAGTCTTCTAAAGGTAGCGCACAGCACTGCAGCTGTGCGCCATTTTCCTCTCAGCACACTTCACACGCAGTCACTGAGGGTGCAGGGCGCTGGGGGGGGGCGCCCTGGGAGGCAAATGTAAACCTATATAAAGGCTAAAAATACCTCACATATAGCCCCCAGAGGCTATATGGAGATATTTAACCCCTGCCTGTATTCACAAAATAGCGGGAGACGAGCCCGCCGAAAAAGGGGCGGGGCCTATCTCCTCAGCACACGGCGCCATTTCCTCTCACAGCTCCGCTGGTCAGGACGGCTCCCAGGTCTCTCCCCTGCACTGCACTACAGAAACAGGGTAAAACAGAGAGGGGGGGCAAATTTAATGGCAATATCTTGATATATATAAAGCAGCTATAAGGGAGCACTTATTATAAGGCTATCCCTGTCATATATAGCGCTTTTTGGTGTGTGCTGGCAGACTCTCCCTCTGTCTCCCCAAAGGGCTAGTGGGTCCTGTCTTCGTTTAGAGCATTCCCTGTGTGTCTGCTGTGTGTCGGTACGTGTGTGTCGACATGTATGAGGACGATATTGGTGTGGAGGCGGAGCAATTGCCAAATATGGGGATGTCACCTCCTAGGGGGTCGACACCAGAATGGATGCCTTTATTTATGGAATTACGGGATAGTGTCAACACGCTAAAGCAGTCGTTTGACGACATGAGGCGGCCGGACAATCAATTAGTGCCTGTCCAGGCGCCTCAAACACCGTCAGGGGCTGTAAAACGCCCTTTGCCTCAGTCGGTCGACACAGACCCAGACACAGGCACTGATTCCAGTGGTGACGAATCAACCGTATTTTCCAGTAGGGCCACACGTTATATGATTTTGGCAATGAAGGAGGCGTTACATTTAGCTGATACTACAGGTACCACTAAACAGGGTATTATGTGGGGTGTGAAAAAACTACCTATAGTTTTTCCTGAATCAGAAGAATTAAATGACGTGTGTGATGAAGCGTGGGTTGCCCCTGATAAAAAGCTGATAATTTCAAAGAAATTATTGGCATTATACCCTTTCCCGCCAGAGGTTAGGGAGCGCTGGGAAACACCTCCTAGGGTGGACAAGGCGCTAACACGCTTATCAAAACAAGTGGCGTTACCTTCTCCTGAGACGGCCGCACTTAAAGATCCATCAGATAGGAGGATGGAAAATATCCAAAAAAGTATATACACACATGCAGGTGTTATACTACGACCAGCTATAGCGACTGCCTGGATGTGCAGTGCTGGGGTAGTTTGGTCAGAGTCCCTGATTGAAAATATTGATACCCTGGACAGGGACAATATTTTACTGTCGTTAGAACAAATAAAGGATGCATTTCTTTATATGCGTGATGCACAGAGGGATATCTGCACACTGGCATCACGGGTAAGTGCTATGTCCATTTCGGCCAGAAGAGCTTTATGGACGCGACAGTGGACAGGCGATGCGGATTCAAAACGGCATATGGAAGTTTTGCCGTATAAAGGGGAGGAGTTATTTGGAGTCGGTCTATCAGATTTGGTGGCCACGGCTACAGCCGGGAAATCCACCTTTCTACCTCAAGTCACTCCCCAACAGAAAAAGGCACCGACTTTTCAACCGCAGCCCTTTCGTTCCTTTAAAAATAAGAGAGCAAAGGGCTATTCATATCTGCCACGAGGCAGAGGTCGAGGGAAGAAACAGCAACAGGCAGCTCCTTCCCAGGAACAGAAGCCCTCCCCGGCTTCCACAAAAGCCTCAGCATGACGCTGGGGCTTCTCAAGCGGACTCGGGAACGGTGGGAGGTCGTCTCAAAAATTACAGCGCGCAGTGGGCTCACTCGCAGGTAGATCCCTGGATCCTGCAGATAATATCTCAGGGGTACAGGTTGGAATTAGAGACAGATCCACCTCGCCGTTTCCTGAAGTCTGCTTTACCAACGTCCCCTTCCGAAAGGGAGACGGTTTTGGAAGCCATTCACAAGCTGTACTCTCAGCAGGTGATAGTCAAGGTACCTCTTCTACAACAAGGGAAGGGGTATTATTCCACTCTATTTGTGGTACCGAAGCCGGATGGCTCGGTAAGGCCTATTCTAAATCTGAAGTCCTTGAACCTGTACATAAAGAAGTTCAAGTTCAAGATGGAGTCACTCAGAGCAGTGATAGCGAACCTGGAAGAAGGGGACTTTATGGTATCCTTGGACATCAAGGATGCGTATCTCCACGTTCCAATTTACCCCTCACACCAGGGGTACCTCAGGTTCGTTGTACAAAACTGTCACTATCAGTTTCAGACGCTGCCGTTTGGTTTGTCCACGGCACCTCGGGTCTTTACAAAGGTAATGGCCGAGATGATGATTCTTCTTCGAAGAAAAGGCGTATTAATTATCCCATACTTGGACGATCTCCTAATAAGGGCAAGGTCCAGAGAACAGCTAGAGATGGGATTAGCAATATCTCAAGAGGTGCTAAAGCAGCACGGATGGATTCTGAATATTCCAAAATCCAAATTAATGCCGACAACTCGTCTGCTGTTCCTAGGGATGATTCTGGACACGGTTCAGAAAAAGGTTTTTCTTCCCGAGGAAAAAGCCAAGGAGTTATCCGACCTGGTCAGGAATCTCCTAAAACCAGGAAAGGTGTCTGTACATCAATGCACGCATCTTCAGATGCACCTGCGGATAACCCTGTCTCCAAGGACAAGGGTATCTCTTCTGTGGTGGTTGCAGAGGGCTCATCTATTGGAGGGCCGCAGATTCGGCATACAGGATTGGATCCTGGTGACCACGGACGCCAGCCTGAGAGGCTGGGGAGCAGTCACACAAGGAAGAAACTTCCAGGGAGTGTGGTCGAGCCTGGAAAAGTCTCTTCACATAAACATTCTGGAACTAAGAGCAATCTACAATGCTCTAAGCCAGGCGGAACCTCTGCTTCAAGGAAGACCGGTGTTGATCCAGTCGGACAACATCACGGCAGTCGCCCATGTAAACAGACAGGGCGGCACAAGAAGCAGGAGTGCAATGGCAGAAGCTGCCAGGATCCTTCGCTGGGCGGAGAATCACGTGATAGCACTGTCAGCAGTGTTCATCCCGGGAGTGGACAACTGGGAAGCAGACTTCCTCAGCAGACACGATCTTCACCCGGGAGAGTGGGGACTTCATCCAGAAGTTTTCCACATGCTAATAAACCGTTGGGAAAGACCAATGGTGGACATGATGGCGTCTCGCCTCAACAAAAAACTGGACAGGTATTGCGCCAGGTCAAGAGATCCGCAGGCAATAGCTGTGGACGCGCTGGTAACACCTTGGGTGTACCAGTCGGTGTATGTGTTTCCTCCTCTGCCTCTCATACCAAAGGTATTGAGAATCATACGGCAAAGCGGAGTAAGAACGATACTAGTGGCTCCGGATTGGCCAAGAAGGTCTTGGTACCCGGAACTTCAAGAGATGGTCACGGACGATCCGTGGCCTCTACCTCTAAGACAGGACCTGCTTCAGCAGGGACCGTGTCTATTCCAAGACTTACCGCGGCTGCGTTTGACGGCATGGCGGTTGAACGCCAGATCCTAAAAGGAAAAGGCATTCCAGAAGAAGTCATTCCTACCTTGATTAAGGCAAGAAAGGAAGTCACCGCGAAGCATTATCACCGCATTTGGCGGAAATATGTTGCGTGGTGCGAGGATCGGAGTGCTCCGACGGAGGAATTTCAACTGGGTCGTTTCCTACATTTCCTGCAATCAGGATTGTCTATGGGTCTCAAATTGGGATCTATTAAGGTTCAAATTTCGGCCCTGTCAATATTCTTCCAAAAAGAATTGGCCTCAGTTCCTGAGGTCCAGACTTTTGTCAAAGGAGTACTGCATATACAGCCTCCTGTGGTGCCTCCGGTGGCACCGTGGGATCTAAATGTAGTTTTAGATTTCCTCAAATCCCATTGGTTTGAACCACTAAAAAATGTGGATTTGAAATATCTCACATGGAAAGTGACTATGTTACTGGCCCTGGCGTCCGCCAGGAGAGTATCTGAACTGGCGGCTTTATCTTATAAAAGCCCTTATTTAATTTTCCATTCGGATAGGGCAGAGCTGCGGACGCGTCCGCATTTTCTCCCTAAGGTGGTATCAGCGTTTCACCTGAACCAGCCTATTGTAGTGCCTGCGGCTACAAGCGACTTGGAGGACTCCAAGTTGTTGGACGTTGTCAGAGCTTTAAAAATATACATTTCAAGGACGGCTGGAGTCAGAAAATCTGACTCGCTGTTTATACTGTATGCACCCAACAAGTTGGGTGCGCCTGCTTCTAAGCAGTCGATTGCTCGTTGGATTTGTAACACAATTCAACTTGCACATTCTGTGGCAGGCCTGCCACAGCCTAAATCTGTTAAGGCCCATTCCACAAGGAAGGTGGGCTCATCTTGGGCGGCTGCCCGAGGGGTCTCGGCATTACAACTCTGCCGAGCAGCTACGTGGTCAGGGGAGAACACGTTTGTAAAATTCTACAAATTTGATACCCTGGCAAAGGAGGACCTGGAGTTCTCTCATTCGGTGCTGCAGAGTCATCCGCACTCTCCCGCCCGTTTGGGAGCTTTGGTATAATCCCCATGGTCCTTTCAGGAACCCCAGCATCCACTAGGACGATAGAGAAAATAAGAATTTACTTACCGATAATTCTATTTCTCGGAGTCCGTAGTGGATGCTGGGCGCCCATCCCAAGTGCGGATTATCTGCAATACTTGTACATAGTTATTGTTAACTAATTCGGGTTATTGTTTAGGGAGCCATCTTTCAGAGGCTCTTCTGTTATCATACTGTTAACTGGGTTTAGATCACAAGTTGTACGGTGTGATTGGTGTGGCTGGTATGAGTCTTACCCGGGATTCAAAATCCTCCCTTATTGTGTACGCTCGTCCGGGCACAGTACCTAACTGGAGTCTGGAGGAGGGTCATAGGGGGAGGAGCCAGTGCACACCACCTGATCTGGAAAAGCTTTACTTTTTGTGCCCTGTCTCCTGCGGAGCCGCTATTCCCCATGTCCTTTCAGGAACCCCAGCATCCACTACGGACTCCGAGAAATAGAATTATCGGTAAGTAAATTCTTATTTTTTCATTCTGACAGGGCGGAATTGAGGACTCGTCCTCAATTTCTACCTAAGGTGGTTTCTGCATTTCACATGAACCAACCTATTGTGGTACCTGCGGCTACCAGGGACTTAGAGGACTCTAAGTTGCTTGACGTTGTCAGGGCCTTGAAAATATATGTTTCCAGGACGGCTGGAGTCAGAAAATCTGACTCGCTGTTTATCCTGTATGCACCCAACAAGCTGGGTGCTCCTGCTTCAAAGCAGACGATTGCTCGTTGGATTTGTAGTACAATTCAGCTTGCACATTCTGTGGCAGGATTGCCACAGCCAAAATCAGTAAAAGCCCATTCCACAAGGAAAGTGGGCTCATCTTGGGCGGCTGCCCGAGGGGTCTCGGCTTTACAACTTTGCCGAGCAGCTACTTGGTCAGGGGCAAACACGTTTGCTAAATTCTACAAATTTGATACCCTGGCTGAGGAGGACCTGGAGTTCTCTCATTCGGTGCTGCAGAGTCATCCGCACTCTCCCGCCCGTTTGGGAGCTTTGGTATAATCCCCATGGTCCTTACGGAGTCCCAGCATCCACTAGGACGTCAGAGAAAATAAGATTTTACTTACCGATAAATCTATTTCTCGTAGTCCGTAGTGGATGCTGGGCGCCCATCCCTAGTGCGGATTGTCTGCAATACTTGTATATAGTTATTGTTACAAAAATTCGGGTTATTATTGTTGTGAGCCATCTTTTCAGAGGCTCCTTTGCGTTTATCATACTGTTAACTGGGTTCAGATCACGAGTTGTACGGTGTGATTGGTGTGGCTGGTATGAGTCTTACCCGGGATTCAATATCCTTCCTTATTATGTACGCTCGTCCGGGCACAGTATCCTAACTGAGGCTTGGAGGAGGGTCATAGGGGGAGGAGCCAGTGCACACCACCTGATCCTTAAGCTTTTATTTTGTGCCCTGTCTCCTGCGGAGCCGCTATTCCCCATGGTCCTTACGGAGTCCCAGCATCCACTACGGACTACGAGAAATAGATTTATCGGTAAGTAAAATCTTATTATATATATATATATATATATATATATATATATGTGTGTTTGTGTATAAATATGTATGCTTATATAGATATATGTATGTGTGTATATAGATAGTGAAACCTTTGTTTTCTGATGGCTCAATGTACACAAACATTTAATATACAAAGTTATTAAAAATATTGTATTAAATGACCTTCAGGCTGTGAGTATAAGGTGTATATGTAACATAAATGCATTCTGTGCTTAGACTTAGGTCCCATCACCATGATCTCTCATTATGGTATGCAGTTATTCCAAAATACGGAAAAATCCCATATCCAAAATACTTCTGGTCCCAAGCATTTTTATATATCTATATATTACAGTTAGCTTTTAGAATGTTGCAAGCAGACGTGTACTTACATTGGAAATTTCCAAGAAAGATGTTGCCTGTAGCCCTGACATTTGGGGAAATCACTGTTATTAGTGGTTTTTATATGTCAGCAGTAAAGGGACTATCATGTCCGTCTCCACAAGGGAAGTATAGGCTAGCCAGGGAAACAAAATTCCAACATTTCTGGTACTTATTTCTGAGAATCCTGCGGTTAATTACATAGAATTTAGGTCTGCTGCCAGTCATAGATAATGTCACAGGCTTTATGGTTTCTTGAGTTTCTCGATTCCTCATCATCACTGCAGACGATATAGTGAGCCAGCACTTTCTTACATTAAATCCCTTATATACAGTAGTAAATGCAGGATATGAGGTTCTGCTAATGACACCTCTCAGTGTTGTCACCCAGCTGTTGGACTCGGAAGCTGCCAGTGACCTGTAATTGTGCCTTACAGCAAAGCTCCTGGGGCTCTGCAGAGGAAGTGGTGAATAATAGTGAGAAGACAAGTGACAGCAGTGATCCCCAGACGTGCATAGGGCAGAGGAAATGTACAGGACCAGGGAGACGCTGCACATGTGCAATAAAAGGGCAGGAAGAGAAGTGATGTCCTAAAATAACTCTGCCCATTGAAGTCCTATGGCAGGCCTAGACTAATCTGTGTGAAAGGCACTAGCCCCAAACATTAGGAGCCAGCACTTTTGTTAGTAAATTGTATGGTGCGCAGTGTTAATTGTTAATCGATTATCTGTGTTATTAAAGACCTGCATACTGTAGGCTTCCCAGCTTTGGACCAGCACCTGTGTCCCACATATGAGTCTGTGTCCTCAATGTGCAGCGTCAGTATATCATTACTTATAGTACCCACATAGTATGCCACACAGCGCCCCCAGATAGGCACTGCCCCCAGTGTATACTAGTGTAACAACACACCAGTCTTTGGCCTAACTGTATACCCTATATGCGGGATGTAGTAGTTTTGTCGACAATCACAATGTTGACCATCAAAAGTCAACATGTCATAATGTTAACGCCTGCAAAATGTCGACAATAGAAATTTTAGGTTAGAGTTTAGCTGTAAGTTGGATATTGTCATTATGTACATGTCGGCATTATGTTATCTATGTTATGACTGGTGACAAAACATACTGAACCCATATATACAACTGGGCCACAACATGCCAGCCTGCATCCCTTTGGACTATTTCTACCAGGGCCACAATAGCTTGTACCTCATAAACCAGTCAGCGCTCTCACATTATACCAGAGAGTTCCTATAATATACCAATTAGTGCACCCACAGTATACAATGAAGTTTCCATACACATAACAGTCCGTGCACCCACAGTGTAATAGGAAGTTCCCTTACATATAACAGTCAGTGCACCCACAGTATACAAGGAAGTTCCCTTACATATAACAGTCGGTGCACCCACAGTATACAGAGAAGTTCCCTTACATAGAACAGTCAGTGCACCCACAGTATACAGGGAAGTTCCCTTACATAGAACAGTCAGTGCACCCACAGTGTAATAGGAAGTTCCCTCACATATAACAGTCAGTGCACCCACAGTATACAAGGAAGTTCCCTTACATATAACAGTCGGTGCACCCACAGTATACAGAGAAGTTCCCTTACATAGAACAGTCAGTGCACCCACAGTGTAATAGGAAGTTCCCTTCAATATAACAGTCAGTGCACCCACAGTATACAGGGAAGTTCCCTTACATATAACAGTCAGTGCACCCACAGTATACAAGGAAGTTCCCTTACATATAACAGTCAGTGCACCCACAGTATACAGGGAAGTTCCCTTACATATAACAGTCAGTGCACCCACAGTATACAAGGAAGTTCCCTTACATATAACAGTCAGTGCACCCACAGTATACAGGGAAGTTCCCTTACATAGAACAGTCAGTGCACCCACAGTGTAATAAGTTCCCTTACATATAACAGTCAGTGCACCCACAGTGTAATAGGAAGTTCCCTTACATATAACAGTCAGTGCACCCACAGTATACAAGGAAGTTCCCTTACATATAACAGTCAGTGCACCCACAGTGTAATAGGAAGTTCCCTTACATATAACAGTCAGTGCACCCACAGTATACAAGGAAGTTCCCTTACATATAAGTCAGTGCACCCACAGTATACAAGGAAGTTCCCTTACATATAATAGTCAGTGCACCCACAGTATACAAGGAAGTTCCCTTACATATAACAGTCAGTGCACCCACAGTATACAGGGAAGTTCCCTTACATATAACAGTCAGTGCACCCACAGTATACAAGGAAGTTCCCTTACACATAACAGTCAGTGCACCCACAGTATACAGGGAAGTTCCCTTACATAGAACAGTCAGTGCACCCACAGTGTAATAAGTTCCCTTACATATAACAGTTAGTGCACCCACAGTGTAATAGGAAGTTCCCTTACATATAACAGTCAGTGCACTCAGTGTAAGAGGAAGTGCCCTTACATACATCAGTCAGTGCACCAGTAAGCTCCCTTACATTTACCAGACATTGCACCCACAGTACACCATGAAGAGCCCTGACATATACTAGCCAATATGGCAGCTGATTGGTTGCCGTGGCACACTTCTTCACTCTTCTCACTGCTTCATACATCTACCCCATTGACTGTTGTGGTCCCTGCACTCAGTTCACGTGATGCCTCCATCATGTAACCAGCAGATGCTCAGAGGTTGCTGGTATGCTCACATGGCATAGTGACATCGAGGACCATTAATCCGCATGGACTGCTGCAGCCTGCTAGCTTTTTGTCTGTGCTGCCAGTGGCTAGGACAGTGGTTCCCAAACTTTTTTGAATTACGGCGCCCTAGAGTATCAGAATATTTCTCTGACGTCCTAGTGGATGCTGGGACTCCGTAAGGACCATGGGGAATAGCGGCTCCGCAGGAGACAGGGCACAAGAATAAAAGCTTTAGGATCAGGTGGTGTGCACTGGCTCCTCCCCCTATGACCCTCCTTCAAGCCTCAGTTAGATTTTTGTGCCCGAGCGAGAAGGGTGCAGGCTAGGTGGCTCTCCTGAGCTGCTTAGAATAAAAGTGTATTTTAGGTTTTTTATTTTCAGTGAGTCCTGCTGGCAACAGGCTCACTGCATCGTGGGACTAAGGGGAGAAGAAACGGACTCACCTGCGTGCAGAGTGGATTGGGTTTCTTAGGCTACTGGACATTAGCTCCAGAGGGACGATCACAGGTTCAGCCTGGATGGGTCCCAGAGCCGCGCCGCCGGCCCCCTTACAGAGCCAGAAGAGCGAAGAGGTCCGGTGAAATCGGCGGCAGAAGACGATCCTGTCTTCAGACTAAGGTAGCGCACAGCACCGCAGCTGTGCGCCATTGCTCTCAGCACACTTCACACTCCGGTCGCTGGGGGGGAGCGCCCTGAGACGCAATATAACAGATAATACCTTAGGTTGGCAAAAGAATACATCACATATAGCTCTTGGGCTATATGGATGTATTTTAACCCCTGCCATTTTTACAGAAAAGAGCGGGAGATAAGGACGTCGTGAAGGGGCGGAGCCTATCTCCTCAGCACACAAGCGCCATTTTCCCTCACAGCTCCGCTGGAAGGACGGCTCCCTGACTCTCCCCTGCAGACTTGCTACAGAATCAGGGTAAAAAAGAGAAGGGGGGGCACTATTGGCAGCTAAAAATTATATAAACAGCAGCTATAAGGGAATAACACTTATATAAGGTTATTCCTGTATATATATATAGCGCTTGGTGTGTGCTGGCAGACTCTCCCTCTGTCTCTCCAAAGGGCTTGTGGGGTCCTGTCCTCTATCAGAGCATTCCCGGTGTGTGTGCTGTGTGTCGGTACGTGTGTGTCGACATGTATGAGGAGGAAAATGATGTGGAGGCGGAGCAATTGCCTGGGTTAGTGATGTCACCCCCTAGGGAGTCGACACCTGACTGGATGATCGTATTTAAAGAATTAAGTGATAATGTCAGCACTTTGCAAAGAACGGTTGATGACATGAGACAGCCGGCAAATCAATTAGTGCCTGTCCAGGCGTCTCAGACACCGTCAGGGGCCCTAAAACGCCCGTTACCTCAGTGGGTCGACACAGACCCAGACACAGATACTGAGTCTAGTGACGACGGTGAGGAGACAAACGTAATGTCCAGTAGGGCCACACGTTACATGATCACGGCAATGAAGGAGGCATTGAACATTTCTGACACTACAAGTACCACAAAGAAGGGTATTATGTGGGGTGTGAAAAAACTACCAATAGTTTTCCCTGAGTCAGATGAGTTAAATGAGGTGTGTGATAAAGCGTGGGTTTCCCCCGACAAAAAACTGCTAATTTCTAAAAAATTATTGGCACTATATCCTTTCCCGTCAGAGGTTAGGACGCGTTGGGAAACACCCCCTAGGGTAGATAAGGCGCTCACACGTTTATCCAAACAAGTAGCGTTACCGTCTCCTGATACGGCCACCCTCAAAGAACCAGCAGATAGAAGGCTGGAAAATATTCTTAAAAGTATATACACACATACTGGTGTTATACTGCGACCAGCAATCGCTTCAGCCTGGATGTGCAGTGCTGGAGTCGCGTGGTCTGATTCCCTGACTGAAAATATTGATACCCTGGATAGGGACAATATACTGTTAACTATAGAGCATTTGAAGGATGCATTACTATATATGCGTGATGCACAGAGGGATATTTGCACCCTGGCATCAAGAGTAAGTGCTATGTCCATTTCTGCCAGAAGAGCGTTATGGACGCGACAGTGGTCAGGCGATGCGGATTCCAAACGACATATGGAAGTATTGCCGTATAAAGGGGAGGAGTTATTTGGGGCTGGTCTATCGGACCTGGTGGCCACGGCAACGGCTGGAAAATCCACCTTTTTACCCCAGGTCACTTCACATCAGCAGAAAAAGACACCGTCTTTTCAAACTCAGTCCTTTCGTTCCCATAAGTACAAGCGAGCTAAAGGCCATTCCTTCCTGCCCCGGGGCAGAGGAAGGGGAAAAAGACTGCACCATGCAGCCGCTTCCCAGGAGCAGAAGCCCTCCCCTGCTTCTGCCAAGTCTTCAGCATGACGCTGGGGCTTTACAAGCAGACTCAGACATGGTGGGGGCCCGTCTCAAGAATTTCAACGCGCAGTGGGCTCACTCGCAAGTGGACCCCTGGATTCTACAGGTAGTATCGCAGGGGTACAAACTGGAATTCGAGGCGTTTCCCCCTCGCCGGTTCCTGAAGTCTGCTCTACCAAAGTCTCCCTCCGACAGGGAGGCAGTTTTGGAAGCCATTCACAAGCTGTATTCCCAGCAGGTGATAATCAAGGTACCCCTTCTACAACAGGGAAAGGGGTATTATTCCACGCTGTTTGTGGTACCGAAGCCGGACGGCTCGGTGAGACCAATTTTAAATCTGAAATCCTTGAACACTTACATAAAGAGGTTCAAATTCAAGATGGAATCACTCAGAGCGGTGATAGCAAACCTGGAAGAAGGGGACTATATGGTGTCTCTGTACATCAAGGATGCTTATCTCCACGTCCCAATCTACCCGTCTCACCAAGGGTACCTCAGGTTTGTAGTACAAGACTGTCATTATCAGTTTCAGACGCTGCCGTTTGGGTTGTCCACGGCACCTCGGGTCTTTACCAAGGTAATGGCCGAAATGATGATTCTTCTTCGAAGAAAAGGCATCTTAATTATCCCTTACTTGGACGATCTCCTGATAAGGGCAAGGTCCAGGGAACAGTTAGAAGTCGGAGTAGCACTATCTCAGGTAGTGTTACGTCAGCACGGGTGGATCCTAAATATTCCAAAATCGCAGCTGATTCTAACGACACGTCTACTGTTCCTAGGAATGATTCTGGACACAGTCCAGAAAAAGGTGTTTCTCCCGGAGGAGAAGGCCAGGGAGTTATCCGAGCTAGTCAGGAACCTCCTAAAACCAGGCCAGGTGTCAGTGCATCAGTGCACGAGGGTCCTGGGAAAAATGGTGGCTTCTTACGAAGCGATTCCATTCGGAAGATTCCATGCAAGAACTTTTCAGTGGGATCTACTGGACAAATGGTCCGGATCGCATCTTCAGATGCATCAGCGGATAACCCTGTCGCCAAGGACAAGGGTGTCTCTTCTGGGGTGGCTGCAGAGTGCTCATCTACTAGAGGGCCGCAGATTTGGCATTCAGGATTGGATCCTGGTGACCACGGATGCAAGCCTGAGAGGCTGGGGAGCAGTCACACAGGGAAGAAATTTCCAGGGCTTGTGGTCAAGCATGGAAGCATCTCTTCATATAAACATTCTGGAACTAAGGGCCATTTACAATGCCCTAAGTCAAGCGAAACCCCTGCTTCAGGGTCAGGCGGTATTGATCCAATCGGACAACATCACGTCAGTCGCCCACGTAAACAGACAGGGCGGCACGAGAAGCAGGAGGGCAATGGCAGAAGCTGCAAGGATTCTTCGCTGGGCGGAAAATCATGTGATAGCACTGTCAGCAGTGTTCATTCCGGGAGTGGACAACTGGGAAGCAGACTTCCTCAGCAGACACGACCTCCACCCGGGAGAGTGGGGACTTCACCCAGAAGTCTTCCACCTGATAGTAAACCGTTGGGAAGAACCAAAGGTGGACATGATGGCGTCCCGTCTAAACAAAAAACTAGACAGATATTGCGCCAGGTCAAGGGACCCTCAGGCAATAGCGGTGGACGCCCTGGTAACGCCGTGGGTGTACCAGTCAGTGTATGTGTTCCCTCCTCTGCCTCTCATACCAAAGGTACTGAGAATCATAAGAAGGAGAGGAGTAAGAACTATACTCGTGGTTCCGGATTGGCCAAGAAGGACTTGGTACCCGGAACTTCAAGAGATGCTCACGGACGAACCGTGGCCTCTACCTCTGAGAAAGGACCTGCTCCAGCAGGGGCCTTGTCTGTTCCAAGACCTACCGCGGCTGCGTTTGACGGCATGGCGGTTGAACGCCGGATCCTGAGGGAAAAGGGCATTCCAGATGAAGTCATCCCTACCCTGGTCAAGGCCAGGAAGGACGTAACCGCAAAACATTATCACCGCATTTGGCGAAAATATGTTGCGAGGTGTGAGGCCAAGAAGGCCCCTACAGAGGAATTTCAACTGGGTCGTTTCCTCCATTTCCTGCAAACAGGACTATCTATGGGCCTAAAATTAGGGTCCATTAAGGTTCAAATTTCGGCCCTGTCGATTTTCTTCCAGAAAGAACTGGCTTCAATGCCTGAAGTTCAGACATTTGTAAAAGGGGTACTGCATATACAGCCTCCTTTTGTGCCTCCAGTGGCACCTTGGGATCTCAATGTTGTGTTGAGTTTTCTAAAGTCACATTGGTTTGAACCACTCACCACTGTGGACTTCAAATATCTCACATGGAAGGTGACGATGCTGTTAGCCCTGGCTTCAGCCAGGCGTGTGTCAGAATTGGCGGCTTTATCATATAAAAGTCCTTACTTAATTTTTCATTCTGACAGGGCAGAATTGAGGACTCGTCCTCAATTTCTACCTAAGGTGGTTTCTGCATTTCACATGAACCAACCTATTGTGGTACCTGCGGCTACTAGGGACTTGGAGGACTCCAAGTTGCTTGACGTTGTCAGGGCCCTGAAAATATATGTTTCCAGGACGGCTGGAGTCAGAAAATCTGACTTGCTGTTTATCCTGTATGCACCCAACAAGCTGGGTGCTCCTGCTTCTAAGCAGAAGATTGCTCGTTGGATTTGTAGTACAATTCAGCTTGCACATTCTGTGGCAGGCCTGCCACAGCCAAAATCGGTAAAAGCCCATTCCACAAGGAAAGTGGGCTCATCTTGGGCGGCTGCCCGAGGGGTCTAGGCTTTACAACTTTGCCGAGCAGCTACTTGGTCAGGGGCAAACACGTTTGCAAAATTCTACAAATTTGATACCCTGGCTGAGGAGGACCTGGAGTTCTCTCATTCGGTGCTGCAGAGTCATCCGCACTCTCCCGCCCGTTTGGGAGCTTTGGTATAATCCCCATGGTCCTTACGGAGTCCCAGCATCCACTAGGACGTCAGAGAAAATAAGATTTTACTTACCGATAAATCTATTTCTCGTAGTCCGTAGTGGATGCTGGGCGCCCATCCCAAGTGCGGATTGTCTGCAATACTTGTATATAGTTATTGTTACAAAAATTCGGGGTATTATTGTTGTGAGCCATCTTTTCAGAGGCTCCTTTTCGTTTTATCATACTGTTAACTGGGTTCAGATCACAAGTTGTATGGTGTGATTGGTGTGGCTGGTATGAGTCTTACCCGGGATTCAATATCCTTCCTTATTATGTACGCTCGTCCGGGCACAGTATCCTAACTGAGGCTTGGAGGAGGGTCATAGGGGGAGGAGCCAGTGCACACCACCTGATCCTAAAGCTTTTATTCTTGTGCCCTGTCTCCTGCGGAGCCGCTATTCCCCATGGTCCTTACGGAGTCCCAGCATCCACTACGGACTACGAGAAATAGATTTATCGGTAAGTAAAATCTTATTTTTTCACGGCACCCCTAGGCTACAAGTTACTTATTGAGAAATTTAGAAAGAAAAATGAAGTTAATTGTGTTTATATGTCATCCTTAGGTTCTATTGTGTGGTGAGGGACAGGAGTTACTTCTGTTTGTTCATATATGTTATGATAGGAAGCCACCAGCACTGGTTTTGCCTATTACATTGACGAGAAATAATTTGAATTGGTCCTGGACCATCAATCCCAGGCTTACACGTTAGTTGTTTTTCCCTTGTGTGCCCATACGTACTGAACATATTTTCCATTCACAGTTAGAAAGGTACATACATGCAGTTTATTTTCTTTGCCCATGTAAACATGTATATGTACATTTTTAATAGTAAATCAGAATAATTACATTTTCTTTGGAAGCTATTCTCATCTAGAGCTCACTGATAGTACCGCTGCAGTCCACTAGAGGGAGTAAGTTAGCCACCAGTCTAAAATTTTCAGTCTGCGCTCATTGTGATTTTGGATGGAGGGTTGCATATACACTGTAGTATTATACACTGTCTTAAAGAGAGGAACTTGGATTAAAAACATATATATATTATTGCATTCTAGTCAGCCGTGTAGCAACGCAATTCCATCTTTTGATGCAAACCTAAGTATTTTAGAGTGCACCATAGGTGTGTGTGTGTGAGCGGCGAACCGACCCCCCCGAACTCCACGTGTCAAACGGCTCGGTTATTCCCGCCTGACTCGGAAAACCCGAACGAGGCAAAACGTCATTATCCCGCTGTCGGATTCCCGCGAGATTCGGATTCCATATAAAGAGCCGCGCATCGCCGCCATTTTCACTCAGGCATTGTAGAGAGTACAGAGAGGGCGTGGCTACGTTCTCTGTGTCAGTTATCAGTATTAGTGCTTATTGTTTTGTGCTGCATCTTGCTGCTGTAGGGTGCTGTGGTAGTAGTGTCCTGTGACTGTGCATCGGTCATCATCATTCCAGTCACAGTGGTATCTGGGGGGTGACAATTCTAGAGTGCTTTTGTGCTGCTCACTAATACTAGTACAGTGTCTCTCTTGTGCTGCTCAGTGTCAGTTCTCAGTAGTATCATCAGTGCTCATTGTCTTGTGCTGCTCAGTAATACATTACTAATACTAGTACAGTGTCTTGTGCTGCTCAGTGTCGGTTCTCAGTAGTATCATCAGTGCTCAGTATCAGTGCTCATTGTCTTGCGCTGCATCGTGCTGCTCAGTAATACATTACTAGTACAGTGTCTTGTGCTCTATCGTGCTGCTCAGTGTCAGTTCTCAGTAGTATCATCAGTGCTCAGTATCACCGCTCAGTAGGATCATCAGTGCTTAGTATCACTGGTCAGTGCTCAGTGTCTTGTGCTGCTTAGTGTCCGTTCTCAGTATCACTGCTCAGTAGTATCATCAGTGCTCAGTATCACTGGTCAGTGCTCAGTGTCTTGTGCTGCTTAGTGTCCGTTCTCAGTATCACTGCTCAGTAGTATCATCAGTGCTCAGTATCACTGGTCAGTGCTCAGTGTCTTGTGCTGCTTAGTGTCCGTTCTCAGTATCACTGCTCAGTAGTATCATCAGTGCTCAGTATCACTGCTCAGTAGTATCATCAGTGGTTAGTATCACTGGTCAGTGCTCAGGGTCTTGTGCTGCTCAGTGTCATTTCTCAGTATCAGTGCTCAGTATCACTGCTCAGTAGTATCATCAGTGCTCAGTATCACTGGTCAGTGCTCAGTGTCTTGTGCTGCTCAGTGTCAGTTCTCAGTAGTGTCATCAGTGCTCAGTAGTATCATCAGTGCTCAGTATCACTGCTCAGAGGTATAATTAGTGCTCAGAATCACTGCTCAGTGTCAGTGCACCTCTTTTTCTCTTTTCTTGCATCATGTGATGTTTGTGGACTATTTTTTTAAGTGCCATCCTGTCTGACACTTCAGTACCACTCCTAGATGGGCCAGGTGTTTGTGCCGGCCACTTGGGTCGCTTAGCTTAGTCATCCAGCGACCTCAGTGCAAATTTTAGGACTAAAAATAACATAGTGAGGTGTTCAGAATAGACTGGAAATGAGTGGAAATTATTGTTGAGGTTAATAATACTATAGGATCAAAATGACCCCCAAATTCTATGATTTTAGCTGTTTTTGAGGTTTTTTAAAAAAATCGCCCGAATCCAAACCCGAAAACGCGTCCGAATCCAAAACACGACCGAGGACCCGAATCCAAAACACGAAGAATGCCCGCTGCACATCTCTAGTGTTTGTGTATATGTGTAATAAATAAATAAATATATATATATATAATGTGCGTGTCTGGTTTTTTTATATATATATATATATATATATATATATATATATATATATATATATATATATATATATATATATATTATAAGCTTGGTGACCACTACAGCTGTGGCCCCAGTTCAACTGGGATCCGGTCTCTAGGTTGACAGTAACTAGGTCGACACTATCTAGGTCAACCACTATTGGTTGACAGGGTTTCTAGGATCGACAGGGTCTCTAGGTCGACAGGTTCTAGGTCGACAGGTTAAAAGGTCGACATGAGTTTTTCACGATTTCTTTTTTTTTTTTTAACCTTTTCATACCTAATGATCCATGTGGACTACGATTGGAATGGTAATCTGCCCAAAGCATGGCGAGCGAACACGGTGCACTAGTTTGGGTTCCCGGTCACTCTACGAAGAAAACGACACAAAAAAAACACACAAAAAAAAATCATGTCGACTTTTTCACCTGTCGACCTAGACCATGTCGACCTAAAGACCCTGTCGACCAATAGTAGTCGACCTAGTTACTACCTACCTTCCATACCACACCCGTTCATCTTCATGGACAAATTAGTTTCTCATCCCATGGTATATAAAAGAAATAATAAACGTGTGAACCACACCATCCATAGTTGCAGCATTTTCTGAATGGATTGAAAACCCAGCATAAATTGGCCTCATCTTTTCTGAGACCAGCATTTTAACAGTGTATAATAGTTTTCCTTCTGATTTGCTACAGTGAATAAAATCATCTGTTTCCTAGGAGACCGCACAATAAAATTCAATCCACTTCACTGCAAGGCATTCCGTATGTGTGCACGGGAGAATGAACCTGGCTTGTTTATGTGAAGAGTGGGAGGAACTTACTGACTTGTTATGTTCATTTATTCACATTATAGAAATATTTTAATTTGCTGTAACTGTAGTTACCTTAACAGCAGAAAAGAAATTACAGTCAAGCATGCAACACTCCTGGTATGTGGGCAGCTATAAGTACAGCTATGTACTGTATATCCTAGATACACTTATGTTTTTGAGACATGTATAGACTAGAAAGGGATCTATACATGTTCGAGATATACATGTTCGAGATATATATATATATATATATATATATATATATATATATATATATATATATATATATAATATGTGCGTGTGCGCCTTTTTGGTTCCATGGTGAACAGTGAGTTTTTGCTTGGTTTCTGAACTTTAGTTTATTATACTGTACTCTAACTCCATACAGTAATTGTAATTTACACCTACCTATCAGATAGATGGTATCCGTTCACATGGTCGACCATGTTATGGTCGACAGTCATTAGGTCGACCACTATTGGTCGACATTGACATGGTCGACATGGACACATGGTCGACACATGAAAAGGTCGACATGCGTTTTTTTAACTTTTTTTTCTTTTGGGGAACTTTTCCATACTTTACGATCCACATGGACTACGATTGGAACGGTAAAGTGTGCCGAGCGAAGCGATGGCACCATGCCCGAAGCATGGCGAGCGAAGCGGTGCACTAATTGGGGTTCCCAGTCACTTTACGCAAAAAACGACACCAAAAAAAGTTTAAAAACTCATGTTGACCTTTTCATATGTCGACCTTTCATGTGTCGACCATGTGTCAATGTCGACCATGTCAATGTCGACCAATAGTGGTCGACCTAATGACTGTCGACCGTAACATGGTCGACCATTCATACCGGAACCCAGATAGATTACACTAGCCAGGATTACTGCTCCTGGCCAATGCAAAGTCGAGAGATCCATTAGCTGTTTGTGTCATGAGCTGTGAATGGGCACGTGGAACATTCAATACACTTCCAGCCACCCAGGCATGTCCATATCACAATTACCAGATATATGGAACCTTATGTATTTTGACACACTCTCTTATACTGTGTTAACACTGGATGGCGCGAGAATCCTTTCAATGATCAAAGTAACTCCGGATTGTTTGCATCTAGTAAAGTTGCCTTTGAGTCTAACTCTCCTATAGCTCTCCATCATTGTCACACTTAAACGCTGTCTGCGCAGACATATAATTATCGGCTGTACGAGGGATTTTTGACAAGAACTGTCAGAGCGGTGTTGATTGTAGTGAACAGGATTATACATCAAAGCTACATCAGACGTCCAGGGTTCGGACTAGAGTAATATTATTGCATAGCTCTTCCAGATCACACCGTGCTACAGGATGTACAAAGCGTTTGTTGCGTATAGGCTTCTTTGTTGTCTTATTTGATGTGTACCCATTACCTGCACAGTGGAATCAGTCCCTATGTCTGCTCAATCGAGCGACGCCACCCCGTGCCTCAGTGATGATGTCAGTGAAGTGATAGGCGGAATACTGATTCAGCTCACAGAGATAGATGTCTGTGCAGGAGGGTATATGCACATTGCTAAACAGCTGCGCAGTGCGGAACCGCATTTTGGGCCCATGTTGCACGCCTCGGTTTGTGAAGGTGCACCATGATTTCTGATACAGTAGGTGCTAGATGGAGCGTGGGGAGGGACATAAATTGGCACAGGACAAGGGTAGACGTTTGTAGCAAAGCACTTCGGTGTGCAGAATCTAGATTTCCTGCTGCAGACAGATCATATCAAGGGGTGGTGTTTCCTGCTGTGCTTAGCAGTGTATAGTCTTTTCCACTCTATCAGTGCAATTGAGTTGAGAAACTGAGAGCGGAGGGTCCTTAAGCCTCATCCTTACACCAGGTAAAATGTAATGTTAAAAAAAAAAAAGTTTTTTGGTGCCAGAGGAAAAGTTTTGTGCAATGAAAGTGATAGTACTAAGGGATAAGATTTGGACTTTGATGTGACAACGATCTATACTTTTGCCCTGGGCTCCTGTATTTATGTTCAGGTTGCATCTGCATCTCAAGCGTGCATAAGATGGTCCATCTAAGTCAGTGGTGGAGAAACTCGGCCCTCTGGGATGCCTAACAGTTCATGTTTTCCAGATCTCCTATCTGCTGCGCAGAGGTCTATTCATTACTAAAAGACACGTTTTAAAATATGGAAAACCTGGGCTGTTAGCGGTCATTAAGGACACGCATTCGTCCACCGCTGGTCTAGACGCACCAAGATGTTTTGTCAAGTCCACTTGCTGCTTCTCAGGTCCACATATTGTTTCTGTGAAGATGCTGCGTTAAATAGCAGGAATTCACATCTGGTGCTAGAAGGGTGATCACTGCCTGGGGTAGATGGAGGCTAATACCACCCTTTCTCTGCGCAGGTTGCAGTGAGGATGAGACGTGCAGTGAAGCCGCGCCGGATGAGATAGAAGTGCAGATGGAAGTGTCTGACGAGGTTGATGCAATAAACAAGGTGAGTGTTTGGTTCCGATTTTACTTTATGCAGAGTTTGTATTGCGCAGCAGTGTCTTGTGTTATTCTGTATGGATCATTGCATCCGTGTTTCCTGGCGCAGTCCTGGGGATCTGTACTCCTGTGGAAATATTTGTCATGGACTGTGGAAGCTTCTTACAGTATTTGGGTAGAGGCATGAAAACTGGTCATTCTCACCAATACCGTAATGTGTTTTAGTTGCTTGATAAAAAAAACAAAAATACTTGAGTTTGAGGATCTGTTAGCTAAGACACGGGCCGAATTCCTAAAGCTTCTAAAAATGGAAAGTGGTGTTGCCCATAGCAACCAGAGTCTATCTCTCATTTCTTTAATGCATCCCCAAAGAAGATAGAATCTCAAGCTTTAGTAAATCTATACCACACTGTCTGTTTTGTTTGAAACAATCTTATATGCTTCAGGAACACAATAAGAGAAGGGATTTATGGGAGGGTTGTGGTTCTTTGTCATTCAGAGCTAGAGAACTGCTGCTTTCACAGGTAATCAACCTCTGTGCAGTGGAAGCTCCAAGTTTGCACAGATATTGCGCAGACAATTGGTTTTCAATTAGCCTCTGTCTGTTTATAATAAAAGGTTTGCTTTATGGATAAAAGACCACCTTTTTGAAATCACAAAAGCACATCCTAAAGGGGGGTACACACGGAGCGATAATCTAAGCAATCTGACTAGATTGCTTAGATTTTTAGCAAGATCGCTCCGTGTGTAGCCCTGATAGCGATGCGCAGCCCCGCGCATCGTTAATGCTGGTAACTAGATTGGCCTGCCGTGCAGGCCAATCTAGCGGGTCGCTCACTTCACCTGCTGGGTGAAGTGAGCGCCCCCTCCCCCCGCACGCTCAGCACAGATCGCGCTGTGCTGATCGGCGGGAGAGATGTGTGCTGAGCGGTTCGCTCAGCACACATCTCTCCTGCATCGGCCCGTCTATATGGGCCTTAAGATAAGGAAAGATAAAGATAGGCTACACAACAATGTAAGTGCACAGAGATCCTAGTGAGCACTGTGTGATCAATTGTGAGGAAATGGAAAGTGCATCATACCACCCAGGCAAGGCCTCCCTAACAGGTCAGCGTTAGCAAGGAGACTTGTGAGGGAAGCCATGAAGAGGCTCATTAGCACTTTGATGGAGCTACAGAGTTCAATGGCTGAGACTGGCGTGAAGGTGCGTTCATAGCAGGAACTCTGCATACGGCTGGCCTGTACAGGAAGGTGGCTAGAAAGAAGCCATTGCTAAAGAAAACCATCAAAGAACGTCTGGCAGAAAACATCAGCGTGACCCGACCAAAATGTGGGATAAGCTTTTGTGCCCAGATGAGAAAAAAAAGTAGGCTCAATGGGCCGGATGAAATATTGCCTGAGATCGGCGGCCTTGCGGGATGCCGGATGAACTCTGGCGTTTTTTTTTTTAAAGGGGCAGTTGCTTACAAGGCAAAACCAAAGTGATTTGCCCCTTTAACCACTTGCCTAGCATGGTCGCATCAGATGTGACCATGCCTGCAAGTGCTCTATCTGACCTGGTCGCACAGGATGCGACCAGTCAGAGAGAGTGTGCTAGCAGTGGCAGGTAAGATAAACTTCCCTCCGCTGCTGCTGTCTCCCTGCACTCTCCCCTACTGATTGCCGTGCTGCCGATCACTGCTGATAGGTCAACACTTCAGGACCCCCCCCCCCCTCCCCCCCCCTACAGCGGCTGCAGACAATGGCAGCCGCTGGTGAGTGTAAATTAACCCTCCCAAGCCACACCCCAGACACCCCCTGTATACCTGGAGGCTGTCCCGGCTTTCAAAATGAAAGCCGCAATGTTCCGATGGTCGCGATGTTCCCGGTCAATGTTTCGATGTTTGGATAACTATATATATTTTTTTTTATAAAATATATATATATTTTTTTTTTAACTAAAATCATTTGGGATAGGGTTAAATTCATGGTCTTCACCTAATTCACTCATAAAAAAACACCGACAATTTTGGAGCGGTTTTTGACAAAATAAATCGTCAGTTAAGTGGTTAAAAAAAAGTCTGAATTCGGGTGGCACTACATCGGGCCTAATGTGTGTCAGAAACCTAACACTGCCCATTTTTCTGCAGCACAATAGTGAAGTATGAGGGTTGTAGCATTATGTAATGGGGAAGTTTTTCCTCGTTGGGGACTGGGCACCTTGTAAAAAATAAAAGGGCCGATGGATGGCGGAAAATACAGGGAGTTTCTAGAAGAAAACCTGCTTCTGTGTGCTAGAAAACTAAAGCTTAGGAGAATGGCCAACACAACACTGGTGTGGCCGAACATCAGACTATTGCATGCTCTACAATGGCCCAGTCAGAGTCCAGGTCTCAGTCCAATTGAGCAATGACCGTTCAAAAGCGTCATCCAACCAACCTGGGGCAAACAATGGTCAAATCTACCACCAAACTGTATACAAACCAGGGGGAAACTTACCCACAGACTTAAAGCTATTGTTACAGCAAATTGTGGTTCTGCCAGGGGAATACATACCATTTACTGGCGGTAGGGATGTCTGCTGTCAAAATACCGACAGCGGCATCCCAGCTGCCAGTATGGCGGCATCGGGGTGAGCACTAGAAAGCCCCTTGCGGGCTCACTGCGCTTGTCACGCTGAGGGCTCGTTGTGTTCGCCACAGGTTACATTCTTCCTGTGGCACCGGTATTCTGGCGTCGGCATTTGACCGCCTGTCGGGATTCCGGCGGCGACATTTGACCGCCTGTCGGGATTCCGGCGTCGGTATTGTGACCGCCGGGATCCCAACGGGCGGTCTCGTGATTGCCTCCCCTGCCAAGTACTTGTCTGCAAGTGTTGATGACTTACATCTCTAAATTACAAGTTTGAAAGTCTCATTTGTAAGAGACAAATATTTTGACCTTTTTCGGCAGGTTGAATACTTTTGCAAGCCACTGAATATGTGTGTGTGCATATATACATGTGTATATATTTATATTACAGATCTGTACCGTATACAGTACATCATGCTATTAAGGTTGTTAAACCAATAATGCAGTAATCTATAGCCACAATTGGCCATTTACTTTCATCCATAAAGTACATGTGAGACCTGAAAGTAATTCTCTGGTTGCTACGAGTTACAGCACTTTGTCAAAAAACCCCATTGTATATGAAGATCGAAAAGCACTTGCAATCATTTAATTCCTAATTAAAAGTGTCCACAATTGGTTTCAACTTAGGCGAGATTTAAATGAGCAAGGACTGTGATGGCCACTTTGGGGGTCATTCAGATGTGGATGGGGTTACGTAGAAGCAGGAGCGATAGCACTAATATGGTAATGCAGCAGTGGGCGTCGCGCCTCCTGCTGCATTACTGATCCAAATTGCGTCATTATCGAATCATCTCGGACACCGCTGGCCGGCTGCGTGACCCAGGGGACTGTGCAAGCCGCAGCAGCTAGCTAAAGGCCAGGAAATCTCTGTCCTCCAACGGGGATCCTGGCCTCTTCCCTAACCTGCAATGGCGGCGAGGACTCCGTTTGTAGAAACGGATGCCATCACCGTTCCAAACGGCATCAGTGGATCACTGAGAATCTGATGCCGTCCTGCGCCCATCGTTGCAGGACCCGCTTGCACATGTGCAAAGTACTGATAATTGGTACTTTGCTACGGACGCAGCAACTCTAACCTCATCTGAATGACCCCTCCTTTGTGCATCTTTAGATGCTGCAACCCCACTTTGTTCGTCTTTAGGGACACATGCACCTTTTAGACACCTGCACAGCTGAAAAACTTTGACCATTTGCGTGAATATCGGCATTGCGTGTCTCTCAGAATCAGGCCCTTTATCTTGCCCACAGTACTGTATGGTGACTCAGTTCTCGGATATTAATTGTAGTCATTGCTCATTATGCGGCTCTGAATCAAAGTGTTGTTGTGAAGGAGAATCTACTGGACTTGAGTAGGCTGGTTGGGCTGCTTCCAGGAGCTGGCATTTGCTTTCTGGCATCCAGCAGAGAAGAAGAGAATATCTGTTCCAACTATTGCATCTTAAGAGGGTGATTATTCATGGGAGTCACGCAGGAGGGGCAACCCAACTCGTGCAGAAACCCCCATAGACTTTCGAGCATTATAGCGAATAGTGGCTTAGTTTTGTTTCATATCAGAAGTTCTCCACTTGGCACTGCCATATCATATCATATCACTAGAGGAGCCTTTTATTATCTGTACTTCTGTACCCTAACAAAAGAGGAACTGCTTCTCATAGGCACTACCATATCCTATGACTGGTGGCGCTGCTTCTCATAGGCACTGCCATATCCTATGACTGGTGGCGCTGCTTCTCATAGGCACTGCCATATCCTATGATTGGTGGCGCTGCTTCTCATAGGCACTGCCATATCCTATGACTGGTGGCGCTGCTTCTCATAGGCACTGCCATATCATTTGACTGGTGGCCCTGCTTCTCATAGGCACTGCCATATCCTATGACTGGTGGCGCTGCTTCTCATAGGCACTGCCATATCCTATGACTGGTGGCCCTGCTTCTCATAGGCGCTGCCATATCATATGACTGGTGTAGGTGCTTCTCATAGGCACTGCCATATCATATGACTGGTGTAGGTGCTTCTCATAGGCGCTGCCATATCATATGACTGGTGTAGGTGCTTCTCATAGGCACTGCTATATCATATGACTAGAGGAGCCACTTCTCATGGGCACTGCCATATTATATAAATTTAGGAACTTAATAAAGCTTATGCCATTAGCACCTCATCTTCTGGCTGGCAGGTTACGCTGAGACTTATAGTTATGGGTTGTATAGCTCTGTAGTTTGTTTTAAATTTAAACAAATGTATTTTTGTTAAAGTGTGGATATTGGCAGATTGTATCTGGAGTTGGTGTTTGGCTCATTGTGTGCCCTGTCTATAGCTCAGTGTATGTTGTTAGTACAGCCAAGGACATGCACTGTTGCTGGCAGGCTGGAAACTGCAGCTCTGCCCCAGCGGGAACACCACACATTACAGAACTGGGCAAACTCCCTCTTCCCCGGGGATCCTGGAGGAAAAGTACAGTACATACATGATGATGCGGTACACACTGCTGCACAATGATGTCCTTGTGTCACATCATCATAACACCGCACCTCACTTCACGTGACAGAAAAGCGATATCCTGAAGGGTGTAAATAATTAAGGTGTGTAATAGCTGATAGTGATGGCAAATTTATAGCAAATGCTGCAGATATTTATTGTAATTAAATTTAACTTAAAGATAAATACTTTGATGTTTTGCAGCAATGTTTCTAGTCCGTTGTCAGGTTGTGGTTCCAGGTGAGACTGCCCTGTAGCTGACTGCAGTCACTTCTATAATAGTGTGACGTATAGAGAGCTGGAAAGAGCATACCTTAGTACATGTAGCCAATTTATACATAGGTTCACTTATTAACAAGTACTGATGTTAGCTAGAGCCACGTATCCACTCCCCAAGTTCGAAGGCTGTAAAAAAAAAAAAACAGTCGTTGACTAAAGCAGATTGTCTATCCTTTACTCTGTCAGAAAGATTCGTAATATGTATATCTAACAAAGGAAAAGGGTAATCAGTCAAAAAAAATCTAAGATATGATTGCTACGTGACCTAATCCCCGCCTTAAAATTTGGGAATCTCTAACATGTTCTGGGAGTGTAGACGAATATGACTAAAAGTCTAAATATGTACTGTAAATTAATTTAAGCAGCCTCCGGTATTCCCTATGTTATGTAGAGGACTTCCTCTCCATCATACAAGACTGGCCACCTTTTCCCAAAGTCTTCGTGAGGAGTCACATTGCTCCTCACTCTTTGGTTTATTTATCAAGGTCTTTGGCACCAAAGATCATGTGGAGATAACGGCTTTGGCAAGATTCCTGAAATCTTCCGTATCATCGCTATTTATAAATGGGCCAATGCAGCAGATATTGCCTGCATTAATGGTGGCTTTGGAGCACACCAGTCTCCCCCATTAAATATATGGGGACATTGCGACTGTGATTTTCATTAAGCTCCAAAAACCAAAGGTTTCAGGAGCTGGTCTCTGATTGCTAATGCTATCTACAGATGGCCTTTCACAAGGAAAAAAAGATCGATGAGGAATCTCTCCGCATCCCTCTGACTTCTCAGAATCTTGTAGTGTGCCCGCAAGACCTAAGGTCACCAATGCATGGGAACGCAGTTGGCACAGAACTTTGTTAGAGAAATCAAAGGGTTTTGCATTCAGCGCAACAGCATAGGGATGGCAATCACCAAAGCTAACATCTATGATCGGTGGTTTCACACCATCGCTGGTTTTCGCATGGTCAAATGGCAGCAGCCACGGCGACTGCCGAAACCATCGCCAGCCGTCACATAACCAAAGAGGTAAATAGTCACAAAAAAAACATTCCTAATCACCTTGATATGCGACCATAAGGAATATACATTTTCAGGACCGTTCCACAATTATTAATAGCCCATGTTATTGATTAAGCGGTTACTGTTCCCACCGCCTCTTCCTCGGCCTGGTATCTAGGGATGCATCTTACCTGCGGTGTCGCCATCACTTTCTCCTACCAGTTCCTGCCAAGTGTTGAAAGAAGATCAGCGGAAGATTCAGTATTTGAAGTTTCTAGTTTATCGCCACAGCATTGAATAAAATCATTGGATGAAAGTGTTATTTAATTGACTCTGGCTGTTAGTCCCAATTAAACTCCCCTTGGTTCAGCTGGATGGTAACTTCCTGCAATCAGACACGGAGCCTTAAGAGCAGTTAATTGCTCGTGATTTATATTTTAATAGCTTAGGGTTGAACGCCGTTGAGCAGATTTAATTACTACTGCCATGTGAAAATATGACACTGTATTAACCGTGAGATATTCTAAGATGCTACCACTTACGTCCATTCGCAGCAAGCTAATGAACCATCACCATCAATCTAGGGGGAAAAATATGGTAAATAACCTTCTTTAATTTAGAAATAACAGAACATCTTCGTTATCTGCTATGGAAGGCGGAATATTGAAACTTTTTCTCATTTTGGAAAGCGAACACTCAACTTTCCATATACATTGAGTGTTGCCTATAAAAACTAGATAACGCTATGTAAACTACTGTGGAAGGGTTATCACCAGTTACAGGATGGAGAACTAATACATCCACTTCCTGAGTTTCCAGAGGAAGAGAATCCGCTTTACTGGTCTCATTTTTTTTGTGCAAAATAAACTCAAATCCTTGAGAGACTATAGAACATGACGTCTGGCTGACTCCTACATAGTAAGTAGTCCTTTCTTTTCTCCTTTACATACATTAGCATATCCTAGTAGGTGGTGGTTGCTGAGCTTCTTATAATTATTCACTCCAGATAAATGTATTTATTTCATATTTCCCCCCCCCCCCCCCCCCCTCCCGTTGCTAAACTTTAACTGGGCTCTAGAGCCTGTACCTACTTAGGTTCCTAGAACTGGTCTTATATTATGTGATCGCTAATATTGTATTGATTTGATGTCTATGTGCTTAAAAAAAATAATGTATATATCTATGATTGGCGACTCTATCAATCTGTGTCGAATTTGTTGCCAGCTAGTAAGGTGTTAATATTAAAATACAAATGTTTCAATAATACACTTGGAACTGTAGCAGGATGAGGCAACTAGCATCTCTCCAGCTGCATTTTATTTCTGTGTATTTGTGTGTGTATATATATATATATATATATATATATATATATACACACATATGTATGTGTGTGTGTGTTTTTTTTTTTTGCTTGCAGTTTATTATCTGCTTTTTTTAATAGCCTTGAGTTCTGCCATCACACTTTACGTATGTTTCCTCTCTGCTCTTTTGTAAAGGATATTAAAATCTGAATATTGCAGTCTGTACTACGGCCAGCAGTGAGCAATACAATGTGATTTCGGTCCTGATCCAGGACCTTTTCCTCTGGCGGTTATCTCAGTTATGGCTCCGTTTCAATCAGTTGGTTTCTTGAATCTTTAGCTGTTCCCTATTGGCTGGAATTGTTTCCCTATTGCACACTGAAGTGGCTGAAATCTGCTTAGTACATGGCTAAATGATGCTGGTTTCCCCACAAGTATGTAGGTGATGGTGTCTGACAGAGGAATAGATGTTCTTTCCGTCACTTCTCTCTACATATAGGAAGCACTGTGCATTTAGCTTTTGTTCAATTGTGCTAATCACATGTTGCTTTATATGGCTTGTAAGCATATTTAGCTCCTTCCAGCTTAGCAGTAAATGTAATGCTATCTTCTCTGTCACCGAGGGGGGCTTGTGCGCCACAATGATGGCTTGCACTGACAAGCTCTCACCCGTCTGGCTGTGCTTGTACAGGGATTAATAAGCCCTTTTCCATTTTCGTTTCTTTTTTACCTTTTAAACAATTCTTTTAAGAGCGGAAGGAGAGAGAGAGAGAGAGCAGAATTCCACGTTGCTCTTTCAAATCCCCGGATCCTATGAATGGCTCTTGTTGAATGGAAGAATGTTCTTGTATATATAACCCACAATTTACTGACGGCCGCTGCAGACAGCATCAAGTTTGGTCTTGCTTGCCGCACCTTCCTGAAGCTGCAAGGACAGGATAGCATCCTGTGCCATGCCCGGGTGCTGGCCATTTCACAGCGCTCAGTGGATTTGCATTAACCCTGGAGGTGACGAGACAATGAAGAGTTAATTCTTCGAAAGGTACAGCGTGGGGGGGGGGTCGTTATTTTTAACCTTTTATTTCTATAAAGAGCAGCCCATAGCAATGCATGTCATTCCACCTCATCAGACAGAGGGTTAATTACAGCATGTCCGGTCACATCGGTTTCTTTAATTAAGACCTTTTTAGTTCTTATACTTTGTATTTTAATTGCTATTCTGCTTGCTGGTTTTTGTTGTGTTTTACTTACACCGTATTATATATTTCTGTGCTTTTTGAGACCAGTTTACTTGTACCTAGTAGAAACATTGCAGTCTAGTAATGTTCTCTTTTTAATTTCTCTATTGAAAGTGAAATGGATTTTCCTGCATTGTACAGTAATATAGACATACTCCATGTGGCTATACTTTGGCATTTTTATTGATATACATTTTGAAGTCTTCGCAAATATTACTTGCCATATTTGGGGATTTTTGCATCCGGGGTTATGTTCCAGTTTTCGGTAAAGGAAAAGCATAACCCCCCACGACCCCAGTGATTGGAATAAGTAACCATTTCAGTGCCGGTGTCCCAGCGTTTAGATTTCCTGCAGTACAGAAGACATGGTCGCTTTGATATTGCAGCTCCTATATACAGTGTTCATTGGTTCTTGCCTCACCTGCCTAAATCAGAGCATTTTTTGGCCGCTCAAAACCTCTTTGATTTCGCACCTTGTCATCCGGTAAATCTCTTAAGTTCCGGAGTTTAATATTTTAAGCCTTTTCCTGCCAGTTTTTCCCCTCTGCTGCGATAAGGGTGAAGGGAACAGGTTTATGTGAAAACCTCATTCTCTGGATTATAAAGAGTCTAGTTTCATATTCAAGTTTCAACAAAAGAGAAGTAAAAAAACATCTATTGAAGAGAACCTATCCTCAGTCTGTTCCTGGGTGTTTCAGATTGACAGGGTCCGAATGCTGGTGATTAATTGCCTATATCAAACACCAAAATACCCTTCGGTATCCGGGATATAATTGTGGCCAGTGCAGAGGTTGCATCCAGCCAGGGGCAAGTGACGGAGCTTTCTCTGCTGGCTTCAGATGCATCAGAGATCCAATATCTACATGCCTGGGCAGAATGGAGTTTGTGCCTCCTATAAAGAAATATGTCTTCCCTTTGGATGGTGCGAAGTATCCGCTGTCATGTACTGTATTGACCTAATGAGACCACTGGTAATAAGCTCCATGGACTTCTGTTGAATTGTTGCAATGGTGGTTTTGCATGACTAGCTGGATCAGATGTACTTACCGGTGTTGGCAACTTAACTGTGAGTGTCTGTGGTCCCTGGCTCAGAGTATTGGCTACACAGAAACCTATAACTTATCAATCAACCCTACCCCACAAGCTCACTGCATACGTGTCATTCTTGACTCTGATCTGTTCTTTGTTCCCCACATTCAGTCGGTCTCAAAATCATGTTACATAGATCTAAGAAACATATCCAAAATGTGACCCTACCTTACACAAGACACAGCAAAAACTCGAATCCATGCTCTCATTATCTCCCGCATTGATTATTGCCATAGTCTCCTAACTGGCCTTCCTAAAAATAGGCTCCCACCACTGCAATCCATTTTTAATGTAGCTGCGAGGCTACTCTTCCTCGCTAGACGTTCATCATCTGCGGATCCGCTCTGTCAGTCCCTCCATTGGTTACTGGTATTCTAGCGTATTCAATATAAAATACTTTTACTTACAAGGCCATTAACCAAACTACACCAACGTACATCACTTTACTTATCTCAAAATATCTCCCAACCCGTCCTCTCCACTCTGCACAAGATCTACGCCTCTCATCCACACGCATTGCGTGCTCCCACTCAGAATTACAGGACTTTTTCCTGGCTACACCCACTCTGTGGAATGCCCTCCCATGCACAATAAGACTCTCCTCTAGTCCCCAAACCTTCAAGCATTCCCTGAAAACTCACCTCTTCGGGCAAACTTATCAAATTCCAGACCCACCCACATAACCTTCAATGCCTCCCTATCTAATTACATCCTCCATGTACAGTCCACATACCCTCACATATTTTCTCTATCTTCACTTTTACATCCTCCTGACCCTTGGCCAACGTTGCTGGGTGACCATATCATACAGGCATTATGAGCCTTTGCAATCTGGTCGGACCATTATGCAATAGATAACACCTATCTTTGTGTATCATTGCCTATTTCCCTATAGATTGATAGCTTGTGAGCAGGGCCCTCCTACCTCTAGGACTGCCTGTTATTACCCAGTTTTGTTCTATTACTGCTGTTCCAATTGTAAAGTGCAATGGAATATGCTGCGCTATATAAGAAACTGCTAATAAATAAGTAAATAATAGTCTATGATTCTGATAGTACATAGGATGTGGGAGCAATAATAACACCATATTCAGTCAGAAACATTAATGTAAAGGAAGCCTTGAACTAATTACCCATAAGATAGCACCATCCACTATACTGTATTCATCGCCTACAGCAGGCTTTTTCAACTAGTGTGCCGCGACCAGTTGCAAGGTGTGCCGCGGAGCCAGAGCAACTTCCTGCACCTTCAGAGTAAACTGTTGGCCCGGGCTCTTTTTAGAGGATCAGTCATGCTCCGGCCATGACCTATGCCTTGGTAACGCGGCGGTGTGATATCATAGGTCACGGCCGTCGCGTCTCATCACTCAGCCAGCCCACCCGCCTGCATACACATCTTCCAGTTCCCGCCTGCATACACACCTGCCCGCTGCTCAGTATTCGCAGCACTCCACTATGAACGACCCCCGCCACTGAGGGACAGGGAGGACAGCTGACCAGTAGGGGCTAATATTTGTTATGTTATTTCTCATGTGGGGAGCAATAGGATTTATTTGGGGACCAATGTGATTGGTTTTTCTGTGTAGGCCAATTTTTGTGTGGATTTGTTTTTTACAGTGAGGACAAATGTGTGGGTTTCTTTGTTTTTTTCTGTTGGTGAACTGATGGTGCGCCTTGGCAATTTTAAAATATTGTTTGGTGTGCCGCGAGTAAAAAAAGGTTGAAAATCACTGGCCTACAGAATCAGACTGGTATTTCCTAGGATACATACTGGAAACCAGCGACACCATCGGTGCATACGGCACTGTGTGTAAGCCTTGCACCTCACTTATGTCTGTACTGGTCATGAAGTCATGGGTTCGATTCCCACCATGGCCCTAACTGTGTGGAGTTTGTATATTCTCCCAGTGCTTCTGTGGATTTCCTCCGGGTGCTCCGGTTTCCTCCCACAATCCAAAAGAATACTGGTAGGTTAATTGGTTCCCAACAAATTTAACCCTAGCGTGAATGTGTGCGCGTGTACATGTGGTTGGGAATATAGATTGTAAGCTCCACTGGGGCAGGGACTGATGTGAATGGACAAATATTCTCTCTGTAAAGCGCTGCGGCATATGTGTGCGCTATATAAATAACTGGTAATAAATAATAAATAAATACCTCTTGGAGAATTCATAGGCTGGGTTCTTATGAATAGTAGGTCATGGCTGCCAGCACTTTATGCAAGTGATGTGTACACATGGGTGGGAACTATGGGGAAGACATATCAAGCCTTCTAAAGAGTGGTTGCTAGGCAACTTCTCCAATCAGCTGGTAGCTTTTACGATTTGCCGATGGCATCACAAGATGGCCGTGGATTGTATTATGTGTGCACACCGGGTTACAAGTGGAATCAGTGAGAGCAGTAGTCCCATTTTAAGCATACTTGCCTACTCTCCCGGAACTTGCGGAAGGATCCCAATTTTTGGGGTAGTTCCCCGCACCCCCGGAAGAGCAAGCAGATCTCCCGCATCCTACCCACACCCTAGTGAAGCAGGCAGGATGGAGATATAATCTCCGGCATTCGCAGGTCTGTGGGGTGGGGGAGGAGGCATCAAAAGTAGGTAAGTATAATTTTAAGACTGGGGTTGAATTCTATAAAATGATAGGTTGAAGCTGTATGATTCGTTGCTATGGGCAACTTCTCAACTGCTCCACTCTTTACACTGCCTGATATATCAACCGCTGTGTCATAGTTGTATAATATAACCAATGGGGAGACTCTGTAGACTGACGAGGATTTTTTGTAATTAGTACATCCATCCATCTTGAACTAATTGCATCGTGGTTAGTTGTTTTCCATGTACAAGCACATGGTGAATGCGACCTAGACAGGTATGTTTGTGTCGCAAGTTTCATCAGTTTTAGACGTGCAAGGGACCAGGAGAGACATGTTTTCAGCATGTTTGGAAATGCATATGCCTAAAGGAACATGTGTCGTGCAGCCTCGTGCCCCGTTTACCTCTGTGTTATAATGTATTGTCCGTACACGTCTTGTGCGCTCTGCTTTTTGTGTTTATGATCTGTTCATTCCATAGCATTGGAAAATAGTCACCTGTCCTTTGTCGGTAACTGGTGCGAATTGTTACTGTAATACCCAACAATATCTTCTTACTATAGCCAATCTTATGGAGATCATTGCAACATTACAGTCTCCATCCACCAAGCCCATTACACAGGGGTGAGAGAGCCTATTGTGTCAGCCAATCAGGTCTGCAGTGTCTGTGTGTCGCCAAGCTTGCAGTGCGCCTGGATAACAAATGTATATATACATTAATTAATAACGTGCGCCCGTAAACAGCACTTTATACATCTAGTTTCTTCATATCTGTACATCTGCCGGTGTGTATGGGCAACCGGTTGACCGACCAATATGCTTGGTGCAGAAACTGCCGACACGGGCATCAGCCGCCCAGTTTTGATGTCTGGCTAGACATATTGTGCGGCCAATCGGTGAGTGTATAGGCTTAATAGAATCAGCTGCTCATTCGGCGCTTCCATTGTGTGTATCCCAGCCTTAGGGTGTGATTCATTTTCATGCAATGTACCATGGGGTGGCTCTAGATTGGTTGTGAAGGCTCCGATCTGCAGAGATGCGCAGGAAAATGTAAGGTTCATTGTATGTAATAATCATCCGGCGGCACATCGCAGGGAATTTACATCACAGGGAATTGAGTCACCCGCTAAAAACCCTAAAAAGATTACACGGATAACCTGTACCTGAAACAGGCAGACTGTAACCCATTCTTACACTGGTTTCATCAATGTCTCCAGGATGGTGTAAAGGGCCCTGCAACACTAACTTATTCTTATTTGTTTTCCTTGCTCTAAAATCCTTTTCTTTTTACTTTTACTCTTCTATTTATCCCCGGCTGGTTTTAGGTAATTACACTGCTAGACACCCGTAAGATGCAAAGTATATTGTACTAGGTGATTCATCTTCACACCGTGGCACGCTCTTGTGGTGTGCAATATTTGTATTATATGGAGTATTACCTCCAATCATAATTGTGTAAGTGGTTAAATATTGCACGGACAAAGGGCGTGCGATGGTTAAGGGGTCGTAGCCCCTTGCAACGGCGTGAAGAGCACATGCAGGGCCTGATGAATCACCTAGTAGGTGCTGTGGTTGGCAGAGTGGCGGGTGCGAGGGAGGCGCAGATGGGGGAGGAGGTGCCGCGGGTAAGGGAGGGGTGGTTGCGGTGGTGCTAGGGCTGGTGCGGTGGTAGCGTGTGGGTGCCACGGGTGGGGGAGGGGGTCAGGAGGCACTGCGGGTGGGGGAGCAGTGGTTGCGGGGGTGTCACGGATGAGGGAGGGGCGGGTGCGGTGGTGCCGCGGGTGGGGAAGGTGCGGGGTGCTGCGGGTGGGGGAGGGCATCCGGAGCCACCGCGAGTGGTGGAGGGAGGGTGTGGGGGTGCCGCGGATGGGGCCCGGAGGTACTGCACGTGGGGGAGGGGCGGGTAATGCTTCTCCTCCTGGAAGCAGCTAAGCTGCTGTCCTCCCTTTGGCAGTGGCTCTCCCGGAGACTCGCACAGCAGCCAAGCAGCCAGTCACTATTGTTAGCACCAGTGTTCCAACGCACAGCATTACAGGGAAGAAGATGTACGCAATAAACTACAGCTCCCAGCAGGCCTTAGTGGCGGAATGCTTCGGCGCTTAGGGCTACTGGGAGCTGCAGTTTATTTAGTGCGTCTACTCCCCTGTAATGTGGCGCGTTGGAACACTGGCGCTAACAATAGTGACTGGCTGGTAGAACTGACTGACTGACTGACTGGCTGAATCAATGTAAAAGGTGAGAGTGCTGTGCAGTGTCAGTGACACTGCACACCCACTGCACTGCACAGCACTGTCACCTTTTACATTGATTCAGCGTCCAGACATTACCCTCCGTGATATCACCCACTCTATCCATTACATTAGCCATCTCGGGACTTCCAGGCCGGCAGCCCAGGTGCTGTGTTGCGGAGTCAGGGCCTCTGGGGATCTGGGCGCGGCTGTGGCGAAGAGGCACTTCTGTGACATCACGCGCAGAGGCGGCTCCAGGGCTCAGAGAGTAGGCGGCGCTGGGAGGGCTATGAAAGCCTTCCGCTGCGCCGCTTTCATACACATCTATGCCGGTGGCTGCAGCTGCTTTTGTTCCACCTGCGAGGCGGCTAGGGAGTGGGGATTGTTGATGCCGGAGGGGGCAGGTGGACTGGCAGCAGGACATAGGAGGTCATTCCGACCTGATCGCTAGCAGGCTACTTTTAGCATTGTAGTCGCCGCCTACAGGGGAGGAGGGAATCGCTGTGCAGGGCTGTAAACGCAGTCCCTGCACAGCTCAGGACTTACTCACCCAATGCGATCATCCAGGACGGAGCTGACATCAGGATCCCGCCCTGGAAACGGCTGGGCACGCCTGCGTTTGGACACTCCCTGAAAATGGTCAGTTGACGCCTCCGGCCGGTCTTTTCCTGTCAATCTTCTTGCATTCGCCGCTGAGAACACTTTCTAAATTTTTCTCGGTGCTGCCCGGTGATGGCCGTTGCCAAGCAGCGATCCGCCTGCGCACATGTGCAGTTCTAACCCGTTCGCACGGCTGCAAAAAAGGACAGCGTGCGAACGAGTCGGAATGACTTTGCAGTAAAAGGGTTTCTCTCCCCCCCCCCCCCCCCCTATCTACAGCACAGAGACTTGCTGCAGATGCAGTGACATTCCCTCCAGCTGGACCTTTTTGGCAGGTACAGTACCTTTTTTTTTATGATCTGTACCGATTTTTGGCTCTCCTAACTCCCATTGAAAGTATAAGAAAGGGGGCGTGTCCACGACACTTTACCCGTGGCCACACACCCTTTTCGAATTTGTAGCGATGTTTATGTGTAAGTTGTTGGAGGGTATGTTGCTGCAGATGCAGTGGGCCTATTTTGGGGTGTGGACCTGGAGCTGCAGCTCCATCAGGCCCATTGTTAATCTTGCTCTGGGAACACACAGCAGCCAAAGGGCAGAGCCTCCCATTGGATATAACCTGTGTGGGAGGGCGTTTCTCGCCCAGTCATCTGTGGTCTGGGTGTGATAGACCTGCCGCTAACCCAATGAGAGCTCCTAGCCACGCCCAGCATTATCCACACAGACAGAGTCACAGATCTGGGCTATTATATAGGAGATTGCATGTCAGCATGTGATATTCAGAAATGTGCATATACTGTTATAATGGGATCCGGTCTCTAGGTCGACCGCTATTGGTCGACAGTAACTAGATACAGGGTCTCTAGGTCGAAGAGTTCTCGGTCGACAGGTCAAAAGGTCGACATGAGTTTTTCACAATTTTTATCTTTTTTTGACCTTTTGCATACTTAACGATCCACGCGTACTACGATTGGGAACGGTAACCTGCCTGAAACATGACGAGTGAAGCAGTACACTAGTTTCCGGTCACTGTGTGGAGTAAACGACACCAAAACCCCCCCACAAAACTGATGTTGACCTTTTGACCTGTCGACCTACACCATGTCGACCTAGAGACCCTGTCGGTCTAGGTACTGTCGATCTAGCATACCAAACCCGTTATTATACACACGTTATTGGTTGAAGTATGGAGCTAAGCAATAATGAAAAAGTAACTTTCTATTTGGAAGAAACCATGCTGCAATGCAAGGGGGGTAAATACGGGAAGTAGTTATGTCACATGACCTCCCCCTACATCCCGCACCCTCACAATCCCGACAGTCGGCATGCCGACCAACAGGGACTATCACCACTCGTTAGTGTCCACAACACCCATAGAGTGGGAGTAGAACCTGCAGTTGCCACCGAGCCCGCAAGGGTCTTCTTGCGCTCACCCCCTGCCGGCATTCCGCTGCCGGAATCCCGGCGGAAATATGCTGACCGCCGGTCACGCATACCACACCCACAAATACATGTATCTATACTTTCTGCAGGGTAAATACTAGCTTCTTTTGCATGCAGCCCACAAACAAAGGGGAGATTATTTTTTCCTCTCAATTTAGATCTGAGTTTGGCCACGCCCCTCTCACATAACGCCCTCTGCACATGTTACATTTGCCCCCCTGCAGTGCAGCATGGTTTTGCCAAGGTGCAAAGTTACTGGCTCCTTTTTGCTTTCTTCCCAGCGCTCAGAATCAGTTTTTAATGAAATAACAGCCTTTGTTGAAAATGGGTCTTCATGTATCTCCTCCAACTGTCCCAAATAAATGTCTTGTAAGTCTATTGGTGGAGATTAAATGATCAGTAAAGAAAGAATAATTGCCTTCCTTTCTGTTGTAGGGTTTCCATCACATTTGCCCCCACCCCGTGTGTACACATGCCCAGCTCAGTGTTCATCACATTCTGCATTTAGTAGAGAAATGTTGTGTGTTGAAGACTGTTATTTGGCCTCAATGTGTCCCCTTCTCCACCCCAGTCACGTGACAATATGAACCCACTGCCATTACGGTTGATTCTATTTCGGAGTGGGAGAAGGGACCTTCTGACGTATCTAGGGGAGGAGACACGTCACCAGGGGGAGGAGCTACGGGCGAACAGGGTACCCGAAAAGTACCCTCGCGGGCTCGCTTCGCTCGCCACGCTTCGGGCTCGGTGGCTCGCTCCGCTTCACTCGCCACCTAATTACTAAAGGTAATAGTTGGTGGCGTGGATAGTAGAGCAACTGTCCCGCTGGCGTAGCTCCTCCCCCTTGTGTTGTGACTCCTCCTCCAGACGGAAAAGGTCCCTTAGCCCACTTGATTCTAGCATCTACCCTGCCATTACCCCAGCTAAATTCATAGGCCAGCTCACTGACTTCAGCAGACATTGGGGTCTATTTACTAAGCCTTGGATAGAGAAAAAGTGGACGGAGATAAAGTACCAGCCAGCTGTGTTTGAAAAATGACAGGATCCAGACACTGGCTGTCCTTGGCTGTGGAATACACATACTGTACATTACCCATACATGTTACGTAAAACTGGAAGTTTCACTAACTCTCATCAGATGATAATGCAGAGCACAGCTATACAGTGTGCATCATGGCTACTGACACAGAAACCAGACCCCAACAAATACATGCACAAAATATATATATCATTGCTTGTTAATTATAGGGGCACCGCTGTAACTAAGCAGCAACCCTTCTTTCACTCATTGGGGTTTACTTACTAAGCCTTGGATGGAGATGAAGTACATGGAGTGAACCCCAAATGAGTGAAAGAAGGGTTGCTGCTTAGTTACAGCGGTGCCTCTATAATTAACAAGCAATGATACATATATTTTGTGCATGTATTTGTTGCGGTCTGTTTTCTGTATCGGTAGCCATGATGCACACACTGTATGGTTGTGTTCTGCATTATCATCTGATGAGATTTTTACCCCTTTCACATCGCCAATGCCAGATCCCACCCGGGAATTGGAAACTGGTCCTTCCCGGGTGGAATCCGGCATTGGACGCTACTGCTGGCTTCCCCGACCCGGCAATATGCCGGGCGGTTTGCCATAGCGGCGGGGAGGGGAGCCAGCAGCGGAGGCAGTGCTGGAAGATGAGATCATCTCCGCGCCGCCCCTGTTGTAGTGGAAGGGTCCCGGGTCACATCGACCTGGGAGCCCTTTTACGCTGCCACTGACCCGGTATTCAACTCGGTAATAACACTGCTTTATTCCGTCGTTGAATTACCACATCAGGCGACCCGGGATTTCGACTATGGCGCTTTCACACCGCACGCTGACCCGTGTCGGCACGGCAATATGCCGTGTCTATACTGGGTTATTTGTGCAGGGTGAAAGGGGTATTAGTGTAAGTTCCAGTTTTACATTACATGTATGTTTAATGTATGTGTATTCCACAGCCAGGAGAGCCAGTGTCTGGTTCTCCTGGTCTGCCCACCTGCCGGACCAAACGCTTGTTGTCTTACCAAATCCGGTCTCATTTTCAGCATTGACCTCCGATTTGTAAGGCTTCAGCCGCGGGATGGCTGGTAGCTGTAGTAGCTTCAGCTGTGGTAATATATAGAGTTGGCATCCAGCGTCTCAGTGAGTGACAATTGCTTTCAGTACAAATACATCCCAAGGGGGAACACGTGCAAAAGCTGTCACAGAAAACCTAGCGGAGCCTCAGAAAATGGTCAGAAATTACCTATATTTGTAAAAACAATGCCACCACTATTTATATACTGACTGGTTACGTTTGGATTATTTAAAGAGACCATATCTTTTTTTAAATTTTATTATTATTTTACAGTCAGCGGCAGGTAACAACCAGTATCCGTTTACCTGAGTAGAACTGAAATAAACCTCCAATTAGAAAATGAAAGCCGACTATTAATTTATGTTAATAATTGGTAGTGGGTGAAATGTTCATAGGAGGAACCTGGGAGAGATGGGGTAAGTGGCAATATGGTATGGTGTACACCACATTAAAACATGTGTGATCTAGTTTATGTGAATAATGACCAGGGTTCCTTTTTTATTTGCTACCTGGATCAGCAGAATGTTCCAGGCCACAACTGCCCTGTCAGGAGGCTCTTGCAGCCCTAATTTTCTACCAGGAGATGGCGGTTAGCCTGCCCCATCTGCTTACCTGTATTCCAAGTGGCTGAGAAAGGAACCCAGTGAGCAGCCCTTTGACATGTAGCACTCCGATCCTGCCGCTGGTTCTGATCTGCTATTCTATGTTCCCAGTTATTGTCTGTCTCTGTGCCGCAGCCAGGTGGGTCGCCCCCAGAATGCTCCATATACATTTAGTAGATCTACATCCGTAAATTTTAAATGACTGCATGTCAGTTCTACGTTCCATGGGCTCCCAACTGGGGCTTCCATTGGCCAAACAGAGTAAGAGTCCAGATGCACTCAAGGTGGCTCCCATTTATGTTATGTTGGGGCTCCAGTGGCAGTATCTGCTGCAGCACAGTGGAACGTAGTGTTGAGAGCTTTCTGTAGATACATAAGTACACAACTGTGCTTGGTGTATTGACTCCACCACTGATTTTCAGATGTAAATGAACGTAAAACTGACATGCAGAATCGCATCACGAGTCAGACATAATGCATTCGCAATTAAGCCTGCAGCGATCAGACGTCCTATACGTCTGTTCAGTGTCTTACGCAACTACTATATGCAGCAGCACCGCCCCCGCTGCAAGGACAGCCAGTATCACTAGTAATGATCCCTAGACTTACACAATTGCCACCCAGTAACGCCTGTTCAGTCGTTGGTGAATAGCGACTGAGATGTGTGTCACTCACAATGCTTTGTGGCTGCTGTAAGTTGTGTTTGTTGGCTGCAGTGCGTGTGCCGCTCGCCTTTTGGATTTGCGTGCATTTTTTTTTAGTTCGAAGGCCCAATTTTTTCCCCGTCAGAGCTCGTTATTTGTAGGACAGTGCTTCAAATTCACCGCTGGAGGTCAACGACTGGTTTCCTTCATGTGCTCCATATGTACTAAAATAGCTTTCAGGAAACTACAAGAGACCAGTGCGGAACACAGCAGAGGAGAGGCATTGTTTGGTGACATCCCTCAGCCGAGAGGTATTCATCTGCCAGCCAGGTGCTGTGCGGCCGCCATGTGTCACAGGCAGGAGGAAAGAGGATTAGGGGTTAGGAATGAATTAATAGGTATTATTATCAAAGACCAGAAGGAAATATAGGAAATAGATGAAAAGGTTGTGTATGTGACAATCTAATGATCTCTGTGTGTAACCAGTTAGGACTGTAGGGGAGTGTTCCAGAATATACCAGGAATGCAAATATCGCCATGACTTGTTCTAGAACTTGTCCTTTGTACAGTATTCCGTATTCTTTCATGTTATAGCAACGTTTTCCTGTCACTTTCCTCTCTTATATTGATGAGTCGCACAGTTTAGCTTACTACTCATTAAAAGAAAAATGACATACAGTACATGGAATAGTTTTTTTGGAGGCGGGGGGGGGGGGGGGGGTAGCGCTTACAGATTTACGTTACCTTAATGAATTCGCAGTACATAATAAAAATTTAAAGCAGCAAATTATCGCGTTGTTCCCGTCACCCCCAATAATATCAGCTATTGGGGATATTTACTAAATGTTCATATTTAAAGGGAATTCATGTCTATTGAAAAGTTATTCTGCAATATTGTAGCCGCATCATGAATTCAGTGATTTTGTCCTTTTATGTCGTGTGTATATAGGGCCCGATTCAGAACTGATCGCTGTTGTGCGAATTCGCACAGCGGCTGATTATCGAATGACTGCGCATGCACCACAATGCGCAGGCGTGACGCCAAACAGCGACAGAATGGTGCAAAAATTTTGATCGCTAGGTATATGCCACGTGATTGACAGGAAGAGGGCTTTGGGGGTAGTAAGTGGCCGTTTTCTGGGAGTGTCAGGGAAAACGCAGGCGTTCCCGACTGTTTTCAGGGAGGGTGTGTGACGTCAGCTCCGGCCCCGATCAGCCTGTGTGTATCGCACTGTTAGGAGTAAGTATTGGGCTGCGCACAGACTGGAAAAATCATTCGATGGTGAGTGAGATGCGAGCGGATTTGCAGATGTCCATTGCCTGGCGAAGTTTTCGCACGGCGTACACATGCATTCACACACTTGTACAGGGCAGGTTTCACTCTCTATGGGGCGGCGACTATCTACCCCTGACATTGAGACCAGCTTCCTACAGCTAGATCTGCCACAGGGCACTTCACCCCCATCTATTGTTTAGGCCTGAGCGCTGTTCGTTTCAGTGTCTTCATGTTTGGGATGTTCTGGGCATGTACTGTAGTAAGCTGCTAGGTGCATTGATTTCTCTGAAACTGGGCAAGTGCAATGCAAAAAATAATTCCTCTTCTCACAAACTATTTATTTAAAGACAAAATGCCAAAGGATGACGCTTATTCATCTAAAATTGCATTCCTATAAAAATGTCACTAAATTATAGCAATCGGACACAGGACAGATAAAAACATATTGCTGGTGGATTGCTGTGGATGCAAATGTTAATGCATTCATTTTAATGTCTTTAATACTTCTATGTTGCCTATCTATCCCTGCACCCTTTACTAGCAGCTCCCCTATGCTGCACTCACCCCACGCTGCACCGTATCCAGGTAGTTCCAATGTGCTCTGCCCTTACCAGATGACTATTCTATGCGCTGCGCACTTACCGTGTGGCTCCCCTCTGCTTCACCATAAGCAGCTGGCCCCACACACACTGCGCCCTTACCCAATGGCTCGCTCCCGCTGCGTATGTACCAGGTGGCACCCTTGTGTTAATTTACCAATTGTCTTTCCCCTGCAGTGCACCCTTACTAGGCTGCTCCGCCATATGCTGCTCCCCCGTGCTGCACCCTTACCAAGCTGCTCCCACCCAGGCTGCGCTCTTACTAGTTCTGACCCCCCTCCCCTGCGATGCGCCCTTACCAGGCTGCTGCATTCTTAGGCTGCTCTGCCCATGCTGCGCCTTTACCAGGCTGCTACCCCCCCCCCCCCATGCGGCGCCCCTACCAGGCTGCTCCCCCCCATGCTGCGCTCTTACTAGTTCTGCGCCCCCCTTCCCCTGCGATGGGCCCTTACTCGGCTGCTCCCTCCTGCGCTGCACCCTTAACGGACTGCTCCGTCACATGCTGCGCCCGTACCAGGCTGCTCCCCCATGCAGCGCCCTTACCAGGTTGCTCCCCCCCCCCCCATGCTGCGCCCTTACTAGTTCCGCCCCCCCCCCTTGCGATGCGCCCTTAACAGGCTGCTCCTTCCTGCGCTGCACCCTTAGCAGGCTGCTCGCCCCATTCCGTGCTCATACCGCACTGCACTCCCACCCCCTGCGCTGCATCCTTACCAGCCGGCTCCCCTGTGATGCTCATTTTCTAGGGCTGGTAGCCAAATACAGCCAAGAAAGGGACGATATCCAAAAGATCCCGTCGCCCAAACAATGGTTTATGAACAGCCGGTCCACAAACGCTCTGCTGGTCTGGAGGGAGCACAAGCATGACAGCTCTCCCCTAGTCCGGAAATAAATCCTACCCCTGACATTGAGACCGGCTTCCTACAACTAGAAAAACTAAAAGTACTTTAATTCCAAGTTTCAAGAGATCATTACCCAGCCAGAGTCTCTTAGACGGGTGTGAAACGATCTCAGATCACAGCAGTGGTTAATACCTCCACTTACTAAGAAGCTGGCTGCTCCGCGCTGCAGAACAGAGCCAATGTTTTCAGTCTTAAGAAGCCAACATACTCGCCAACGCACGTTGCTGGCTCTGTGATTAGCTGCGCATATTATATCACCGTGCGAGGAGAGGAAGATTGCAAAGCCTACATGAAAGCCGATTCTTTGTTCCTTTCTCCAAATACCACTTTTAAAAGTGCAATATAAAAAAATAAAAAATAAATCCTTCAAGTCTTTTTTTATTTCTTCTAGTTTTTTTTTCTCCCTCAGATCCATTTGCATGTGAAATCCATTCCTTCCCTCCCAGTTTCTGTTTATATCCTTATGTGAGGTTCTGAGAGAAATTCTGCAATCTGGTTGCTAGGTGACGCGGTGCCTACACAGACGTATGAAAAGACAATGGGGGGGGGATAGAGAAATCTTTTCAAGACTGGCAAAGTTGCAGGGTTTATTGGGAGCCCAATATATGCCCACTGCACAGAGCTGTCCTCGCTTTATACCCAGGTACACAGCTTGCAGCGAGTGCCCCATCTCTGCCTTGTCTGGAATTGGCATACTGTAATTACTGTGTATGTTGGCAGATGTAACAGGGTTCCGTGTAATCGCTATCTCACACGCCAGAAGGAAAATTGTTATGACACGGATATAATGACACTCAAGGTTATCTTCCTGTAGTGTAGAGTGTGCATGGGGAGCCGGAATGTGTCTCTTACTGTATTTTGTTGCTCTATTTATAAAACATTCGTTTCAAGTGTTTGCAGAAATAAATCGGAATGAGATGTTCCTGAAACGGTTTCTTTTTCTACAGCCTTGCGCCAGCTGTCCCTATTTTTCAGAGAGAATCTTGTGTTATAAAGATAAGACCCTGGGAAAAGCCCTATTTATCATTATTGGAACAACCCGTTTCCTGTTATTTTGCCATTTTTGTGCAACTTTTTCTGGGATTTGCACATACATCTTTAGCGAAAAATCATTTTTGTAAATGGTAAAAAAAAAAAAAAAGTATATAAATTATAATGCAGTTTAGTAAATAATCCGTCATGGGGACTGAAGTTCTTCAAGGCCTGTCTACAATGCATCATGTAACGTTCTCAGATGTTCCTGCCCAGCATCAGTCCGTCACAGGAAATCATTATGAAAATGTTAGTCTCTGTGATATGGTCTTATGTGTAAAATCTACGTGTATGTCGTTCTTGGCTGCGGACTGACCTGGGGTGCTCATATGTCAAATAAGAGTACAGTGAGGCAAGTGCACGCTCACCGGAGTGCTGTGTGTGTATAGGCATTAGTCATGATCACTATATGTAATATATATGTATATTTGTCTTGTTGGCCGTTCATCATATTTGCAAGCCTAGCTTTCAAAAGTGACAAACACGTTGCCTCTCCGGCGCTTATAGAACATCAATCTTGTTGCAGAACACGGAGCAGGTTGCAGCTTTTTGTCGCAGCCTCAATGAGATGAATCCTCCAGATTCCTGCCTGAGCCCCTCCGAATTCACAGGACCCCAGCTAGCAATCATGAGGCAATTAACAGACGCCGACAAACTGCGCAAGGTTATTTGCGAGCTGCTGGAGACGGAGCGCACTTATGTCAAGGTACTTTCCACTTGCGATATCTGCTCGCTCTGGGGTGTGAGACGTGCCTAAGAGGGGCTGTAAATTGGTTTATCACCTCTGTACTTTGCTGTGGTGTTCTCCCTATGGGAATACGTGAGACGTTTGGTGTCGGGAATCACAGAAGCTGCTGCGAGCTGTACATTATATACTGTTGCAATAATATGTTGCTTTGTGTTTAATCAGGACCTAAACTGTCTAATGGAGAGATACCTGAAGCCATTGCAGAAAGAGACGTTCCTCACACAAGATGAGGTTGGTATTCTCCGTGTAATTAAATGTTTGTGTGTGTATTAGTTACGCCTCTTCGCACATGGGGTTACTTATTATATAGCGCCAGGATGGGTGGTGTGTCTTTGTCCATTATTATTTTTAGTGTGGGGACCAAACCAGTGAAAATGGGGCAGATGTATTAAGCCTGGAGAAGTGATAAACCAGTGATAAGTGCAAGGTGATAATGCACCAGCCAATCTGCTCAAAACTGTCCGTTTACATATTGGAGCTGATTGGCTGGTGCGTTATCACCTTGCACTTATCACTTCTTTATGCCTTCTCCAGGCTTAATACATCTCCCCAAATGTTTGTTGTCCATAAATTAATTCTGGGGGATCTCCGTTTAGATACAGTTGTTAAAAATAGAAAACGTGGAGCGCAGCTTGCGCCGTAAGAGCAGAACGACATATAAACACTTTTCAAAACTTGAAGAGAGATAAAGTACCAACCAATCGGTTTCACAGCCTGTAACATGGAAGTTGGGAGCTGGCTGGTTGCTACTTTATCTCTCTCCAAACTTTGATATATCTGTCCTATGTGGTAGATATAGCTTACATTACGGAGTGCATGCTAC